>NC_132918.1:43914768-44231101 GCF_047675955.1 Chlorocebus sabaeus
AAAACTAATTTTGGAATGCTTTACAGAGAATGAATATTAGGAACTTATTACAGAATGAAAGTCATTAAGATCAGAGTACAAACTGAATGCGTGCTGCTGGCTGACAAAGGTAAAAGATCCGGTTCGCTGATGCTAGTTTCATCTGTAACAGCTCTGGTTCTTTGTTGTCATAAGAGCCACAAGGAGAGTGAATATAGATGATGTCAGTGTTTTGGATTTGTATTTTAATCCTCCAAATTGGCAAACTGGCAGTTCTGGAAGACCAGATATGGAATCTTTTTTAGTTTAACTAAATCCAATTTAAATTATGTATTGCCTTTATCAACCTTTAAAACAGAAAGTTGATCTCATCTTACAGGTTCAGCGTCACCTAAAAAGAAGATAGCACTCCTCAATCAATAAAGAAAATATTGGTCGTTCAACTAGAAGAATGCTGTATATAAGATGCAAAAAAATCATAGAAACAAAATTTTTGCCCTGAAAAATTTCATAATCTAGTAATAAATAAAATGATTGTATGCATAGAAATATAACATCACAGTTGAAAGGTTAAGCACCAAACTAAGACAGTAGAGAGGCTGTAATTGACCTGAAATCCAAAGTCTAAGATCCAGGCCATCAGGAAAGGTCTTACAAAGGAGAAACTGGTGTATTTCATTAAACATGGATAATTTATGTGTTTAACTGGAGAAGGCTTTGTTTCAAAAGCTTGCTTATTTTCCCAGCCACACCTCTACCAGTAAATAAACCAAACCCCACCAAAATCATATTACATATATTGTCATGGGAGAGCCTTTAATATATATACACACACATATATTTATGAAAGTATTTTATATTCATGATGCAGAAAGTTTTTAAAAAGTTACCAAAAAATTGTGTGTTGTTTGCTTTCTTGGCTAAAATTCTCGGTTTCTTTGTGGAAGGTAGGCAGAGCCAAGTACAGTGCTGCATACTTCAACTTGTCTTCTGATCTCATATTGCATGCCACGAAATGAGATCTTTTACCTTGGGGTTGTTCACTAGAAATTTTATCATAATTATGCTAAAGAAGTCCCCGTTTCTGTGACACTGATTAGAAGCATATAGCTAACTTATTTTTACTGAGTTAAAATATTTTAAGGCATATAATTTAAGGTAGGAAAAGAACTTTACATAAAATATGCCCCAAAAAAGGGGAGGGAGAGCATTAAGACAAACACATAATGCATGCAGGGATTAAAACTTAGATGACGGATTGATAGGTGCAGCAAACCACTATGGCACATGTATGCCTATATAACAAACTTGCATGTTCTACACATGTATCCAAGAAATTAAGGTAAAATTTAAAAAATGCCAGCCGGGCATGGTGGCTCCCACCTGTAATCCCAGCACTTTGGGAGGCCGAGGCAGGCAGATCACTTGAGGTCAGGAGTTCAAGACCAGATCAGCCAATGTGGTGAAACCCTGTCTCTATTAAAGATACAAAAATTAGCTAGGTGTAGTGGTGGGCGCCTGCAATCCAAGCTACTCGGGAGGCTGAGGCGGGAGAATCGCTTAAACTCAGCAGGCGGAGGTTGCGGTGAGCTGAGATCATGCCACTACACTCCAGCCTGGGTGACACAGCAAGACTCTGTCTTAAAAAATAAATAAATAAATAAAAACAAAAATAAGCTAAGCTGCATTTTTATTTAGAAATAGAAAAAGCAAAATAGGAAAAGCAAACAGTCCAAGATATTACTGAACTCTAATTGTAATATTTTACTTTTTGGAGAGTGGCAACATGCTTTATTCAGTAATAAATTCATGTTAATGATTTGTTTATTAAAGAACAGTTATAGAAAGTCTGCTAGGATAACATGAGTTAATAAATACTTATCAACATCCACTATTCTAAAGCCTAGCTTTGTCATGAGAAGGAATTAGGACCTTTATGTTGAGCTCTTATAACTAAGCTATTTAGAGGTACAGTACAGTACAGTACAGTACAATTCAAGGATAGAAAACAAACAGAATCCTCTATATAGGGGTCACGTAGGTATCAAAACTGCAGAGAGCAGAGCAATCAGCAGCTCAAGACGTCAGGGTTAGAAGGGGACAGGGAAACCATAGGTCAAAGTTACACAATGGAGGAGGAAATTGGGGCCTATGAGAAAGATTTTACCACCTGGTGGTATCTTCTGGTTTCTTTTTTTTAAGTCTAGTTGTGTCAAAGGGCATGTTTTAAGCTTTGTTAATATTTAAAACACGAATTTCAAGGAACTAAGTAGAATGAATCCTTAGTGTTTAGCTTATTATTATTTATGGTATGAAAAATAAGTGACAAAGAAAGACAGGCCTATGCCAGCCGATATAAGTACTTTTGTGAAGATTAGAGGAAAGTGCACCTTCCATCATGTGTGTTGAGTAGGCTGTATTAGGCTTCTCCAGAGCACCAGGAGCAACAGGATGTGTATATGTATGTGGGGAGAGAGAGAGAGAGAGAGAGAGAAAGAGATTTTCTTTAAGAAAATGGCTCACACAGTTATAGAGGACTTGTGGGTCTAAAGTTCACTGTAGCGGGTTTGTGGGCTGGAGACTGAGGGAAAAATTGCAGTATGTTGGTAGAGGTGAAGCCTGCGAGTAGCATTTCTTCTTTCATGGGGAAGGTCAAACTTTATTCCAGTAAACCTTCAACATTGAACAAGACCCACCCACATTACTGAGGATAATTTGCTTTTCTCAGAGTTTATCAATTTAAATGTTAATCTCATAAAAACCAAACCAAACAAAAACTAAAACAATAAAACAAGAACAAGTTCAGAGAAACACACAGAATAACGTATGACAAAATATCTGGGCATTATGGCTTAGCCAAGTTGACATAAAATTAACTATCACATTGAGCATGTGCTGGATTTCAAATCATCTTCAACTGTTTAGTCATATATCAATGTGTAGAGCCAAACTGCACAACTACTCACATTGAGCTTGTTTTTGGTAGCCTGTGTCAGTCCATATGCTAGTACCTGTGGGGACCACAGTTCAAATCATTTTGTAATGAGTAGACTCATCAGTGGCCAGGAGGCTCTGCAACTGACCCTGACTGGTTGCCCCTTCCAAAGAGGAGAATCTGCACTTTGATAAGTGTGGCTTCTGTTTGCACCGGCAAACAGAACAGACTGTAGTTTTTCACAAGTGTGCTTATAATTTTGGGTTTTCATTCTGGCTCTTTCACTAACTTACTATGGGATGTTGGGTAAATCACTTTACTTTTCTGGACCTGGGTTCTTCTACTTGTAAAACCACATGCTTGTAATTTGAAAAGTTCCTTTCTGACATGATGCATCAAACACGTAGGCCTTGACATAATGATTTTTGTCCTTAACTGATATGGGCAATAACTAGGGAATTATTCTTTTACTGATATTTGATATTACAAAAGCCTTATTTTCTAACTTTGCTTTTAAACCATCAAATGCTTTTTTTCATTAAAAGGAGAACTTACGTCATGTGACTATCAGCAATTGATGTGAAAAACTCAGGAGAACTATTTATCTTCAGATGAAGAAGCAATTATTATCAAATGTCAAAAACCATTGAATGAGGTCCGTCTTCTACCTATGACAGAAAGTGTTTTACATGCCTCCTTCCCAAGGCATGTAACTTAGATTAGTATCAAGTAAGTTTTAAGGTTTAGCTCTTGAAATTCAAAGGCGCTATAGAATAATACCTTGAATTTTTAATATACTATCAATTTGAAGTTACTAGAGTATGTAAGTTGCAATCAGGAAGAAATGGGATCTTTCTTGCATACTGAGATTCTCCTTGGTTCATGGATAATTCTTGATGGGTCTTATTACCTGTCTTTTTCTAGTTACTTAAAATACTTAACAGAAAATAATATTCATCTCCTGACATTCAAGTTAGATACACAAAACACGTGTATCCCTTTAGGCAACCTCACTTCACCAGAATGTTATAACATGCAATGTACAATGTGAACAATTGTGTGGAAGATATTTGGAGCTTTAATGCTTTCTCAAGCATTTCAAAGAATTTTATAAGTTTCTCATGGAATTACAAAAAGATTCGACCTGAAATGACTTCATAAGATAAAGCTTTTAAGAAGACATGTCTTTTTACAAAAGCATAGAAATGTTAACACTCATTATTTCACCTTTTAACACTGGACTTCAAGAGAGATGTGCTGATTTTCATAGTCTTGTCACTGTTTAGAACATTTTTGGAAGGCCATTTATGGAACTGTATTTAGAGCTAGTTTATGAACCACACAAAGAAATTAGTTTTATTACTTTATTGTCACACCTTATGTATTTCCATTCTTAACGTTGATCGCAGTTGGGGATCTTCCCCATCTCAAACAGAGTATGCATTTTCCCCACTTAATACTGTTGTTGCAAATACATATCCCAGAGAATGAATGTTTGCTGTAGATATATTCACAAATAAAATACGTAGATAAAATATGGTACAGTGTCAAATGTAAAATATAGTACATTACCTGTGAAGTAGTCTATTATATAAAATAGCTTCTCTAATTTAGGTGGACAGAAAATGTAATTTTTCTGTTTAAAACCCACTGAAGAATTTGTTTGTGGATATGATTTTAACCTGTTGACTTTGGTGTCTGTTCTTGAGAAAATCCAATAATTTTCTCTAAAATACGTACCCACCAAAAAGATGCAAAACTTATTGTTTTGAATTATTGAAAAAATGTATTCATTGAAAACATAGAAAAGCATTGCTTTGATTATAAATATTGTTGTCAAAATGTAGAAATAAAATAGTTCAATTATGTGATTGAAGAAATAGGAATATATGTTCAAAGATGTGAGATAATCCACAGAAATGAAGGTTTTATTATTCCAATTTTTATTTTTCTAGTCTTTTATTCAAAAATTTCTTAGTGATTTTACAAAGAGCAAAAATTATCAGGGGAGAGAAATACCAACTGTTTTAGTTTATACATATTTAGGCTGTGTATTTCCCTGTCTTTGGTTCATTGAGGCAACATCACAGCATGGCCTCTGGATAAAACAAACAAAAGATAACAGAATACACCAAACTCCAGTAGGTCAATTAAAAAAACTTATTAAGAAGCAATTAAAACTCAGTAGTTTTTTTCTTTGTGGGTGTTTGTATACAGTAGTCAGTAGAGAGTTTAGCATGTTGGGCCTATTCTTTCCCTGGGTGTCATTTATTGGAAATGCCTGAGGAAACATGGAGAAGAATGAGAAACAACCAAATAAACTGATGTCAATTTTACCTGTGTTGTACATTAAATTCATGAGTTTTCTCATTCAAATGAGTCCTAATTCTGTACTCTTTAAAAGAAAAAAGATATTGATACCGATGCACCAAACTATAAAGCAATAGCTCTGAAAATGATATATTAAAGGCAGGACTCATTGTAGAAGTTAACAAAGGCAAAAGCCTTATTAATAATAGGCTAATCCTATGGTGAGCCTGAGTGGGCAAACTGCTGTCTAGAAGTAGACTGTTCACTCATGTGAAGTAAATTAACACTTCCTTGGCACCAGGGTACTATTAGGTGCATTGAAACAACTTATTTACTATGGGCATCCTGGTGCCCTTGCATATCCCACATCACTATAAGATCAGGCATAATAAAATCATATGGTGCCAAGACGCCAGACCTTACCAATTTTAGCCCATAGCCCAGCGAAGTGACAGAAATTTATGGTAGTTAAATCAGCCGGGGCACTTTTCTCGCTATAGCAGAAATTTTATTCTTAGTATCTGTAAAGCAGAGAAATTAAAGCAAGCTAATTGTCCCTGATGACAAATCACCTAAGCCTTTCTTTTACGTACTATGTGATTTTGCAGGCTCACTTCTTGCTCACTGGGGGGAAAAAGAAAAACAAACCGAATATTTCTTTTATTCCTTGAAGTAAAGAACCAGAGAGAAAGTTGACACCTAATAAAGGCAACCCTTACCCATTTTGTTTCTCATAATTGGCTATCTAAAAAAGAAAATAAAAATCATTCATAGCCAGATTAATAGCAAGGCGAAAAAGGAATAAGTAAGCTTCATAAAAATAGAGGATCATAGTCTTAATAAATCATGCTCCCACTGCCCACCTACAAATTAGGCAATACATGTTCTATCTAACAAGCTGATGATATTGAAAAACAAATTAATTAGAATAGAGATACATGCATTCTTATTATTTATTTTTCTTGTCACATGTTAAGACTCATTAGAGATATATGCATTTTAATGTAACAAGCGTAATGTAGAAATAGGTTAAATTAGTTATGAAAGAAATACGTACTTTAATCGATAATTTTGATGGTTGGATAGTATTGATGTCTTCTGTGATTTTTATTCTTTTTAAAACTAGGGCTTAACACATACTCAGCTGTGAACGAAGCTCAGAGTGAACGAAGGTCCATTCGTAGTTCTTCTTATAATTTGAGTTTTAGGATATATTATAAAGAAACACACAAACACAAAATTTTACCCAACAAATAGGCTGCCCAACAAAATAAGAATGCTCTGTTGAATCTGGGAAGATTATAGTAGTAATTTTGTTTTCTAATCGGAAAACCTTTGTTCATCTAATTTCATGATTTTATAGGTGAATTTTTATAAACATGGAGGTTATATTTCCAACCAAAGTAGTATCAAATTTGTCTCATTTTTAAATGATTCCTTTTTGAACACGGAAAACTTAATCATTTATTCTGTTCATCCTTGAAAGATAGTTGAAGCCAAAATGCTACAAAATTATGTTGGCTGAAATACAAAATGAACACGTTGGGTTCTTTAAAGCTGGGACATGTTAGAAGTAATCATCTTGATTTTCTGCTAAGCACTAGTCATGCTAATTTCTGCCATTAACAAATTTGATTAAATTCAAAGAGGGTAAACATTTTTTTCCTAACTTGAAACATTCTAATGTTTAGAAACAGAAAATTTGTCAACCAGAAACAGGTTTTCCTAATATGAAATTAAAACTATATATTTTTAAAAACCCAAAATAAAACAAAACATATTTCCTCATATTTCTTTTTACTTCCAAGCAAAGAGTTTGATGCTGATTATGTACTTTTTACTTCCTTTTTTTTTTTTAATTGTTCAGATACAATGCCTAGTCTCCTTATTCCCAGGGATGATTTCATCTCTCTCATCCAAATCATTTTAGAATCTAACATCTGTGCCAAAACATCTGATATGAAAGTTGAAAATGAATTAGTTTGCATGATTGTTAAATCTAAATAAATTCACCCAACATTTCATTTTAATTTTGAAAATTAAATTGATGTTACTTTTGCAACTTTTCAATCTGACATTTTTCCTGTTTTTTACCCTCAAAACCAAAAATAGGCATTACTCAATTCATGTTCATTTAAAAACAATATGTTGAAGACATGTGCCTGGAATGTCCCAACATGGGCTGATATTTAGTAAAAAGTTGCTGTAAAAGCCTCACTGAGGTGTTCTTGGAGGCTGGATGTGGAAGATAGAGTTTCTGGAACTAAATTATTTGAGCCTCTCTGAGCTTTGCTATCAACCTTATAGTAGACATAGAGAAGAAATCCACCAATTAAATGTTCTCAGGTGATGCCAGTACACAATTCAATTTAGCTTTTTACATCTACCAGTGATATTATAATAAACATAGACCTCCATTGTTGACATTTATCAAAATGTAGAAGACCAGAATTTGGGATTACAGCTGGGTAAAAGATAACAAAACTTATATTTAAAAATCTATCTTGGAAAAGTAATATTGAGGTAATTTAGCAGTTAAGGTATTAAAATAGTAGCTTATTATTTTAGACTCAACACCAAAAACAGACACCATTGTCTCATAAAATAAACATGCAGTGAAAGGGTAGCACACACATTAGCTGCAAACTGAGTCTGTAGCCAATACAGTATGATGAGAAGGAATACTCAGTATGGTGTGATGTGCAATTGCTGCCATTAGCCATATGGTGCAGTGTGAAAAGGGCCTCTGTGACTGAGTAACAGTTGTATCTTATATGGTTTATTAAATAATTATGCAATAGCAAGTAACACTTCTATAATTATTGGCTGTTTTTAAATATTTTTGTTAATCTAGCTGCATTTACCAGGTTGAAGGATGCATGTTCCATCAGGTCTCCATGCTTCCTATCTGCTTAGTGTATAGAATAGAAATTGGCTGCCATATTGAAGATTTAGGGCACATCTCTTATATCACACTGTGTATCATCAAGGTATGCCACAGGGCATTTAGAAAAATAGGGGCACATTCCTTTTAGAGATGCTTTCCACCTGCCACCTGTCAGTACTGACACTGCATGTGGGATAGAGAATGTACTACTTTTATATAATTTTCACAGAATGAGACAGAGACATATTGACATTCAAATGAAAAGCAAAACAAAACAAAACAAAAACAAAAACAACAACAAAAAACACACACACACAGTAAACTATCCAGTAATTTTTTTCATGATTCTGTGTAGGATCCTATTTGGATACTTAAAAAACAATCACGAACATGACCCTGACACATTTCTACTTACAGTAAATTTTTTCCTCTAAGGACATTTTTACTTCATCTAGTTGTTTAACTCCAACCTATTTGGCTCTTTCAGTTAATTAACACTTTATTAATCAGTCAGACTACTCTGGCCTACACTAAGTAGTTGCTTAGATATAGTATGCTGGTTCTGCAATGTGGGATTATCAGAGGACAGGCAGCAATATCATGGTTAATGCAGTGAAATGGCTGTGATTGTAATATGCCTGTCATGGGACTGCAGGGCAGCTGCATCTGCCACTGAGAGATAGGTTGTGGCTCAATGAAATACACTGGAGCAGCAGCACACTTGTGCTTGCATAAGCTCACTCTCTTGGCTGATGGAGTTATGCTATCTTTAAAAAACGGGTTGTATGCTTTCATGCATGATTATTTTGAAGACAGATAGAGTTTTGAAAAATTCAATTTAGAGATTGTAAATGATAATTGGGTGAAACACTGAGAAGTAAAGCTAATCCAGGTACAATATTGACATTGCAATAATAGCCATCGGTCTTATTGCCAAGTTACACCAACCTTTCTCTGCCTCTGTACTTAAAGTCTGAGTAGCATTATTATATTTTGAATACTTTTATAAAAATGAATTTTATTATTATTATTTTTGATATGTAATTATTCAAATATGCCCTCTTATACTAAAGCCTTTTTAATTGTATTCAACAAGAAAAAATAAAAGAAAATAAGGAGTAGTCACCAGGGCTGTTTGTCAGTGTCTTGTAAGACAGAGAATAACATTTCCTCGAGCCCTTGGTTTTCATCATGACTGTGAGATTGCTTTATCTAGTGAAAGTGGAAGCCGACATCTTTAATAACAAATGTGTTGTTCATCATGGTGTCTTCCCGCTGACACAGTGACCAGGGACATTACAGATGGAAAGACTCCTTCAGAGAACCTCTACAGAGCATCCTAGCCCTGAAATGACATGGATGTGCCACCCAAGTAATAAATAACGAAAACAACACAGTATTTCTCAGATATTACTACTAGGATAAGGTTAACTATAGAATTAATATTTAAAGTCTTTTTAAATAAATGATATTAAGTAAACCAGAGTATTTAGAGCCTCCTTCCCTGTTTGTGAGGCTGATATGCCATAATTAGTTACTAGTGACCCCCTACCCCCACCCCCCAGCTCACTGGGAGCCTAGGTGTGACTGGGACAGTTGTAATCTTCTCCTTCCTCATTTCTGATTTGGAGCAGCATGGTTGGTACATCCAAGTAAGTCATACAAATGTTATCATTTTCATATGGTAGAATAAAGTTTCACAACTACTAGTGCATGCGATACTTGGTGTGGTAAATATCACGCAGATGGCATGTATAAAGAACAAACATTTTTGAAATATTGATAAAATGAAACATTTAAGGATAAATTAAGGTAATATTTTGCCCTTGCTATTTGAAAATTGGTTAAGTTTTCCAAATAATTGCATTTTTCCCTTTAATTGGCCTGTGTACACATTTGCTAATCCATCTATTCATCCAGACAGCCAGATAATCAAAAGTTTTTCAATGTCTACTATATATTACAGGAACCGTTCAAAATGGTGAACATAGAAAAGATGGACAATTAATTGTCTTATTATTCTTCAAATAATTAGCATTTCCAGGGGAAAGGAAGATAATTAATTATAATCAAATATAATAAGTGATATACCAGTAAATACTATGTTCCAGGCATTGTCCTGGGTATTTAATTTTATTTAGTCTTTATAGACACTCAATGAGATAGTTATTACCTTCACTATATATATATATAGATAAGGATACCAATTCTCAAAGAACTTAAATGATTTGTTAAAAGCCTTATTATTAGAAAGTACTAAGAAAGGATTTGAATCCAGTAGTGCAGAGAAAAACAAATGATCTATGTATAAAGACAATCTTTGTTTACATCATTGTCAAAGGTTTCGTGCCAAGATGCTGTGTCTTTTGCATGCCATCACATCATAAGAACAATGTTGGTCTTCAATACAGTATTAAGATTGACCACATTTGAGATCACATTCAGATCCTCCCCACCAATAATATTTTTTCCCCCGTGGCTACATATATATATATTTCAACACACATAAAATATTTGGAAATAAAAATCCTATTCTGATGCAATTGTTTTTCTCTTTAATGGAATGGGGTTGAGTTGAATGAAGGAGAGTAAAATTTGAGTTTGCAAAGGAATTTTACCTCTATATGAAATATATTGTTTTTCAAGAAAAATATATTCAGATATTAAATATGTAATTAAAGTTTATTTTAAAAAGTCACTGTCACTTTTCTAGACATCTTATTTCAGTGTGAAGCTTGACGCTATACTTTTTCAGACACTTTGTCTCAGAAAATCTTTGATGCTAAGCATGTTTAGTAAGAGCTTTCTGTTTTGGTGTATTTTGAGGATTTGTTTCAAGATTTAGAGCTCCTTTTAGCAGTTATTGTAGCACTGACTTGGTATTGGTGTATTCTCTCAGCATTTGTTTGTCTGAAAAAACCTGTACCTTTCCTTCATTTATGAAGCTTAGTTTTGCTGGATACAAAATTCTTTTCTGGTAATTGTTTTGTTCAAAGAGGCTGGAGTTAGGACCTCAATCCCTTCTAAATTGTAGGGTTTCTGCTGAGAAATCTGCTGTTAATCTGATAGGTTTTCCTTTATAAGTTACCTCCTGCTTTTGCCTCACAGTTCTTTCCTTCATCTTGACTTTAGATAACCTGATGACTATGTGCCTAGGTGATGATCTTTTTGCAATGAATTCTCTGGGTGTTTTTTGAGCTTCTTGTATTTGGATGTCTAGATCTCTAGCAAGGCATGGGAAGTTTTCTTTAATTATTCCCCCAAATATGTTTTCAAAACTTTTAGATTTCTTCCTTAGGAATGCCAGTTATTCTTAGGTTTGGTGATTTAACATAATCCCAAAATTCTTGGAGGCTTTGTTCCTTCTTTTTTTTTCTTTTTTTTTAGATGGAGTCTCGCTCTGTCGCCCAGTCTGGGGTACAGTGATGTGATCTCCACTCACTGCAAGCTCCGCTTCCCGGGTTCACACCATTCTCCTGCATCAGTCTCCCAAGTAGCTGAGACTACGGGCTCCCGCCACCAGGCCTAGCTAATTTTTTGTATGTTAGTAGACACGGAGTTTCACCGTGTTAGCTGGGATGGTCTCGATCTCCTGACCTGATGATCCACCTGCCTCGGCCTCCCAAAGTGCTGGGATTACAGGCGTGAGCCACCGCGCCCAGCCGAGCTAGTGTGAATTTTTTTTTTTTTTTTTTTTTTTTTTTTTTTTTTTTTTTTTTGAGGGTGTTACACCGGAATTTTGTTTTTTTTCTGGTTCCTTCTCATTCGGATAGGCTATGCCAAAGGGAAGATCTGGGGCTCAAAGGTTGATGTTCGGATTCTTTCATCCCATGGGGTGTTCCCTTGTTGTAGTACTCTCCCCCTTTTCCCAGGGACGTGGCTTCCAGAAAGCCGAACTCTAGTGATTATTTCTCTTCTGGATGTAGCCACCCAGTGGAGCTACCGTTTTCCCGGGTGGCACTGGTGGGTGTCTGCACAGAGTCCTGTGATGTGAACTGTTTTCTGGTCTGTCAGCTGTGGATAGCAGCACAGTATTTGGGCTGTCTCCTGGGTCCTGCAGAAGCGATCTGCTTCCTTCAAAGGGTCTGTGGATTCTTACTGCTTTTCTGGTATGTTCCTGCAGTAGTTCTAGAGCTTAACCTGGTCATGCCTGATCTCGGGAACTAGGTCTCCTCAGCTCAAAGGCAGGACCCAGCTCCATTAGAGCTCTCAGACAGGGTTCACCTCTACCGCCTGAAATGATAGCCAGGAGGGCATCCATAAGCCACCACCACAACCACCCCTCAATACCATGGAATACTATTCAGCCATAAAAAGGAACAAAATAATGGCATTTGAAGCAACCTGGTGGAGTTGGAGACCTTTATTCTATGTGAAGTAACTCAAGAATGGAAAACCAAACATTGTTATGTTTTCGTTCGTAAGTGGGAGCTAAGCTATGAGGATGCAAAGGCATAAGAATGATACAATGGACTTTGGAGACTTGGGTGAATGGATGAGAATAGGGTGAAAGATAAAAGACTACAAATTGGGTACAGTGATTACTGCTCGGGTGATGGGTGCACCAAAATTTCACAAATCACCATTACAGAACTTACCTATGTAATCAAACACTACTTGCTCACCAAAAACCGATGGAAATAAAAAATAATAAAAAATTTAAAACGTCCATTGAACATGTGAAATAAAAGAGCTTTCTGACTTGAGTTATCGATAAACATGGTGGCCCTTTATTTCTTCATTTGTAAAATAAAGGCAAGGGTTGCACGAGGTTATGTACAAGTTTTTCGTGGCTCTAACATCATATGATTTCTTTTACCTTTTGGAACTAGTGCGGCTGCTAGTAGAAAAGTGATTCTCATCTTGTTTTAGGGGTATGTATATTGGAAACTCAAATACTGTGAGGTTAAGTTCAAGATCACATTGCCAGGGACAAAAATCACAAGCAGAACTCTGTTTTGAGTCCCTCTTTCAAAGGGTTCTTTTGTAATGCTTTGGGCAATTTGTCATTTGTTGATCAAAATACTTTGAAGAAACTTGAGCCTGTTTCTCAGTGTATAATATATTGTTTCAAATGATTTGAATTTACTGGCATCTGAAATAAGATATAGCACTAAATATTTGTATTTATTATCAGATTATATGCAGCGCTTGATGCCATACTTTTTTCTCAGTCTGGTATTTCCATTTGTGTGTGTGTGTGTGAATGTGGTAAATGACATAAAAATACTCACAGTTGTCTGTGATTTCGTCTTTCCAATTCTAAAGAATTAGGAACATCTTAAAACAATAAGGGAACACATTTAATCATGCATTTCTCACTTTGGTGAATAAATAACAATGAAGGTAAAGGGCAAGAATAGAACCAGAGGGTTTATGAGAAATTCTGAAGGTAATAAATTAAAATTGTATACATAACATTTCTATTCTTACATCACTTAAGAGTAGTTCTAGAAATTAGCACCCAAGAATGATATTTGGTGTGGCACACAGGGAAAGTGTCTTTATTGCACAAATATATGCTTAGGTAGTATGAAATACAGAAATAAGAAAAATTTAATTGATAAAAGAGGCAGAAGTTCATGACAAAGTTACATAAAGCTTCTCATGATAGCAAACATTTACATTCTAAGCCTTTCTCCTCCATTATAAACAACCTGATTTTCATCGTTGAAAGCAGCTGGCAGACTGCTGAACCAGTTATTTTATTTTATCAGGCATTGCTAGCAGAGATACCACTTTCATTTTTACCAGCATTTGTAGTGTAAATGAGAAGCAACCTATCGTAAAATAACACTAAGAAGATCAAAGGAAGCAATCCCAACTACCAAGCTAAAATCATTCTGGGAATTTTTTTTTTTTATTATGGTTAATAATGTAATCAAGCCAGAAACCTGCCTAGAAGTTGGAGCTATGGCAGAATTACTGTTAATATAACACGGTTCCTAATCGGAAGTAATATGGAAAGAAAGTTATGGAACATATGAAAACAAGGGACTAATAAAATATTTATAAAGAGTGATATAGTTTTGATTAGAGTAGTATGTATATTTTCTCAGAAAGACAAACCACTGTTGCGAATGAAGATTTAGCATTAACACAGGAAGGGGAAAGCATAAAAGGAAGAAAACCAAAGGGATCATTTTTTAAAAACATCTTTGATTTCATCTTTTCAAGACCAGTTACTTTTCTATCCCTTGTGGGAAGAAAAAAAACTTTCTTCTTAATAGCAAAATCATTCTAAGACTTTTCTTATTCATTTTATATTTAGCAGATTACAGCTTTAGTCTTCAGTAGGAAAGAGCCTCATAAACTGACAGAACTAAAATCATGTCCTTTGATTGTAATTGACAGAAAAAGCATTTAAGGTAAAGAAAAAAATATTTTATTCATCTTTGATTACACTGTGATGTGATTTGGTGACATAATACAGCTGGGAACTGAGGCAAGAAAGGCAATAATTCCTACTTGAGGGTTTGACATGATGTAGCCCTTTAGTCGTCTTCATACCAACGCCTCCAGCTACAATAGTCTCCTTGATGGGGGCTAGACAAATAGATATACAGAGTGTTAGAATTTAAAAGGCAAATAGCTCTAAAATAACATTTGTTAAGGCAATGTATTTCAGCATTAAATGCTTGACAACTACACATTTGGCTGGACCTAAAATTAAATCTATTCAATTTAAAATTTTACTGTACAAAATACCCCCATTTAAGCAACACTTTCTTAAAATAATGTAAAATAAATGGTTTATGTACAATAGCTCTTTAAAGAGATACATGCATTTTCATTTTTCTTCATATCAGTTACTGTGAGTGTATACTTCAACCCATTCGATTGTATTGGAGTTTTATTTTTATACATTATTTGATAGTTCTCTTCATTCCCTATTCTGACTTAATTACTTTTTGGGTAGAATGTTTCCATCTATGTTTTGAATATTTAATTAAAGAAGTTCATGAAAATATAACTATAAATAATGTCAGGCTGTTAGTGAAATAATACATACACAGCATCACGTTTGTTTCTCTGCCAAATATTTATTTCACTAGTAAATTTATATTCTAGGATTTGAATAAGGACCTTGATATTCTATTCTGTATCTTCAGTGCCATAATGAAAATTACTTCTATGTTATTTTACAAGTAGCTTATGAATACTCAGATTTTAAAAGGCCTAAGTATAAACTAATGAAGAATGTGTATTTTGTGAAAAAATAGAAATATATTAGAAAATATATAAAAGCAACCTATAATATAGAATTAATTTGCTAAATTTCCTTTTCAGAGATTTAAAGAGTTTATATCTAGAGTCGCCTAAGATCTGTAAGACTACTAGAGGAGAAAACATATAGCTTAGCAATATTTTTTAGTGATTAAGAAAGATCCTGAATGTCGCCACGACCCAAATGTGTGCGTGTGTAGAGTTAAATGAATATCCACCTGAGAATGACTTGTGAAAGACTTACATATTCCAAAGGCAGATTGTGAGTTGTCAGTGCATGATGATATTTATATATGTAAATCAAGTATTCAAATCTGCAAGTTGATTGTGTCTAGAAATGTCAGACTAATTATAAACTCTTATGATGTATTTACCTGAATGCCCCCAAAGCTGCTTAAAACTAAAATGTTCAATTTAACGAAGGTGGTTTTAGTTATCACAAATGGACTCTATTAATCATGCCTTTAAGAGTAATGTAAATAGCATCTCCATGAATACAGGTACAAGTCAAAAATCTGTTCAACCTCCCACAAAAAAATATGTCCAGTGTTCTTCCAGTTTAGCTCAGAGATTTGAATTACCTTGTTGTCAGTGAGTGTAAGTTAATATACTTTATCAGAAGAATAATTTAAATTCTTACCTGAAGGGACCTACCTGTACAAAAAAGTTCCAAGATGAATAATAATTATAGACATCACTACACATAGTATTCCTCCCATGGAGATCAACTTATATTTCATTCTGTGACAATATTTTTTTTTAGCCAGATAAATAACATTGAGCCCATTTTTTTAAGGTGTGGTTTACACAAATATCTTTTTTCTTTCTCTGCTTGGGTGTAGATATTTTTACTACTGGAACTGTATGGACATAGTAGACATATATGTTCAGCATTACACTAGATAGATGGTTTTCATACTTCTGCATAAAGGGGAAACAGTAGTCTTTTAATTAATGCTCACTTGCACATATATGTATATACCTCATATGTATTTGTGTTTCTGAACATTTTGAAAGCAACAGGAGAAACAGTGAATTACTTGTCGAAACCCCAACATTCCATATTGGCTTTGACCAACTTTGTTTTTCATTGAGAATAAAAGATTCTGCTAAACTATTTGAAATTTCATTTTTCTTTTTTAAATTCCCCTGGGTGTACAGTTTTTCAACCAACTTGGTTAATACCACATATCATTTGATTAGAGGACAATTCAATAACAAACCCTTGCAGAGCTTTTTGCAAATAGTATTTGGGGACTTGTACAAAGTACCTATTTCAAATTTTTACTCCCATTCATTGTCCACAAAGCAGTTGTATATCATGGCAAAACAATTTTGGGAAAACCAAGGAGGCTTAGCTTGCAGAACTATTTTCATTGTTTAGAGGCATCTTTCAAAAAATGTTCATCTGCATTTCTGAGCTCCTCTCATGTACAAGTAGAGTTTTTAATAGAAACATTTTATTCAGTATTGCCATTCACACATAGTAAAGTGGCCTAGTCCAATTACAGAAAAATATTAAACATTATTGAGTTACTTGCAAAATTTCTCCTCTTTCCTTCATATATCTTTAATTATTATGGATAAAATAATGTGGAAATGAAGAAGAAATTCATCATATCTGTAATGGCCAGTCATCAAACATTTACACAAATATTTAAAGAAGAAGAATATAATCCTAATGCTTTCATAATCTTCACTTTGCCTGTTCACAGATGGACATGTTTTGTCTAGGAATTTCTCTACAAGATAGAACTCACATTCTTAAATAATAATACAAATTATTATATATGGCAGATCCAGTTATATAAGGAAATTAACTTACTTAGATTACTTAACTTTTTTCAAAAGTTTTATACTCATAGAAATTTAAAAGATATATTGCTTTGTAAGTATTGAAAATTGAAGTTCAATATTTGTTATTGAAATGTTTATAATTAAAAAAAAGAAATAAACTCCTAATTATAAATTAAAATATTTTGTTATTATTCATATTTGTAAACTAAAATCAGTTGAATAAAGATATTTATCATAAGATTTTTATTTTAAATATCTGAATTGGAAATAGGAGAGAAAATAACCTTAACAGTAGTTATTTAAATTTTGTATATTTGATTTCTTAAGCTAAGTCCACATAGGCTCAAATGGTATGATTCTCAGAATAGCCAGGCCCTAGTTAGTATAGAGACATTATCTGTTTCACTATTTTGTTCTATTTACTTTTATGCAATTTCATGTAGACTTTGCCAGGGAATTAATACAATAACTAAACTATTTGAAAATTTAAATTCTCACAATGAAGGCTAGACTATACATTTAAGCAAATCAAAATATATTATAATAATGTTCTCAATAGTTTGCCACCCTAAAAAATGACTTTAAAAATATTAGATATTCTGGCCAGGCTCACACCTGTAATCCTAGCACTTTTGGGAGGGCAAGTCAGGAGGATCACTTGAGCTCAGGAGTTAGAAAACAGCCTGGGCAACATAGCTAGACCTGGTCTCTAGAGAAATGTCTCCAGGTCATTTCAGAGAGCTTCCAGGCAGCCCCTCCCATCACAGACCTGGAGGCCTAAGAGGGAAAGATTGGTGCCCCGTGTCCCAGCCACTACATCTGTGTGTGTGTGTGTATTTTGTTCTTATGATGAAATTTCAGAAAAAATAATTTGGAGAATAAAAATATGTTGAACTAATGCAAAAGTATAATCTGAAATACTTTGCAACATTTGCAACAGTTGTGTTATTGCTTATGATTTTAAATACAGCATAATATTTGAAAATCAGATGTGCATAAGAAACAACCTAATTATTTATGTTCTTCTTCTTGTTTTTTTTTTTTTTTTTTTTTTTTTTTTAAGATAGTGTCTCCCTTTGTTACCCAGGCTGGAATGCAGCGGAGTGATCACTGCTCATCGTAACCTCTAACTCCTGGGCTCAGGCAATCTTCCCACTTCCGCCTTCTGAGTAGCTAGGACTACAGGCATGTGCCACCATGCCAGGCTAATTTATTTTTTTCTGGTAGAGATGGGGTCTTGCTATGTTGTCCATGCTGGTCTTTAATTGCCGGCCTCAAGTCACCCTTAGTTTCCCAAAGTGCTGGGACTATAGATGTGAGCCACCACACCTGGCTTATTCTTAAGTCTTGGCCTGTTAGTATGAAGATATGTTTCAATCCATCTGGAGAATTATATTGTTATTTTTCTTAGATGTATTCAATATCATGGTAATTGAATCATATATTTTTTCCCTAAAAATATGTGAACCTGCACAATCTCACCAATAAATTCAGTCTTCAGTGACATTTGGGCACAAAAGACAAGTTGTTGCTTTCTAGATCACTGTATCATCTTATATTAGCCTAATAATGATAAGTAATATTTGAATCCAAAAGTGATAGTCTAGTATATATTTATACTTTGAAATTATTAAATGTATTATGCCGGTACTATATTTTATGGTACATTAGAAATGTTTTTTGATAATTAAAAAGAAGAGTTATGGCTAAAAAAATGAAATCCTTACAATTAACATTTGAATAAGCAATTGGGGGTAATTATAGTTCATACTCTACATTCAATGCATTTTGATATATGGATAATTATTCCTGGTGATACCTTTTAGTTGAATTTTTGTAACAATAGTAATAATTTATTGCAAAATTAATTCTTTGACACAATTTAACATTTAGTGATTCGAAGTCAAAGTGAATTGATTTTACTACAGACCCCTTATGCTCTGGTTTTCTATGTTCACGTACTAATTGGTTATTATAGGTCACTTTAGAACTTAGTTTAAAAATAAATTAAATTGGTTGCAAGGTACATTTAGTAGAAATAGCTTGATATTTTCAGCTCATGGGGTTTTATTTAAATAAAAAATGGTAAAGTAATGCAATCATCTTTGGTTATAAAAGTGATGGATGAATTAAAAACATTTTTGAATCAGGTCAATGGTACTGATGATTAGTACATTGTTAATCAAGTTCCTCAGATTGCTATCAAATGCTTTAGCTCTTTTGCTCAGGCTGGTGAGAGGATCATGAATATTAAACAGATTCAAATGGATATGCTCTCATGTAATATGGAGTATCACAAATAAAAAGACTAAATGAGGGCAGACTGTGATTCTATGTGCTGATATATCTCTTAAATAAAGAGAAATGCCTAATCAATTTCTTTGCTCACATATAGCAACCAAATAGAAAAGTAACAGCTTATTTTTCTTCTTCTCTTCTTCATTTTCTTCTCTTTCTTCCTCTCTTCTTCTTCTCCTCCTTCTTCTTCCCTTCCTTTCTTTTTTTTCTTCTCCTTCTTCTTCTCCTCTTCTCCTCCTCCTCCTCCTTCTTCTTCTCCTTCTTCTTCTCCTCTTCTCCTCCTCCTCCTTCTTCTCCTCCTGCTCCTCCTCCTCCTCCTCCTCCTCCTCCTCCTCCTCCTTCTTCTTCTTCTTCTTCTTCTTCTTCTTCTTCTTCTTCTTCTTCTTCTTCTTCTTCTTCTTCTTCTTCTCATATGTTTTAATCACATTGATGAACTAATAGACATAATAGACATGGTACATTAAGAATATTTTTAAAGAAAGGATTTACATAACAGTTAATAAGATATAATAGCTATAATTTAAAAGGCATCAGTTAAACACTGGGGCACAATGCATTTACACAGCTTAAATTTTAGTATGTTTTAGAGACAAAGAATGGAGACTGCTGATAAATGTCTTCTTGAAAGAGAGATATGATAATATAATATTTTATTTTTTACATAATCCCTTATACTTTTTAAATCTATGTTATTAGAAATATGATACTATATGTTAAAAGGTATACATTGATTTTTTCTATTACTAAAAGCAAAATTTTGCTTTTTAGACAGAAATGGAAGAAAAAGATTATGCATAGAAATCTCTAAATAGTTAATTAAGGACTATGTCACTTTTAGAATTTTGATTTTCTTTTCACATGGATACCTGCTAGTAAGGAATTATAAAATATTTATAATTAAAACATGACATATTTATTTATAATATAGAATGAAATAATACATTTATAAATGGCTAAATTAATACACAAAATACACAGCCATACTTCATTTCATTGTGCTGCATTTTTTATGATTGAAGTTTTCTGTCAACCCAGCATTAAGCAAGTGTATCAGTGCCATTTTTCTAACAGTATGCACTAACTTTGTGTCTCTGTTTCACATTAGGAAATTCTTATATATTTCAAAGTTTTAATTACTATTCTGTTATGATGATCTGTAATCAGTGATCTTTGATATTACTATTGTAATTGTTTTGGGGCATCATGAACTGTGCCCACATAAGATGACAAAATTAATTCATACTTCTGCATGTTTTTACTGCTCCACCAACTAGCTATTCCTTTGTATTTTTCTCTCTCTTTGGGCCTCCCTATACTCTGAGAAACAACAATATTGAAATTTAGCCAATTAATAACACTAGTATAGCCTCTACATGTTCAAGTTAAAAATAAAAAGAATCACACATCTCTCACATTAAATCAAAAGCTAGAAATTACTAAACTTAGTGAAGAAGACATATGGAAAACCAAGACAGCCAAAGGAAAAGTTCCTGATGGAAATTTAAAGAACTTCTCCAGTGAACACACAAATGATAAGAAAATGAAACAGCTTTATTGCTGACATTGGAGAAAGTTTTAGTGGTTTGGATAGATCAACTAACCAGCCACAACATTTTTTTAGACCAAAGCCTAATTCAAAGCAAGTATTTAACTCTCTCTAATTCTATGAAGGCTGAGAGAGGTGAGGAAGCTGCAGAAGAAAGGTAGAACCTAGCAGAGCTTTGTTTATAAGGTTTAAGGAATGAAACTCTTTCAAAAACATAAAAGTGTAAGGTGAAGCAGCAAGTTCTGATGTAGAAGTTGCAGCGAGTTATCTAGAAGATCTAGCTGAGATCGTTGATGAAGGTGTCTATACTAAACAACAGATTTTCAGTGTAAATGAAGCAGCCTTCTATTGGAAGAAGATGCCACGTAGGACTTTTATAACTAGAAAGGACAAGTCACTGCCTGGTTTAAAAGCTTCAAAGACATGAGAAGGAACTCTCTTCTTAGGAGCTAATGCACCTGGTGACTTTAAGCTGAAGCCAGTGCTCATTTACCGTTCCAAATACCATAAAACCTTTGAGAATTATGCTAAATCTTTCTGCCTGTGCTCTGCAAATGGAATAATAAAGACTGGATGATAACACAGTTCTATTTACAGCATGTTTTATGGAATTTTTAAAGCTTATTGTTGAGACCTATTGCTCAAATATAAAGATTCCTTTAAAAACAAACAAACAAACAAACAAAAAACCAAACAAACAAAAACACTGCTCATCGACAATACACCTGGTCACCCAAGAACTCTGGTGGAGATGTACAAGGAAAACTAGAAGTTAAAAATATACAAACATGTAACTACAAACTTAACTCTGAGTGAAAGTATTGGATAACATGAAAAAAATAACATATTTTATAACAGAACTTATAATTTCATAAGGGTAGCAGTTTCATGATTATAAAAGTCCTCACTAAGAAAGTAGTATTTAAGTCAAAACTCGAGTATGTAATAGAAGTTAGGCAGATGAAGAATGAGGATAAAGTATGTTGTAGGGCATGTGTAAAGGATGTGATATGCTTTGTATTTATGAAAGACTGAAAGAGTTCAAGATGTGAACAAGTCTTAGAAATTCTGATGGGAAATGAGTATGGAAAATTTGGCAGGGGACAGTTTATGAAGATTATGAAAAAGATTTGGAATTTTATTCTGATGTTCTGATATATTTTTCAAAGTTTAAGATGACTTGTAGAAATAATTATAAAAATAGAGAGTAAGAACATTTAGTGAGGCTTTTCAGTTCTCCAAATAAGAAAAACTTTTGGTTTAGACCAAGTTGATACCAGGGTAAATGGAGATAAATAAATGGAAATGAAATATATATTAAAGGTGAAAGCATCTAACTTGATACTTAACTGTCATGGATTGGGAAAGGGGTTAACAGAAAGGAAAAGTCAACCACTTAAGATTTCTAGCATTAAAATAAATCTAAGTAAATGAAAGTTAAATTTATTGAGGAATCAAAGACATGAGAAGGAATAAATTTGGTTAGAAAATTAAGGATTACTTTTAGATACATTGTCTTAACAATATCATGAATCATTGAATAGGGAGGACATATATGCATTGAAAAGAGTAGTCTGAAATTCAAGAGATATCTGGATACTAGTGTGAGATATTTTTCAAATTTTGGCAAAGATGTAATGGCCTAGGCAGTGAATATGTACGGAGAAGAGAATTCCTGGTGTTGAATTTTGAAGATCTCCATGATAAAGAGGTTGGATATAGAAGAATGGATCCCCAAATGAGGGGCAAAGAGTGAGAAAGGAAACCAGGTGAGTTTAGTGATCCAGAAGCCAAGAAAGAATAATATATTTCTAGAAGAGCTTCAAATTTGTTGAATGTTAGTAAAAAGTTGTAGTGAGTTAAGTTGTATCCTTCAACAAGACATGGTCAAGTTGCAACCTCCCTATACCTGTGAATTTTACCATATTTGGAAATAGGATCTTTTTAGATGTAATCAAGTTCCAGTGAAGTTAGAAGAGATTTGGATGGCCAGCAATCTTATGATTGGCATCCTCATAAGAAGAGAAGAGTGCATGCAAAACAACAGAAGAAGCCAAGATACAGGCAGAGAAGATTGGAGGGATGTATCTATAAGCCAAAGAACACCAAGGATTGCTGGGAACCACCAGAAGCTAGGAGAGAGGCAAAGGGAGGTTTCTTCCTCAATGCCTCCATAATGACCCAACCTTGCTGACACTTTGATTTCAGACTTTCATCGTCTTGAACTGTGAGAGAATATATTTCTGTCATTATGAGCCACTCAGTTTGTGGTAATTAGTTACAGAAGTCCCAAGAAACTAATATAGAAGTCACATAAGGTGAGGAGTGAAAGTCATCTATGGGTTAGGCAACATAAAGATAATTTTCATTTTTAGCAAGAGCAGAACAGTTGAATGTAGTGTTAGAGGTGGAAGCCACATTAGAATGGGTGATAAATGAAATACAAAATGATGAGGAGAAGATACTGAATGTTTTACTTCATGTTATTTGGAAAACTAGTTTTCAAGGTGAGAAGAAAGGTGATCACTGGGAAGTGATCAACAGCAATTTTTTAAAATTTCCAACTTCTATTTTAAGTTCCAGTGTACATGTGCAGAAATTGCAGGTTTGTTACATAGGTAAACATGTGCCATGGTGGTTTGCTACACATGTCATCCCATCATGCATTAGCTATTCTTCCTGATGCTTCCCTCCTCCTACCCGCAACCTCTGACAGTGCCCGGTGTGTGTTGTTCTCCCCTCCTCATGTGTTCATATGTTTTCATTACTCAGCTCCCACTTATAAGTGATAATATGTGGTATTTGATTTTCTTTTCCTGTGTTAGCTTGCCGATGATAATACCTTCCATCTCCATCCACATTCTTTCAAAGGACATGATCTCATTTTTTTAATGGGTGCACAGTGTTCCATGGTGTACATGTGCCACATTTTCTTTGTACAGTCTATCACTGGTGGGCATTTAACAGAAAGTTAAAAAAACAAAGTACACTTATATATGTGTTGATAATAATAACAAGGAAATAGGGGTATAGTAGAGGAATACAAGATGAAGAGCTTCAGAGAGGGATGATTAACAAAAGGAGGACTCAGCGAAAATAGTAGAGAAGGAATCCAGGTTATAGACACTCTCATTTTGTTCAGAAAAGAGAAAAAGAGTGCAAATTCAGCTATATTTTTAAGGTGGAAAGATAAAGAACGTCATATCTAATAGCTTTTATTTTCTCCATGAAGAATGTTTCATGATCCTCTATTGAGTGTAAGGGGATAAATAAAAGTTAGAAAGTCAGAAAAATGAAAAAAGTATGAAATTGTAAGTGTAAAGAGGAAAAACAAACTAAGACTACTAAGCATTGAGTAGTATTGATGTCAGGGTAATGCTCATAAGTTGATAGCAAAACTGACCTGCTCCCCTGAGGTTGGTTCATAATCTATCCAGTACATAGTCCCTGTTTTTGGAATGCATGGACATATAGCTACTCCAATGCAAACTCAAGACTTGAAAAAATTCTTGAGAGTTCAGAATCTAATATATGATTCCTTGTCATTTAATCAGATATATTTTTACAGGTAGTTAGACAGGCATGAGTGGGGCAGGACAGGGCCCTTCCCCTGTCCACCAGGAATGTCAGGTGATCATCAGTGATGGTTCAACAATTATCACATTGACTCTCTAAAAATGATAATTTGGCGGCTGGCACCAGGGAGAGACAAGCTCCTAATGACCCACAGCTGTTAACATTAATGTGTTAATTGAATGCAGGAGGCAGGGAGAAGCAAAAAGGGCTTCCAGTAAAATCTCAGGTATTTGGTGAGTGAACCTGGGTGTGCACATTAAGAGACAAAATGGCAGAGTATGACCTGGGGGTAGTCCACCGGAAAAGGGAAGAAAGTCTCAGATGAGCATGCGCACAACTTCCAAAACCCACTGTGTGTGCTCACTTCCCAAGCATAAGGAGAGCACTGTGCAGGCAGGCAGCCCACCCTAAGGGAAGAATTGTGCGAAAGAAGTGCAGGATGATGAAACTGGAACAGCCTATAAAGTCGTAGATCTAGGTTAAATGTTGCACTTGACCTTCTCGGTGCCGCTTGGGTCTCTTCCAAGTGTACTTTCTGTTTTCTCCTGCTCTAAAGCTTTTTAATACACTTCCGCTCTTGATCTGAAACTTGACTCAGTCTCTTTTTCTGACTTACACCCCTCAGTCAAATTATTTCTTCTGAGCAGGCAAGAAGTGAAGTTGCTACAGATCTGTACAATTTGTTGCTGGTGACTTGGATACCTTCCATCAGTAACAATATGCACTGATTCCCTTTCACGGCTGATTATCTTGAAGCATACTGGTTCTCTAAAACACAAGTGAAATATTTTGCAGGCACCAATGTAAAATGAAGAAGAGTCAGTATCTTGGGATTAGTTCTTCTGTTGCCTTTCATTGATCTCTCACTAATCTAGTTTATACCGATTAAAATAGCGTTAATACATTAATACCCAGTAATCAAAATTTAAGAGAAAACAGCCCCATAAATAATGAATATTAAATAAAAAGTTATAAACATGATCCAGGTACCAGTAGTAGGGCTCTTAAGATGTGCTTGCTTTTACTGGTTTCATGGGTAGTTCAATTGACATTTGAGAAGGGATGGCAAAAATTGAAAGGTCTGAAATTACTGAAAATATTTGGAAAGTTAGTATCTTGAACATTTTTCATAAAATGCTATTGAAAATGACTGTAAACCCTTGATTGAAAAAATACACTGCTTTCACAATGTAGCCCAACAATAATTTATTTTGAAAGATGTAATTCACTTTTGACATTTTCATTTGAAACCTTGGATGCTTTCAACTGTAATGATTGGCTCTGAGCTACAATGAGAGACTTCCTGAGAACATTACTTCTTCATAACAGCAGTCAAAAGAGTACAAAGTAAAATGCATGGAATCACATAGTTTAAGTCCAAAGCACCCAATGACATAAATCAGAATGGCAATGTATCCTTAAAAACATTATAATCCCTGGGGTACAAATGAATAAAGGAGGAAAAATAATTTAAAATAAAATAACTGTGAGAGTTCACTGTTTATAATGGTTTAAAGGGTCATGTGCCTTAGCTAATCACTGTAGAACAAAATGAGAGAAAAGAAAAAGACAGTGAAATTCAAATTCTCTGTCTTGAGCCTTTAGATAGCACTTAATAAGGTTTCTAGGCTGTTTTAACTGAATCTAGTGTGTAAGTTTGGAATTTAGGATGAGGCTTCATTTAGCTTTGGGGTTCACGAAAATAGAAATCTAGAGGATGTTAATATCACCTGTACCTAACTCACAATGCAATCCTCAAACAGTATTAAAGATTACATGGGAATAAAGAGATTTGGATTTCATTTTTCCTATTCTCAACATGATTGTTTCAGTACAGGATTTTTACTATGAAAGGCCTCCAGGATTTCCTATGTATTACTATAGGTGATAGGAAATAGGGACTGAATACTTAATAGGAGATAAAGTCTCAGTTTCTCCCCATTTCTATTGATAGCTGGTTGAATTTGGAATATGTAGAATTAGCATATATTATTTTGTGGGAAGGACTTCTGTTGAAGAAGTTTTTAGAGCAATTCTGCAGAACAAAAGGCTCATTACTTTTGCCTAATTAAAAGGAGGAAGCAAGCAAACAGTAGAAACTGAAATAGCAGGGAGATGTCACACGACAATCCCTGACTAACCAGCCCCGCACTCTCCTGCCCCAGTCTCTGGACAGTAACTCTCTACTACTGAGGTCAGCTTCTGTGAGTTCCCACTCAGCCAAGCTGTATCTAGAATTGAGTGTGTGACTCTTGCATTTACCAGGGTGTGTGTTAGACCATGTCCCTCAGATTTTAGGGAATAGGGAAAATAAGCAACTGATGAGGTGAAAGAATTGAATATTCCATATGAAGGTTAAGGAAACCGAAATTGTTTAAGGGGAGATTTGTGAACTCATAGGAAAACTTAAAATGACATCTTCTTCCCTGAGGCCCAAGAGGTTAAAGACTAGGAAGGGGAAGAATGAAATCAGCTGGAGTAGCAGGAGAAGACAAGGAAAAAGAGAGAATGTGCAATGAATAAAAAGTATCGGGGGAGGAAAGCGGGGTAGAGAAACGGGAGAAAAAAAGTAGAGGAAAAGAAAATTGAAGGAATGCAATGGCGAACACTGATGAATGCTTAGACTATCAACCTCTTTTTAAAAAATCTTCTTTTATACATGAACCTTAGTTACAAGATTTGCTACCACCACAAAGCAGGGAAGAAGAGTTTGCTAAAATTTAATTTTGAATGATATAAAAAAATTTCTTTTTGATAACAGAAATGATAAATATGCACAATAAATACCTCAACTTCATTATTCAGGAATATGTGTGTTTCTCTTGTTACAAACAATGTACATTTGCTTCTAGGTATACTTGTTTAGTAGAACTACAAGGGTAACTTCAGTTGATTAATGACATTAATCATCAATTGGGGAGAAAATCTGCTTGGATAATTTAAAGCCTCTCCTAATGAATCTTTGCATGTCTTTAATATTGGGAGGTGGTTGCATGTCCTTCCTTAAGAAATGTATGTAGACTGCAGAGGGGTCAACCGAGGGAGCCCTGCATGAACATTTATTGCAAGAGATTAGTATCCACATTTGATTGCAGCACATTACTTTCATGTTTCACTGCTTTCTGCTTGTCTTCTTTTAGTTTAGGCAATCTAATAATTTAACTGGTATTTATCATGTTAAAAAATTTTCATTTATTGTTTAAAGAATTGACTTCCTTTTCTCTGACCCACTTATTCTCCTTAGATGAGGTTTTTTTTTTTTTTACCTGGTATAATCATCTTCAAAAATGTTTCATTATAGCCAGGCATGGTGTCTCACGCCTGTAATCCCAGCACTTTGGGAGGCCAAGGAGGGCGGATCACCTGAGGTCAGGAGTTCGAGACCAGCACGGTCAACATGGAGAAACCCTGTCTCTACTAAAAATACAAAAATTGGCTAGGCATGGTGGCGGACGCCTGTAATCCCAGCTATTCAAGAGGCCGAGGCAGGAAAATCGCTTGAACCTGGCAGGTAGAGGTTGCAGTGAGCTGAGATCGTGCCATTGCACTCCAGCCTGGGCGGCAAGAGCAAAACTCCCTCTATAAAAGAAAAACAAAAACCAGTTTCATTATAGAAAATCCATAAAGCATCAGTGAAACTTCATATTGGCCTATATTGTTCTATAGACCTTAAATTATTTTTTAAAGTAAGTTATTTTAGGCCGGGCGTTGTGCCTCGCGCCTGTAATCCCAGCACTTTGGGAGGCCCAGGCGATCGGATCACGAGGTTAGGAGATAAGACCGTTCTGGCTAATACGGTGAAATCCCGCTTCTATTAAAAATACAAAAAAAAAAAAAAAAAAAAAAAAAAAAAAAAAAAAAATTGGCCGGGGGTGGTGGCGGGTGCCTGTAATTCCAGATACTCTGGAGGCAAGAACCCGGGAGGCGGAGCTTGCAGTGAGCTGAGATCGCACCACCGCACTCCAGCCTGGTCGACAGTGCGAGACTCTGTCTTTATAGGGATCTGTAAAATTGAGTGTATACTCTTCTTCCTTTACATCCTGGGGGTAGGTAGCACTGGGCACTGGAAACTGTAGTATAAAAGTGGAATGTTTTCTGGGAGTGTTTATGTTACTCTGAGGAAAATATTTTAAAACAGAATAATTATATTAGAACAAAATCAAATGTGGGAACAGAGTATAAAGCTAGCTTGCATTTTTATAATAAACAAGATAACAAAGAAATTTTGGGGTTAGGGCAGACATTGGCTCTTTTCTGTTTTAAGGGATTCTTATCCAAAAAAAAAAAAAAAATAAGACATGCATTGCTAAGGTTTCGATATGGTTTGTTTGGCTCTCCAAGTGTCATGTTGAAATTTGATCTTCAATATTGGAGGTGGGAGAGGTTTGGGTCATGAATGCAAATCCCTCATGAATAGCTTGGCACCATTCTCACAGTGGTGAATGAGTTGTTTCTTACTCTATTAACTCCCATGAGAGCTGCTTGTTAAAAAGAGCCTGTCACCTGCAAGCCCTCTTGTTTCCTTTCTCACCATGTGATCTGCACATTCTGGCTTCCCGTCACTTTCTGCCATGAATGGAAGCTTCTTGAAGCCTTCATCAAAAGCAGATGTTTATGCCATGCTTCTAGTACAGCCTGCAGAACTGAGAACCAAGTAAATCATTTTTCTTTACAAATTACCCAGTCTCAGGTATTCCTTTATAGCAACACAGATGGACTAAGGTGAGCAGTGCTACAGAGTCTAAGAACTGTAATTTATAAGTCACTTCTAGGTAATTAAGTTATACTATGATACCCTGAAAGAGTTGTCCTCATATGGACCAATGTTTCCCAATTGAAAAAGAGATTTGCAGTTGATTACTCAGATAAGTAGACTTGGAAAACAAAAAAATGTCTTTGCTAATATAAATAGTACTGGCAGGCAGGTAATAGATGTCTTGAGATAAAAGCATTACTCACATTGGTTACTCTCAATTCAATTTTACAGTATTTGTCTTGTCTATTCTTTCATTGCAAGCTAACTCAGGCAGACAAAGCAGAAGTCAGGAAACCTGGTTAAGTGGCTTTGACATTTTTAATCCTTACAGTAGACATAATTTTCTATTATCTTTTTATTTCACTGTACACATACAGTAAAAATAACAAAGATTTCTATTAGAGTTCCTAAAAAGAAATGATAATGATATATAAAACAGACAATGAATTTAGATATTGCAAAGTCAGTAAGCACTCTCTTGATTTTTCTTTTTCCTTTTTCTCCTTCCTTCCTCTTTCTTTTTTTTCCTTCCTTCCTTCCTTCTTCCTCCCTCCCTCCTTCCCTTCTTTCTTCGTCTCCTTTCCTTTCCTTCCTTCCTTTTTTCCTTTCTTCCTTCCTTTCTATTTTTATACACTCTACTATTATTCT
Organism: Chlorocebus sabaeus; assembly: GCF_047675955.1. NCBI lineage: Eukaryota > Metazoa > Chordata > Mammalia > Primates > Cercopithecidae > Chlorocebus > Chlorocebus sabaeus. The sequence goes on from NC_132918.1 coordinate 43,944,728, forward strand.
TTAAGGATATTAATAAAGAGCATGGAAAAACAACCTCGTAAAATTTATCAAATGCTTGCAAATATTAAAAACCAATTTTTTTCACACACCATTCACCTTCCTAAATTCTCAGAAAAAGATAAAAGTAGTTCTTTTGTTATTTAAATATATGTAAAGCAAGTCAGTCTTCTTAGAAAATTAATATTAATTTCCTTTTTCTAAATATTAGGACTTTCTTAATCCCATCAAAAGGAAATGCATTTTAAACCTTTTTAATTTTAACAGGGTTATTATTTTGCATTGTAAGAAACTCATGTAAGTAGTCTTCAGCCTGACAGGCTGGCACTATTAGAGACTGGTTAAATCAAATATTTCTGTGACCTATAATTTGAAGAGCAGAAGAATTCTAGTTCTGATTTACAAAGCTTTTCTGTATCTTGTCTTCCAGGTAATTTTCAACTCACAAAACCAATGTTGGTTCCTGTCAAGTTCTTCTTTTTCTTATACAATCTCTCAGAATTAATATGTATCCTCTGAAGTGGAATCTGCTATTAAAGTGCTTTCTTCTTATTCCAAAGCATTATGTGGATTTTTCTGCTCTTAACCATTGGCATTTAGAGAGATATTAGTCACGTGACATCACAATCCCTCTGTATCTCCTCTTTTTCTCTGAAGCTGCAAAGGGATGTGAAATGATATCCAGCTTACATCTGCTGCCCATGCCTCACCACCTCTCAGTTTGCTAGACCACATGCCTTTGTTCCTTCTAATTCATGAGTACTGGAGTTTATAGCATTCTTTCTCACACATTTGTCATTCTAACTCTTTCATACTGATATTTCCATTTTTCCTTCAAACTTCAAAGTCGTTCACTTATGTCTTGGATAATGCCAGTCAGAGTTAAATAAATAAAACTAAATGAGTTTTTCTCTCTGTAAGATATGTTGAAAGTGTTATTATGCTTGGAGACCAGACAATTTTCTTTTATTGTGTTTATGTTCCCAATTTTGGATTTTTGCTGAAGTAGATGAATGACTAGCTTATTATAAGATATTGCATTGTCCTGTGCATTCTTTTCAGTTACTTTATTTTAATCAGATACGCTGGGGGAACATTGTGATCCAGAGGTCAAATAGCCATTGAGAGTCAAAGATGCTGCTTTGGGCTCTGGTATCATTCTTTATTCAGTGATATTCTCAAGGTTTATACTTTCCTTCCTCTAAAGTAACTTTTCTTCTTTTGCTGAAATTACTCTAGCAGAAGTTACTGTGCCCTTTATCTACAATGTGAATGGCTTTTTCCCTGGCCATTAATCTGACCAACACTAACATTTAATATTGTTGCTCACATTAAAACTATCCCCAACTTTTGTTTTCCTTATTTTCTTATTCCTTCTCTATTATCTTTTGGTTCTCTCCTTTCTTTTAAAACTTAGTGTAGGCATTTCTCAAGGTTTTGCTTAACCTTTGCTTTTTTTTCCTCTACATTTTTTCCTTGACTATCTTACCTATTTCCTTGACTTTAACTTCAATCTTTACTGTTTTCCTAAATTTAGTGTTTAGCTATTTCCTAAAATATCCTTTCTGCCAAATTCAAGTAAAGATAGGAGAGCCATCAGCTATCTTACATGATGGATTATCCCTGAGTTGATTTGATTTTGATTCCCCTGTGCTCTTAGGAGACATTATAAAATATAATGTTATATCCATTGGAACTCTTGTTTTCTGGTAACAGAAATGACTCAAATTGGCTTAGGAAAAATGAAATTTTGTGGTTATAAAAATTAAAAGTTCAGTAGGATGCTAGCTTCAGATAAGATTAAATTCAGTCTTTGAATAATGTCTTCCAGCCTCCATCTCTTGACCTCCCTTCACCTCCTGGTACTGCTTTCCTTTGAATTGACTTCAATCCCATGACAGCTTTCTATTTTTTATTTTTTATTTTTTTGCCATTTCCAGAATCCCATCATTTTTATTGAGAGACATTTCTTTGAAAAGAATACTTCCCAATCATTCTATCAAAAATACTATACTTGAAGAGAAGCACTGCTGGAATGGTAAGGATTTTTGAAAATCTGTTTCCTCCATATCATTGTAAAACTTGTCAAAGTCAATGTTTCAGAACTCTGGAAATTAATGAAAGGCTTATAACAATCCAAGACTTTTTTTTTTTTTTTTTTTTGTAGCTGAATCTCTGTAAGAACAGTGAGCTTCTTGGCATGTTAACTTGCTCAGTTCCCATCTCCCTCTCCCCATCTCTTTATTAGACTTGGAACTGAACAGGTTTGCAAACACAGTAGCTGTAAAAACAATCAGATTAGCAGCTGTGAAAAGGGGTAAGATGACTTTGGAACATCTCCAAACTTCATCCCCAAAAAATTGTCACTACTTGACCTATCTAGCAGCATCCTGGAGGAGACCCTCTAAAATACAGTACTGTATTATATTTACCAGGACATGTCTTTACTTGACCTTACCCAGAGCCAGTTGGGGTTAGCAAGAGGTTGAACAAAAACAAAAACAAACAACCACAAAACAGAACAAAAACAAAACTTAAAAAAAATGAGAATGGTTTTAAACATTGAAAAACAATTGACTTACCTTCAGCTTCACTGATTCTTATGGGAGTCTAAATCTGCTATTGGGCCTTGCTAGCAAATTTTTTATTTCAGTTATTATACTTTTCAACTCCAGAATTTCTATTTGGTTATTTTCTATAATTTTTATATTGTTATTTATATTCTTTGTTAGTGAGACATCTTTTTTTATATTTTAAAAAATTCTTTAGACATAGTATCCTTTAATTTTTGTTATAGTTGTAATAGCAGAGTTAAAGTCTTTATCTAATAAGTCCAACATGTGGGCAGTTTCCACTGACTGCTTTTTTACATCCATATATGAGCAATATTTCCTTTTTCTTTGTATGTGTCTTTTTTTTTTTTTTTTTTGTGGAGAACTGGAGATTTTGAATAATATAATGTGCTAACTCCCAAAAACAGATTTCCCCCACTCAGGGTTTACTATTGCTGCTATTTGTTACTATTGTTGCTGTTTTTTTAGTGACTTAACTTGAGTGCTTCACTCAGGTCCCTATTCACTGCCATAAGCATTCACAGGAGTCTCTGCTTGTTTAACTTAGTGGTCAGCTAATGATCAGACACAGGTTTTTAAATGCCATGAATCAATAAGTATCCCAGCCTTTACTGAGGGCTTCATATGTGTGTCGGGGCATGCCTTTAACACTTGGGTACTTTAAAACTCTGAATCAGCCTTTACTTCTGGATTGTGCAGCGTCTCAAGCTAGAGGTGAGAGTATGGCCTTCTCAGATGTTTCCTAGGCATGCTCAAGCCCTGTACATGTGCATGTCCTTCTGGGATTTCAGGTATATACTGGAGCCATTCAAATTCTATGGAAACAAAATAGCATTGTCCCAAATCATCAATGGGTCAAAAAAAAGAACCCAATAAAAATGAGAAAATACTTTGAGATGAATAAAAACGAACCCAAAACTTACAGGACGTGGATAAAGCAGTGCCTACAGAGATATTTCAGGTTCTTGCCACCTATATTACAAAACAATAAAGTTTTCAATCCAATACTATAATATTTTCATCTTAAGAAAAGAGAAAAAAGAGCAAATGAAGCTCATAACAAGCAGAAAGAGGGAAATAATAAAGATTAGAGTGAAAGTAAATAAAGTAGAGAAAAAGAAAAATAGTAAAGAAAATCAACAAAACCAAAACTTACTTTCTGAAATTTTGGAAAAGAAAATCACAAATTACTGAGACTGATTCAAGAATAAGTAGAAAATCTGAATATATCTAAAACTCTTTAAGGGGTAAGATTAGAAATTTAAAAAAATAAACTTCTAACAAAGAAAAGACTAGGTCTAGATTTCTAGGTGATTTCTACCAGATATAAAAAAAGAATCAGAAGATGGCCGAATAGGAACAGCTCCAGTCTCCAACTCCCAGCGAGAGCGACACAGAAGACAGGTGACTTCTGCACTTTCAACTGAGGTACTGGGTTCATCTCACTAGGGAGTACCCGACAATCGGTGCGGGTCAGCTGCTGCAGAGCTGAAGCAGGGCGAGGCATCACTTCACCTGGGAAGCGCAAGGGGGAAGGGAATCCCTTTTCCTAGCCAGGGGAACTGAGACACACAACACCTGGAAAATCGGGTAACTCCCACCCCAATACTGCGCTTTACCAAGGATCATAGCAAACTGGCACACCAGGAGATTATATCCTACACCTGGCCAGGAGGGTCCCACGCCCAGGGAGCCTCCCTCATTGCTAGCACAGCACTCTGCGATCTCCTGGCAAGGCAGCAGGGAGGCTAGGGGAGGGGCGTCCCCCATTGCTGAGGCTTAAGTAGGTAAACAAAGCCGCTGGGAAGCTCAAACTGGGTGGAGCTCACAGCAGCTCAAGGAGTCCTGCCTGTCTCTGTAGACTCCACCTCTGGGGACAGGGCACAGCTAAACAACAACAATAACAACAACAAAAAAGCAGCTGAAACCTCTGCAGACGCAAACGACTCTGTCTGACAGCTTTGAAGAGAGCAGTGGATCTCCCAACATGGAGGCTGAGATCTGAGAAGGGACAGACTGCCTGCTCAAGTGGGTCCCTGACCCCTGAGTAGCCTAACTGGGAGACATCCCCCACTAGGGGCAGACCGACACCCCACACGGTGGAGTACACCCCTGAGAGGAAGCTTCCAAAGCAAGAATCAGACAGGTACACTCGCTGTTCAGAAATATTCTATCTTCTGCAGCCTCTGCTGCTGACATCCAGGCAAACAGGGTCTGGCGTGGACCTCAATCAATCTCCAACAGACCTACAGCTGAGAGTATTGACTGTTAGAAGGAAAACTAACAAACAGGAAGGACACCCACACCAAAACTCCATCAGTATGTCACCATCATCAAAGACCAGAGGCAGATAAAACCACAAAGATGGGGAAAAAGCAGGGCAGAAAAGCTGGAAATTCAAAAAATAAGAGCGCATCTCCCCCTGCAAAGGAACGCAGCTCATCGTCAGCAATGGATCAAAGCTGGACGGAGAATGACTTTGACGAGATGAGAGAAGAGGGCTCCAGTCCATCAAACTTATGAGCTAAAGGAGGAATTATGTACCCAGAGAAAAGAAACTAAAAATCTTGAAAAAAGAGTGGAAGAATTGATAACCAGGATAATTAATGCAGAGAAGGCCATAAACGAACTGACAGAGTTGAAAACCATGACACGAGAAATACGTGACAAATGCACAAGCTTCAGTAACTGACTCGATCAACTGGAAGAAACAGTATCAGCGATTGAGGATCAAATGAATGAAATGAAGCGAGAAGAGAAATCTAAAGAAAAAAGTAGAAAAAGAAATGAACGAAGCCTGCAAGAAGTATGGGATTATGTAAAAAGACCAAATCTACCTCTGATTGGGGTGCCTGAAAGTGAGGGGGAAAATGGAACCAAGTTGGAAAACACTCTTCAGGATATCATCCAGGAGAACTTCCCCAACCTAGTAGGGCAGGCCAACATTCAAATTCAGGAAATACAGAGAACACCACAAAGATACCCCTCGAGAAGAGCAACTCCAAGACAAATAATTGCCAGATTCACCAAAGTTGAAATGAAGGAAAAAATCTTAAAGGCAGCCAGAAAGAAAGGTCGGGTTACCCACAAAGGGATGCCCATCAGACTAACAGCAGATCTCTGGGCAGAAACTCTACAAGCCAGAAGAGAGTGGGGGCCAATATTCAACATTCTTAAAGAAAAGAATTTTAAACCCAGAAATTCATATCCAGCCAAACTAAGTTTCATAAGTGAAGGAGAAATAAAATCCTTTACAGATAAGCAAATGTTTAGAGATTTTGTCACCACCAGGCCTGCCTTACAAGAGACCCTGAGGGAAGCACTAAACATGGAAAGGAACAACCGGTACCAGCCATTGCAAAAACATGCCAAAATGTAAAGACCATCGAGGCTAGAAAGAAACTGCATCAACTAATGAGCAAAATAACTAGTTAATATCATAATGGCAGGATCAAGTTCACACATAACAATATTAACCTTAAATGTAAATGGACTAAATGCTCCAGTTAAAAGACACAGACTGGCAAACTGGATAAAGAATCAAGACCCATCAGTTTGCTATATTCAGGAGACCCATCTCACATGCAGAGACATACATAGGCTCAAAATAAAGGGATGGAGGAAGATTTACCAAGCAAATGGAGAACACAAAAAAGCAGGAGTTGCAATACTAGTCTCTGATAAGACAGACTTTAAACCATCAAAGATCAAAAGAGACAAAGAAGGCCATTACATAATGGTAAAGGGATCAATTCAACAGGAAGAGCTAACTATCCTAAATATATATGCACCCAATACAAGAGCACCCAGATTCATAAAGCAAGTCCTTAGAGACTTACAAAGAGACTTAGACTCCCATACAATAATAATGGGAGACTTCAACACCCCACTGTCAACATTAGACAGATCAAGGAGACAGAAAGTTAACAAGGATATCCAGGAATTGAACTCATCTCTGCAGCAAGCAGACCTAATAGACATCTACAGAACTCTCCACCCCAAATCAACAGAATATACATTCTTCTCAGCACCACATCACACTTATTCCAAAATTGACCACATAATTGGAAGTAAAACACTCCTCAGCAAATGTACAAGAACAGAAATTATAACAAACTGTCTCTCAGACCACAGTGCAATCAAACTAGAACTCAGGACTAAAAAACACAATCAAAACCTCTCAACTACATGGAAACTGAATAACCTGCTCCTGAATGACTACTGGGTACATAACGAAATGAAGGCAGAAATATAGATGTTCTTTGAAACCAATGAGAACAAAGATACAACATACCAGAATCTCTGGGACACATTGAAAGCAGTGTGTAGAGGGAAATTTATAGCACTAAATGCACACAAGAGAAAGCTGGAAAGATCTAAAATTGACACTCTAACATCACAATTAAAAGAACTAGAGAAGCAAGAGCAAACACATTCAAAAGCTAGCAGAAGGCAAGAAATAACTAAGATCAGAGCAGAACTGAAGGAGATAGAGACACAAAAAACCCTCCAAAAAATCATTGAATCCAGGAGTTGGTTTTTTGAAAACATCAACAAAATTGATAGACCGCTAGCAAGACTAATAAAGAAGAAAAGAGAGAAGAATCAAATAGACTCAATAAAAAATGATAAAGGGGATATCACCACCGACCCCACAGAAATACAAACTACCATCAGAGAATACTATAAACACCTCTATGCAAATAAACTAGAAAATCTAGAAGAAATGTATAATTTCCTGGACACTTACACTCTCCCAAGTCTAAACCAGGAAGAAGCTGAATTCCTGAATAGACCAATAGCAGGCTGTGAAATTGAGGCAATAATTAATAGCCTACCATGCAAAAAAAGTCCAGGACCAGATGGATTCACAGCTGAATTCTACCAGAGGTACAAGGAGGAGCTGGTACCATTCCTTCTGAAATATTCCAATCAATAGAAAAAGAGGGAATCCTCCCTAACTCATTTTATGAGGCCAACATCATCCTGATACCAAAGCCTGGCAGAGACACAACAAAAAAAAGAGAATTTTAGACCAATATCCTTGATGAGCATCGATGCAGAAATCCTCAATAAAATACTGGCAAACCAGATCCAGCAGCACATCAAAAAGCTTATCCACCATGATCAAGTGGGCTTCATCCCTGGGATGCAAGGCTCGTTCAACATGCACAAATCAATAAACGTAATCCAGCATATAAACAGAACCAAAGACAAAAACCACATGATTATCTCAATAGATGCAGAAAAGGCCTTTGACAAAATTCAACAGCCCTTCATACTAAAAACTCTCAATAAATTCGGTATTGATGGAATGTATCTCAAAATACTAAGAGCTATTTATGACAAACCGACAGCCAATATCATACTGAATTGGCAAAAACTGGAAAAATTCCCTTTGAAAACTGGCACAAGACAGGGATACCCTCTCTCACCACTTCTATTCAACATAGTGTTGGAAGTTCTGGCTAGGGCAATCAGGCAAGAGAAAGAAATAAAGGGTATTCAGTTAGGAAAAGAAGAAGTCAAATTGTCCCTGTTTGCAGATGACATGATCGTATATTTAGAAAACCCCATCATCTCAGCCCAAAATCTCCTTAAGCTGATAAGAAACTTCAGCAAAGTCTCAGGATACAAAATTAATGTGCAAAAATCACAAGCATTCTTATACACCAGTAACAGACAAACAGAGAGCCAAATCATGAATGAACTTCCATTCACAATTGCTTTAAAGAGAATGAAATACCTAGGAATCCAGCTTATAAGGGATGTGAAGGACCTCTTCAAGGAGAACTACAAACCACTGCTCAGTGAAATAAAAGAGGACACAAACAAAGGGAAGAACATTCCATGCTCATGGATAGGAAGAATCAATATTGTGAAAATAGCCATACTCCCCAAGGTAATTTATAGAATCAATGCCATCCCCATCAAGTTACCAATGAGTTTCTTCACAGAATTGGAAAAAAACTGCTTTAAAGTTCATATGGAACCAAAAAAGAGCCCGCACTGCCAAGACAATCCTAAGTCAAAAGAACACAGCTGGAAGCATCACGCTACCTGACTTCAAACTATACTACAAGGCTACAATAACCAAAAGAGCATGGTACTGGTACCAAAACAGAGATATAGACCAATGGAACAGAACAGAGCCCTCAGAAATGATACTACACATCTACAGCCATCTGATCTTTGACAAACTTGAGAAAAACAAGAAATGGGGAAAGGATTCCCTATTGAATAAATGGTGCTGGGAAAATTGGCTAGCCATAGTAGAAAGCTGAAACAGGATCCTTTCCTTACTCCTTATACGAAAATTAATTCAAGATGGATTAGAGACTTAAATGTTAGACCTAATACCATAAAAACCCTAGAAGAAACCCTAGGTAATACCATTCAGGACATAGGCATGGGCAAGGACTTCATGTCTAAAACACCAAAAGCTACAGCAACAGAAGCCAAAATTGACAAATGGGATCTAATTAAACTAAAGAGCTTCTGTACAGCAAAAGAAACTACCATCAGAGTGAACAGGCAACCTACAGAATGGGAGAAAATTTTTGCAATCTACTCCTCTGACAAAGGGCTAATATCCAGAACCTACAAAGAACTCAAACAAATTTACAAGAAAAAAACAAACAATCCCATCAAAAAGTGAGCAAAGGATATGAACAGACAGTTCTCAAAAGAAGACATTCATACAGCCAACAGGCACATGAAAAAAATCTCATCATCACTGGCCATCAGAGAAATGCAAATCAAAACCACAATGAGATACCATCTCACACCAGTTAGAATGGCGATCATTAAAAAGTCAGGAAACAACAGGTGCTGGAGAGGATGTGGAGAAATAGGAACACTTTTACACTGTTGGTGGGATTGTAAACTAGTTCAACCATTATGGAAAACAGTATGGTGATTCCTCAAGGATCTAGAACTAGAAGTACCATATGACCCAGCCATCCCATTACTGGGTATATACCCAAAGGATTATAAATCATGCTGCTATAAAGACACATGCACACATATGTTTCTTGCAGCACTATTCACAATAGCAAAGACTTGGAATCAACCCAAATGTCCATCAGTGACAGACTGGATTAAGAAAATATGGCACATATACACCATGGAATACTATGCAGCCGTAAAAAAGGATGAGTTCATGTCCTTTGTAGGGACATGGATGCAGCTGGAAACCATCATTCTCAGCAAAGTATCGCAAGAACAGAAAACCAAACACTGCATATTCTCACTCATAGGTGAGAACTGAACAATGAGATCACTTGGACTTGGGAAGGGGAATATCACACACCGGGGCCTATCATGGGGAAGGGGGAGGAGGGAGGGATTGCACTGGGTGTTATACCTGATGTAAATGACGAGTTGATGGGTGCTGACGAGTTAATGGGTGCAGCACACCAACATGGCACAAGTATACATATGTAACAAACCTGCACGTTATGCACATGTACCCTAGAACTTAAAATATAATCATCATCATCATCATCATCATCATCATCATCATCATCAACACCTATGCTTCTTGAACTCTTCCGAAGAGCAGAAGAGGAGACAACACTTCCCAACTCTTCTATGAGGCCATTATTACTCTGGTAGCAAAACCAGACAAAAACATCACAGGAGAAAAAAACTCTGAAAAAACTTATCTTAAAAACATTAATGTAAAAAGACTCAGAAATACTATCAAACCTAATTCTGCATTCATATAAATACATAAATCATGAATATGTCAGACTTAATGTACAAATGCAATGTTGGTTCAACATACAAAGATCAACCAACACAATGCACTAAATCAATGAAATAAAGGGTGAAACCCACATGATCATTTCAATGGAAGTAGGAAAAAAAGACCACTTGACAAAATCCAACACTATTTCGTGATAAAGCCACTCAAGAAAGTAGAAATATCAGCTTGGTGCAAAAGTAATTGTGGTTTTAACGGCAAAACCGGAATTGCTTTTGCACCAACCTAATAGAAAGGAACTTCCTCATTGGCTTGGTGACTAGGTGGCACTCTTATTAGAATTAGGTAAAAGTCTTCCCCGCCTCACCGCCCACCCCCAGGTATATACAGCCCATGGAAAGTTGAGTGAACTTGTGCTGAATTTCAGCTCCTATCCACTGCTCTTTGATTAGTGCCTTGTGCAGGGCACAATCAACCTAACCTTAACTGGTGGCGCTGGCCCCTAATCTAGACTTTTTCCTTCAGGTTCTGGGGCTCGGTAAGAAATGATCTACTCTTTGCCCAGTTTTTTTTCCCTGGGGTCTCTGGGATCATATAAATTGGAAAGAAGAGGGATGCGTGAATCTCAGGACATTTTCCTTTTTTCCTTTGGGTGAACATTGAAAAACCAAGAGAAGATTTTCAAATAATTTTTTTTCTTAAACAAGTTAATCTGTGGATTTTAAAATTCAAACCTGTGAGAAACTGGAAGTTTCATTATTTCCTTAATGGATATACTATTTAAATATTAATTCACATGGGGGGATTGCTTGAGCCCAAAATTTCAATGCTACAGTGAGGTGACTGTGCCAGTATACTCCAGCCTGATGCAAGAGAGTGAGACTGTGTCTCTAAAAAGAAATAATAAATAAAAATAAAATATTAATTCATGCCTTTTTTCTTTCTTTGTCAATCTTGCTAAAGGTTTTTCAACTTTATTTGTTTTTTCAAAGAACCAGATTTTGGTTCCACTAATATTTTCTATTGTATTTTGTTCTCCATTTTATTGGTATCTGTTATATTTATTGTTTTCTTATTTTCTGCTTGCCTTGGGTTTATTTTTCTCTTTTTTCCTTAACATGAAATCTTAGGTTATTGATTCAAAACCTTTCTTCTTTCTAATATAATTATATGATGCTATAAATTTTCCTCTAAGGCTTGCTTTATTGTTATTTCACAAACTTTTATGTGTTGAACTTTATTGTTCAGTTTAAGATATTTTCTAATTTCTCCAAAGACTTCTTCTTTGATCCATAGATTACTTAGTATTGTGTTATTCAGTTTCCAAGTGTTCAGATCTTCTATCTTTACATTAAAATATTTTTCTTTACTTTATAATTTCTTATTTTAGAAATTTGAAAGAAAATACATTGAAAAACAGAAAAGAATAAAGTAATGAAATTAGTAGATATAGTAGTTATTCATTACCTAGAGATAAAAACTGTTAATAATTTAGTATGTCTGACTCCAATTGTTTTTACTATATCAATAGGTATATCATCTATATTTATATTTAACCTTTACCCTTACCTATATACAATCTATATCTACGTCTGTATATGTGTTTTTCATCAAATTGGAATCAGAGTATAGATGCTGTTTCTTTTCTTTTCTTTTTTTTTTTAAACTTTTAAGTTCAGGGGTACATGTGCAGCAAGTTCAGGTTTGTTGCATAGGTAAATGTGTGTCATGGGAGTTTGTTGTATAGGTTATTTCATCACCCAAGTATTAAGTCTAGTATCCATTAGTTATTTTTCCTGTTCCTCTCCCTCCTCCCACCATCCAACCTCTGATGGATCCCAGTGTGTGTTGTTCCTCTGTGTCCATGTGTTCTCATCATTTAGCTCCCACTTATAAGGGAGAACATGCAGTATTTGTTTTGTTTGTTTGTTTGTTTGTTTTTGTTTATTTTTGTTTGTTTTTCAGACGGAGTTTTGCTCTGTCGCCTGGGCTGGCATGTAGGGGCGCAATATCTGCTCGCAAGCTCCGCCTCCCGGGTTCATGCCATTCTCCTGCCTCAGCCTCCCGAGTAGTTGGGACTACAGGCGGCCCCCACCACGCCCGGCTCATTTTTGTATTTTTAGTAGAGACGGGGTTTCACCGTGTTAGCCAGGATGATCTCGATCTCCTGACCTCGTGATCCGTCTACCTCAGCCCCTAAAGTGCTGGGATTACAGGCGTGAGCCACTGCGGCCCCCCCAACATTTGGTTTTTTGTTCCTGTGTTAGTTTGCTAAGGATGATGATCTCCAGCTCTATCCATGTGCCTGCAAAGCACACGATCTCGTTCTTTTTATGGCTGCATAGTATTCTATATTGTATGTATACCACATTTTCTTTATCTAGTCTATCATTGATGGGCATTTAGGTTGATTCCATGCCTGCTATTGTAAATAGCTCTGCAGTTAACAAACATGTGCATGTGTCTTTGTAATAGAACGATTTATATTCCTTTGAGTATATACCCAGGTGTTGAATGGAATTCCTGTCTTTAGGTCTTTGATGAATTGCCACACTATCTTCCACAATAGTTGAACTAATTTACACACCCACCAACAGTGTATAAGTGTTACATTTTCCCCACCACCTGGGGAAAATGCATCTGTTATTTTTTTACTTTTTAATAGTAGCCATTCTGCCTGTGTGAGATGGTATCTTGTTAGGGTTTTGATTTAGATTTCTCTAACAATCAGTGATGTTGAGCTTTTTTTTCAGTGATTGTTGGCTGTATATACAAACTGTTTCTAATTTTTTTCATTTAGTCATATATTGCAGAAAAACTTATTTTCTGTAAAATGATTTTGGGGACAAGTACTATATATTTTCCTTATGTATACTACATATAAGTGCACAAATCATTAGCAAATTTTCACAAAGTGAACATAGCCATGTAGACATCACTTAGATCGAGAAAGAGAGCACCACATAACATTCCTCTCACCTCATCAAGAAAAGGTAATCATTATTTTAAATGTTATCACAATCAATTACACTTGCCTGTTTAAAACTTTATGTAAATGGAGTAAAACAGTGTGTGTTATTCTGTGTCTGGTTTCTTTTGCTCAACATTATGTTTGGACATTTTGTCTATATTATGGATGTTGTTCATTTGATTTCATCACTGTATAATACTCTATTGAGTGAATATAACATAATATTTAATTCATCCTATTTGGGGGGGCTAGCAATTTATTTATTTATTTTCAACTTTTATTTTAGATACAGGGGGTAGATGTGCAGGTTTATTACACGGGAATATTGCTTGATGCTGAGGCTTGAGGTGTGGATCCCGTCACCCAGGCAGTGAGTATAATACCAGATAGGTAGTTTTTCAATTCATTCCCCCCTTTTACCTTCTCCCCTGTAGCAGTCTGCAGTGTCTATTGTTCCCTTATTTGCATCCATGTGTGATCAGTGTTTAGCTCCTACTTGTAAGTGAGAACATATATCATATTTGGCTTTCTGTTCCTTCATTAGTCCACTTAAAAGTATGACCTCCACCTGCATCCATGTTTCTCCAAAGAATATTATTTCATTTTTATTTATCATTGTATAGTATTCCATGATGCATTTGTAACACATTTTCTTTATCCAATCTACAATTGATGGGTATCTGAGTTGATTCCATGTCTTTGCTATTATAAATAGTTCGTCAATGAACATGTAAGTGCATGTGTATTTTTGGAAGAATATTTATTTTTCTTTGGGTATATACCCCACAATGGGATTATTAGGCTGAATGGTAGCCTTGTTTAAAGTTCCTTGGAGAAATCTCTGAACTGCTTTCCACTGTGACTGAACTAATTTACGTTCTTACCAACAGAGTATAAGTATTCCCTTTTCTCTGGAGTCTTACCAGCATCCGTTGTTTTTTGACATTTTAATAATAGTCATTTTGTTTGCTATGAGATGGTATTCCATTGTGGTTTTGATGTGTATTTCTTTGGTGATTAGTGATGCTGAGCAGTTTTTCGTACGTTTGTTGGCTGCTTGTATGTCATCTTTTTAAAAGTGCCTGTTCAGCTCCTTTGCTCATTTTTTAAGGTGGTTTTTTTTTTTTTCTTGTTGATTTCTCTAATTTCCCTATAGATTGCAGATATTAGGCCTTTGTTGGATGCATACTTTGCAATCTCTTCTATTCTGTGGGTTGTCTGTTTACTCTGTTGACAGTTTATTTTGCTGTTCAGAAACTCTGTAGCTGAATTAGGTCCAGCTTCTCTATTTTTGTTTTTGTTACAATTGCTTTTGGAAACTTAGCCAAAAATTCTTTGCAAATGCTAATGTTGAAACAAGTATTTCCTTGGTTGTCTTCTGGGATTATAACAGTTTGAGGTCTTATGTTTCAATCTTTGATCCATTTCAAGTTAATTTTTGTATATGGTGAAAGGTAGGGGTTCAGCTTCAATTTTCTGCATATGACTATCCAGCTGTACAGCTTCATTTCTGAGTTTCCAATTCTGTTCCATTGGTCTATGTGCCTGTTTTTGTAGGAGTACCATGTTGTTTTGGTTATCATAGCTTTATAGTGTAGTTTGAAGTCAGATAGTATGATGCCTCCAGCATTGTTCTTTTTGCTTTGGATTGCTTTGTCTATTCAGGCTATTTATTTCCATATGAATTTTAAGATAATTATTTTCAAATTCTATGAAGAATAACATTGGTAGTTTGATAGGAATAGCATTTAATCTTGAAATTGCTTTGAGTAGTATGGCCATTTTTACAATAATGATTCTTCCAATGTATGAGCATGGAGTGCTTTTCCATTTATTTCTGTCATTTTTTATTTCTTTCAAGAGTGTTTTTTAGTCTTTGTAGAGATATTTCACCTCCTTGATAAGTTGTATTCCTTGGTGTCTCAGTTTCTTTTGTGGCTATTATAAATGTAATTATGTTCTTGTTTTCACTCTAAGCTCAGCCATCATTTGTTTATAGAAATACTACTGAATTTTGCTCATTGATTTTATATTCTGAAACTTTACTAAAGTATTTTATCAGTTCTCAGAGCATTTTGTCAGAGTCTTTAGGATTCTCACTGGTGTGGAAGCCTTGTGGAAGGAAGCACACCTAGGTCCTACACCAGCCTGCAAACCTATGAGGCTCATCTCTGTCAGTTTTCTGAGTGTGGGCTCCTCCTCTGTAAGTGCCAGGCACAGATCCCTGCTCAGCACTCCTGAACCATGGGCTGCAGCCCTTGGGTACCAGGAACTGCCTGTGGTTCCCTTTTTGAGGATTCTGGGTGTGCTGCAAGATCTGAAGTGCTCCTGGGCTATGAGAAAGCACTCAGAAAGCACCCAGGTTGGGCAGCAGGGCTGTGCTGTGAACACATTTCTTTATGGCATTCAGGGTGGAGCCTGGGGAGTGCTGGTGGGCAGGTGGGCCTGCAGAACAGACATGCCCCAGGCCCATGGAGAAGCCAACCCTGCTTTTTCCCTGGCAGTTAGCTGGGGCCAGAGGCTGTTAGGAAGATAAGTAACCTTGGGGGATGTGCGCTTACAGCTGGGCTCCCTGGAGCTGTCCTCCATACAAAGATCCCCGGCTACCTGCCTGCTGTAGCTCTGTGTCTGTCAAATCTCTGTGGGCAGCGTGGGATTCCCTGATGCTAAGAACCCAGAGGTCCACAGCAAGAGTGGGAAGTCGTTCGGTCTCTTCACTCACCCCTTCCCCAGAAGCCATTCAGGGTGAGAACCAGCCGTGGCATTCAGGGACCTGATATGTGGTTCGTAGCTTCTTCCTCTTCAGCCTCAGCATCTGCCACGTTTGGCATTTTCTCTCCAACGATTTGTTCACATTATGTTAGTTGAGTTGAAATCCTGGTCTTTCTCCCCGGGAGTGGAATTTCCAGGCTGCACCTAGTTGGTCATCTTCCCATTCCCCCATTATTAATTTCTAATCTAGTTTATTATGTTTGGAGAATATATTTTGTCTGATTTAAATTCTTTTAAACTCATTAAGATTTGTTTTATGACCCAGGGCGTGATTTATCTTGGTAAATATTTCACGTACACTTGAAACAAATGTTTCTTCTGCTGTTGTTGGGAGGAGTGTTATATAAATATCATTTAGGTTTGTGTGGTTGATAGTGTTGTCTAGTTCTATATTCTTGCTGATATTATTAGTTACTGACAAAAGTGTCTTGAAGTCCCTAACTATCATTGTGCATTTACCCATTTCTCTTTTTAGTTCTGGCACTTTTTTGCTTCATGTGTTTTGAAGCTGTGTTTTCATGTACATCCACCTAAAGGATTTTTATGTCTTCTTGGTGAATTGACTCTTTTTGTCATTTGCAGTGTCCATCCTTATCCCTGGTAATCCTTTGTTGCAAGGTGTACTTTATCTGACATTAATCTATTCACTCTGGCTTCTTCTAATTTGAGCGTACATGGTATAGTTTTTTTAATCTTCCTTGTAATTTTAATTTACCTCTAGTATTACAGTTGAAGTAAATTTCTTGTAGACAGCATTTTAGATCATTAAAAATATTCTATTGACCTTTTAAACATTTACATATAGTCAAACCATTTATATTTAACATAATTTTATGTATTTGAAATTTTGTCTATAATTTTATCTTGTGTTTGGTCACTCCACTTTTATTCTTCTGTTTCTTCTTTACTGCCTCCTTTAGGTTTATTTAATCATTAAAAAATTCCATTTAAATTTGTCTATTGTACTTTTTTACTCTCTCTTTGTCATCTATCTATCTATCTATCATCATCATCATCATCATCATCATTGATTTTGTATGGGTGTTCTAGGGGATACAATATAGAAATTTAACTCTTTGCTAACTAGAATCAATATTTTACCCTTTGAAGTGAAATGCAGAAAATACTACTGTAAAGTGCTTTATTCTCTCTCCTCCAAATTGGAGTTGTTTTATGCATTTCATCTATATATGAAAACCTCAAAAATAATATCATTTTTGATGGCTATTTATTTTCATATTTCATATTTCATATTTTAAATAGAAGAATATTCTATGTATGCAGACAAGTACCATTTGTTCTTACTTTATTTTTGATACTACAAGTTTTCTTCTGGCATCATTTCCCTGATGCCTGAAAAACTATCTATATTGAGCAGTTCTTTTAGAATATGCCTGATGACTAAATCTTAGTTTTTCTCTACTTTTCCATTTATTCCTGAAGGATATTTTTGCTGAATATAAAATTTTGGCTTGAGATTTTTTTTCCTTTCACCACTTTAAATACATTGTTCCACATTCTTCTAATCACTACTATTTATGATGTGAATTCTGAAGCCAGTCAAATCCTTATTTCCTTCTCATTAATATGTCATTTTAAAAGCTGTTTTCAGGACTATTTTTCTTTTGTCTTCTGTCAGTTTCCAGCAGTTTAATTACAATATGTAGAGGTGAGTATTTGCTTTTTGGGTTTATTCTGTTGGGATATACCAAGATTCTCAAATATGTAGCTCTGTGTGTTTTGCAAATTTAGGAATTTGTTAGTAATTATTTCCTCAAATATTTTTATCTGGATAGTACTCTATCTTGTATCCTTCTGGAACTTTAGTAAAACAAATATTTTACTTTTTGGTAAGATCTTACAGTCTCAGACCCAGTCTCTTTTTTGAGTTTTTTCTTATTGTTGTTCAGCTTGGACACTTTCTACCAATACGTTTTCAAAGTCCACTGACTTTGCTTTTATATTTTTCTGCTACTGAACCCATTACATGGACATTTTATTTAAGTTACAGTAGTTTTCAGTTCTAAAATGTCCCTTGGTATGTTTTCTATATCTTCTATTCATTTGCTGATATTCTCTGTCTTTCTGTTTGTTTTGAGTGATTGCCTTTGGAGTACAGTCATAATAGCTGATTAGTATATAATTCTAATTTCTGTCTTTTTTTCTGTGTCAGTGTCTGTTGATTGAGTTTTATCAATCCAGTCGAAATTCTACTTGTTCTTTGTATGCCAAGTCATTTGTATTGTACTATGAATATTTTGAATATTGTGTTACTGGTTTTTAGGTCTTATTTCAATCTTATATAAAATGTTGCCTTTTTATTTGCAGGTGATTAACCTGGTTCCATTTAAGGCATAAGTTCTATGGAGGCTTTGTGAATTGTGGGTTCACGTAAATTCTGTTTTTAAAGACTTTGTAGTGTTTTGCAGGTTTTTTCATGTGTGTCACCCATAGCCAGTGTCTGAGCTAGGCTATAGCCTTATATGTTAGTTCAATTATCAGAGTCCTTAGTGCCCTGAATGGCATCAGATCCACACATGTACAGGTCAGGGATAAGCCTAGATTGTAAAGAACTTTTTGGGATTTATTTCCTCTTGGAATCTCCTTTCCCAAGTATTGTCACCATCTCCTGGTATCTTTTTGTTCCTATGGCTCTCATTTTTGGTTTTCTGATCAGGAAGCTGATGTTTTATGTACCCTGTTCTTTGGTGCACTTACTATAATTGTGCTATGTCTTAAGATGACAGAGAAGGAACAACAACAAAAAAGGAAATTTGCTCCATTTAAATAACGCTGATAGTAGAAAAAGGTTTATTTTTATTAAAATTTCAGGCTACTACAGGTTTGCACCACTGTCATTGTCACCACTTCTAAGTTCAAGAGAATGGGGAGAAAAGAGGAAAAAAATAAACGAAAATACGGAGAACTTTTCCCACCATCTCTGAGCATTAAAGGATCTTTCCCCACTCCTTACACCAAAATAAGAAAGCTTGATTTAGAACTCTCTGTCTGTGCCAATAGTGTTCACTTCATGTTTCAGATTATGCTGAGCTCAGGCTGGTAGATACTAGAAAGGAAAAATAAGGTAAATTTACTGCCAGTTTAAAGGTAGCTCTAATATTGGTCTTCTTCACCAAGGTACTTACTACTATTTACATTTCAGAGTTCTAAATAGATGTTCAATGCATTCTGTCCAGATTTTATATCGCACTTTGTGAGAGACAGTAGAGTATGTTTACTCTCTCATGACTGAAATAGAAAGTCTCTATCCTATTCAATTAAATATAGAGATAAGAATGAAAACACTTCCAAGAAAAGATGCATTGTGACCATTTTAAAAATTAAGTCTACCCTATTTAGTCAAACAATTTAGATTATTCTGAATGTCTGGGTTTTTAAAACTTTTATTATTATTATTTTTAATTAAATAATAATTATACACATTTATGGGTACAATGTGATATTTCAATATATGTATACAATATATAATGATCAAATCAGGATAATTAGCATATCTATGACCTCAGACATTTATTATTTCCTTGTGTTGGGGACATTCAAAATCTTCTCTTCTAGCAATCTGAAAATATACAAAAAATTATTGTTAATCGTTATAATCACTGTACAATGCTAGAGAACACTAAACTTATTCTTCCTATCTACTTGTGATTTTGTTTTGCTTAACCAAGTTCTTCACATCCTCTTTCCCTTCCCTACTCTTTCCAGCCTCTAGTAACCACTATTGCACTGTCTGCTTGTGTGAGATCAACTTTTAGCTTCCACATATTTGTGAGAATATATGGTATTTATCTTTCTGTGCCTGCGTTATTCCACTTCACATAATACCCTGCAGGATCATCCATGTTGCTGTGAGTGGCAGGATTTCATTGTTTTTATGGCTGAACAGTATTCCACTGTGTGTGTGTATATATATATGTGTGTGTGTGTGTGTGTATATATATGACATTTTCTTTATCCATTTATCTGTTGATGAACACTTAGACTGGTTCCATATCTTGACTATTGTGAATAGTGCTACAATAAACATGGTAGCACAGGTATCATTTCCACATACTGATTTCCTTTCATTTGGATATGTGCCCAGAAATTAGACTGTTGGATCATATGGTAGATCTATTTTTAGCTTTTTTTTTTTTTTTTTTTTGAAATTCCATACCGTTTTCTATAATGGCTGTACAAACTTACTGAATGTCTCAGGGTTTTTTTTGTTTGTTTTATTTGCTTGGGTTTTTTTGGGTTTTTTGTGTGTGTTTTGTTTTGTTTTGTTTTTTTTGAGAGGGAATCTCTCTCTGTCCCCCCAGGCTGGAGTGCAGTAGGCACTGTCTCGGCTCATTGTAACCCCCGCCTCCCAGGTTCAAGCGATTCTCCTGCCTCAGTCTCCTGAGTAGCTGGGATTACAGATGCGTGCCACCTAGCTTGGCTAATTTTTCTGTTTTTAGTAGAGATGGGGTTTCACCTTGTTGGTCAGGATGGTCTCGAATTCCTGACCTTGTTATCTGCCCACCTTGGCCTCCCAAAGTGCTGGGATTACAGGTGTGAGCCACTGTGCCCAACCCACATCTCAATTTTAATGTATTGGAAGGAGAAAAGTCAAATCACTCAGACATTCTTTAAAGAGGAAACTGAAATGTAAGGCTGGGAAACACAGATTATCTTTAGTCATTTCGCACTTAGCTGTCATCTCTTCTCTTCCATTGGTAGAAAGCTCCAGATGGCCTTGTTCTAGAGTATGGGAATGGACTAAGTTAGACTATTACCAGAACCAAAGTACAAGTCCTGCTGCAAATAGTCATGGTGCTTCTCTGACCCTGACATGACAAATATATGTTCAAAGCTATAGTCATGGGATTATACCCTATATCTCAAAAATCATTCAGCCTCATTGTTCAAGCCCAAGAATTCACCCAGGGAGGAAGAATATTAGATATTAAGGTGGACTCAAACTTGTTACCTATTACTACATGACAAGGATTTTGTGTTTTTTTCTTACTTCAGTGCTTATAGTGGCTTCCTACATCACGTTGACTAGGTATCAATCCATTTCCTAGCTCCCTGTAGCAAGTTTATTTCTCTCATCTCTGGCAGTTTTCTACACAGGACCTGACCAGTTTTGCTTTGTGTCTTTTGCTGTATCATACACTGAATTAGTAATCCTATTATTCAAACAGATTATTTTACTAAATTAGTATTTTAAGCATAGCTTATTTAGTAGAGTGAGCATAACTGAACAACACCAAACTTTTAAAATGTATTTCTCACCCATTTACATGAACAGTTTCATTTAACTTATTGGCAAGTCTGCAAGTATCTTTGAGGGTTAACTTTCTCACTTCACAGCACGCAGATGCCAGGAGATGTGACTTTTACTTCTTTTTCTAAAGTTGTAACTGAATAATTACTACACGTCTTTTAATTTCTTTCTCTTCCTTGGTGAGAGTGCATTGGGAAGAAGAAACCATCACTGCCATATTGTTATATGCATTCATTTTTACTACACGTTCTGCAATTTTAGTGAAAGAGATAATCTTCATTTTCTCCTATGCTTCTTTCTCAACTTCAGTTGCAGATCCCATCTTCTCCCCTCAACTCATCAGGAAACTTAGTTAATCATTTCTTTCCTCTCTCCTGTTTATTTAATCCCTCTCTCCCTCTCTATCTCTCCATTGGCTCTACCTTCTCAGATATAACTCCTGCTTAAAAATATCTTCCTCAGACAAAGTTACTGATCTTCCTCCAGTTGTTGACCTGTCTCTCTCTCCTTGAAAGAGTTGACAACATTTGCTCTGTTCATATTGTGATTGTCTATACATTTTTAAATTTATTGCCAGCTGGTTTCCTCTTCAACCAGGCAATTAAAATAGCTCTGGCCAAAATCATTGATAATAAATAATCACGCTTCTTTTCCAGTTTTTATATTGATGTCTCTAAAGCATTTTTTCTAAGTTGTTCACTGGTCACTCCTTACTATTATAAACTAATTTATCTGAGCTTATATGATATCATATCCTCATATTCTCTTGGTTTTCTTCTCGTCTTTCTGGCTACTCCTACTGTACATTTTGGATTAGATTTTATTTGCACTTTAAGTAATAATGTTTTCTAATGGTATAGTTTCAGGGACCATACTGCAATGACTCTGACATTTTTTTTTTCATATAAGAAGGAGACAGAGAGAGAGAAAAGAGAGAGGGAGGAGCGATTAGTCTCCTATTGGACATTTCTCCTTGACTGTTCCATAGGTAATCTGGCTGTGTTCCAAACTGAGCTCATGCTCGTCTAATATGCTTTTCCTCCTTTATTCACTGTCTCAGTTAACCCATACCCTTACACTCACACATTGTTCAAACCTGGGGTCTCTTTAATCTCTGTGGTTAATATGCAAGAAAATCTTAGCAATTCTATTTTACTTATCTTTTGGTTCTTTTCTCTTTTCTTATTCCCAGTATTATTTTCTTTGTTTACATCTCACAATTTTTCTTCTTTAAATTATAGCATTAGCCTCCTTACTAGTCGTCTTGTCTCCTGTTTTGATCTCTTCAGTTTATTTGTCACATTGTAGCCTGAGTGATGTTTCTAAATTGTTAATTGGATCATGCTACTCCCTTGTTTTAAACATTTCACTAACCTCCTGAAACCTTCAGAAAAAAATTATGATTTCTTAGAGGTGCAGGCCTTTTCCGATTTCTTCAGAAGCCTCCTTTGACTTGCCTTCATCCTTACCAGCACACTTATCCCCCAAATATGGACTAGGTTCTTAGGTTTTACAATTCTATGGTATCACTCTGCACCATCAGAGTACTCACCACATTATATTGTCATTGTTATTTTTTGTTGCCATTTGAATAGTCTATTTAATCTTTATATCCCTGTGTCAGTGCTTGGAACACTGAGATGAATATTGAAACCATGAGTGAAGAATGATTGAAAAGTTTTTAAATTTAAATTTAAAAATTAGGTTCCACCCAGCACTTTGGGAGACTGAGGTGGATGAATCACCTGAGGTCAGGAGTTTGAGACCAGCCTGGCCAACATGGTGAAACCCCATCTTTACTGAAAAAAAAAAAAAAAGAAAGAAAATACAAAAATTAGCCAAGCATGGTGGCGGGCGCCTTAGGAGGCTGAGGCAAGAGAATTGCTGAAACCCAGGAGGCAGAGGTTGCAGTGAGCCAAGATCTTGCCACTGCACTCCAGCCCAAGCAACAATGGCAAGACTTGGTCTAAAAAAAAATAGGTTCTTAAACAAGGAAATAACAAGAAAGCCATTAAAGAACATTAGATTAACAAATAAGGTAAGGAAATCTGGAAGTGTGTAGAGATGGTGAGAAGACAGATAGCCATGAGGCTTTTGTAACAGATGTGAAGTCAAAAATATATATATATATATATACCTGAAATGGTTACTAGGGTGATGTGCAAAATAATAATGATACTTTTTAAACTTAAATAGTTAAATTCCTAGGATATATTATGTCATAGACCCAGAAAGATTAAAGAATTACCTTGAAATATTCTTAAAGCAGTATGTATTCCAAATTTATTATATTAGAATTTACAAATTCATAATACACACACATACTTTTTTGATTTAAAGGAAACCAATAATAATTTGAGCTGCATAAATCTTATATAATTATAATTTGTTTACAACAAACTTCATTCTTTCATATTTAAAATTGTTCCCCATTGGGTCTCTTAGCTACAAAAGCCTAAAGGGCTTAAAGTTGCCTCTTCGTTTTAACTGTAATATGAACCCTTATATGTGCTTGCCAAATGTTGCCATGATTGTGATTTTAAAATAAAACATTTTGCTTAGGTGGTTCATATAAATAGAAAGTTTGCAATAATTAGACTTTTTTATGAGGTCAAATTCAGAAAACTGATATTTATTTTCTTTAAAAAGCATAGAAATGTATTATGTTATTTTGTTGCAGGTGTTAGTACTTACTAAATTTGAACAATATGTTGTTTTTGAGACCTATAAAATACTGTTAATATTCAAAATTATGTGTAAAATTATAGTAAATTAAACAAGTATCATTTTTCAAAGTTTTCTTTTAAACCAGTATCTGTATCAACAGAAAACAATAGCTGTTGTGTATCACCATCTGGTGCCCATTGGTTAACTTGTAAGTATTTTTTCGTCTTTATTTTAGTCATAGATTCTCTTGTATGTGATTTAACAAAATGTATTTAACTCAAGTAAAAAAACTTCTTATATATTGATTTATACATTTTGACTTTCAATTGTTAAAACGCTTTCTTTTTTCTTAACCCATATAAAACATTTTAAGATTATTTTAAACATCACATATTCTATTCGCAGTGGATCATTTGGTTTAGTAAGTAATAAAAAACATTAACAGCCTCATACAATCCAAAAAGAGCTCCCAAATAGGCAATGAACACAGCGTTCTTGTTAAATAATTTTGACTAACCAGTCTTTATAGCAACATTGAATTTTGTGGTTTTCATTTTATTTCATAAATAAGCTCTACATTACTTTCAAAAACAAATACAAATGTTGGACTTTATTTTACTTATTTCATCATGATGAGTTATGTATTAGTCCATTTTCACACTGCTATAAAAATGCCTGAGACTGGGTAATTTATATAAAAAAAAAATGTTTAATTGACTCACAGTTCCACATGGCTGGGGGGACCTCAGGAAACTTACAGTCATGGTGGATGGGAAAGCAGACATGTCTTACATGGCGGCAGGTGACAGAAGCCTGAGGGAGGAGCTTCCAAACATTTATAAAACCATTAGATTTCATGAGAACTCTTTCACTACCATGAAAACAGCCCGAGGGAAACTGCCCTTATGATACAATCACCTCCCTCCCTCAACTAGAATTTGAAATGAGATTTGGGTGAGGAGACAGCCAAACCAGATAAAGTTATTTTAGTTATTTTCTTCTTCTAAAAGAAGTAAAGCTTTTATGTTTTATTATTATTATTATTTTGTTTAGTATGGTATCATTATACTCCAAAATTAGGTAGGAATTATACCAGCAAAATTTTTTGTAAACACCCTTTTACTGTAAATAAAGTAAGATACCAAAAGCTACACAAATGCGTGGCTTCATTAACTGTTTTAAAGCAACACATCTTGTCAACTACCACACGAATCAAGAAAGAGAACTTTGCCACTCACCTCAGAATCTCCTCAGTTACCTCTCAGTAATAATCCCCAATTTCTCCCAAAACCAACCACTATATTGACTTCCTTTTTTATTAGTCAAGTGTACATTCTAATTTATTCTTGACTAATTAAAAATTACGTCATTTTTAATCTCTTTTAATCTACAATTTCTCCCTTAGTCCTTTTTTCTTATGAAAATTTTTTTGCTGAAGAACCTGGGCAAATGTTGACTGTAATTAAACAAATTTCTTTGGTCTCTATATTCACTGAAACTCAGTAGCTGGATCCAGAGGCTTAATCAGATTTAGAGTAGATTACTTTGTGTTTTCTTTCATTAGGAGGCATTGAATGATGTTTCTCTCTCTTTTTTTGATGTTAGCTGCTATTGATGCTCTGTGCCTAGATCTATTAATTCATTGGTAGTTGCAAACAATTATATTCTAGTTCTATCCTTTATTTTTCAAATCTTAAGGGGATAAAGTGGATACTTCCCCTTATCTCTTTAGTTATTCAGTAGGACAGTTCATTCCAGAAAGTCAGGATAAATGCTTGATTAATTCCTTTAGTTATCAGCTTTCAAGATAATGAGTTGACTCCTTTTTACTCTCAGAAGATGATTTATTAGTATTTAAAAGAAAATCACTATGAACTTATAGATTAAAACATTTTTGGTGGGGCGCAGTGGCTCACACCTGTAATCCCAGCACTTTGGGAGGTCGAGGTGGCAGATCACGAGGTCATCCTGGCTAACACAGTGAAAATCCGTTTCTACTAAAAATACAAAAACAAAATTACTGGGCATGGTGGTGGGCACCTGTAGTCCCAGCTACTCGGGAGGCTGATGCAGGAGAATGGCATGAACCCAGGAGGTGGAGCTTGCAGTGAGCCAAGATTGCACCACTGCATTCCAGCCTGAGCTACAGAGCGAGATTTTGTCTCAAAAACAAAACAAAACAAAACAAAAACACTTTTATTGTAACTAAAATTATTATTCTTATTGTAACTAAAATTATTATTCTTTTTGTTGTATTACTGGCCAGTGGGGCCTTCTTCAAGTTGGCACCTTAGTTCTTTCGCAATGAACCTAAAAATCTCTTACTGTTTCTTCTTTATCTACTATGACCATGTTTCAGGTTCATCTGTAAGTTTTCTTCCCCACATGAGAAACCAGCTATTTCTCCAAGAAACGCTGGTTTCTCTTAGTAAGAAATAGCATTTTAAGATCATTATCTGGGCACTAGGAAAACTTGGTTAGTTAGTTATTGTTTCTAGATTCCTTTAGTTAAGAGAACTAGAATATTGTACACACACACACACACACACACAATACTTCTGCATTTGAATTCATGTTGTTATTTCCTATTGAAATTCAGCACTATAGATTGCTTTAGCATAACCTCCTCTATATTATATTTTAATCTTTGCTTCCTGATATTGTTTGGCTGTGTCCCCACCCAAATCTCATCTTGAATTGTAGCTCCCATTATTCCTATGTGTTGTGGGAGGGATGTGGTGGGAAGTAATTGAATCATGGGAGTGGGACTTTCTTGTGATAGTGAATAAGTCTCATCAGATCTGATGGTTTTATAAAGGAGAGTTCCCCTACACAAGCTCCCTTGTCTGCCCACACGTAAGGCATGACGCTACTTCTCCTTTGCCTTCTGCCATGATTGTGAGGCTTCCCCAGTCCTGTGGAATTGTGAATTCATTAAACTTGGTTTTTTTTTTTTAATGAATTAGCCAGGCTCAGGTATGTCTTTATTATCAGCATAAGAACATACTAATGCAGTAAATCGGTACCAGTAGAGTGGGGTGCTGCTGTAAAGATACCCAAAAATGTAGAAGTGATTTTGGAACTTTGTAATAACAGGCAGAGGTTGGAACAGTTCGCATGGCTGAGAAGACAGGAAGATGCGGGAAAGTTTGGAACTTTCTAGAGACCTTTTGAATGACTTTAGCCAAAATTCTGATAGTGATATGGGCAATAAAGTCCAGGCTGAGGTGATCTCAGATGGAGGTGAGGAACTTGCTGGGAACTGGAGCAAAGGTGACCCTTGCTATGTTTTAGCAAAGATCTTGGTGGCATTTTACCCTTGCCCTAGAGATTTGTGAAACTTTGAACTTGAGGGAGATGACTTACGGCATCTGGTAGAAGAAAATTCTAAGCCTGAAAGCATTCAAGAGGTGACTTGGGTGGTGGTAAAAACATTCAGTTTTATGTATTAACAAATATATGGTTTGGAATTGGAACTTATGTTTAAAAGGGAAGCAGAGTATAAAAGTTTGGAAAATTTGCAGCCTGACAATGTGATAGAAAAGAACAACTCATTTTCTGAGGAGAAATTCAAGCTGGCTGCAGAATTTTGCATAAGTAACGAGAAGCCAAATGTTAAGACACGACAATGGGGAAAATGTTTCCAGGGCATGTCAGAGGTCTTCAGGGCAGTCCCTCCCATCACAAGCTGGAGGCCTAGGAGGAAAAAATGGTTTCAAAGGCCAGGCCCAGGACCTTGCTGCTTTGTGCAGTCTCAGGGCTTGGTACCCTGCATCCCAGCCATGGCTAAAAGGGGCCAATGTAGAACCTAGACCATTACTTCAGAGGGTTCAGGTTCCAAGCCTTGGCATCTTGCATGTGGTGTTGGACATGTGGGTGCACAGAAATCAAGAGTTGAGGTTTTGGAATCTCTGCTTAGATTTCAGAGTATGTATGGAAACATCTGGATGTCCGGGTGGAGGTGTGCTGCAGGGGCAGAGCCCTCATGGAGAAACTCTGCTAGGGTAGTGTGGAAGGGAAATGTGGGGTGGAAGCACCCACCCAGAGTCCCCGCTGGGGCACTGCCAATTGGAGCTGTTAGAAAAGGGCCACTGTCCCTTCAACTGCAGAATGGTAAATTCATGGACAGCTTGCACCGTGACCTGGAAATGCCAAAGAAACTCAATGCCAGCCCATGAAAGCATCCAGGAGGGGGGGCTGTACTCTGCAAAGCCACAGGGACAGAGCTACCAAAGACCACAGGAACCCACCTTTTGCATCAGTGTGACCTAGATGTGAGGCATGAAGTCAAAGGCAATCATTTGTAGCTTTAAGATTTGAATGTCCAGCTGGATTTTGGACTTGCATGGGACCTGTAGTCCCTTAGTTTTGGCCAGTTTCTCCCATTCGGAATGGGTGTATTTATCCATTGCCTAGACTCCTGTTGTATCTGGGAAGTAACTAACTTGCTTTTAATTTTACAAGCTCATAGGTGGGAGGGATTTGCTTTGTCTCAGTTGAGACTTTGGACTGTGGACTTTTGAGTTAATGCTGAAATGAGTTAAGACTTTGGGGGAACTGTTGGGAAGGATATGAGATTTGGGAGAGGCCAGGGGCAGAATGATATGGTTTGGGTCTGTCTCCACCCAAATCTCATATTTAATTGTAGCTCCCACAATTCCCATGTGTTGTAGGGGGGCACCCAGTAAAAGGTAATTGAATCATGCAGCCGGTCTTTCTTGTGCTGTTTTCGCAATAGTGAATCAATCTCACAAGATCTGATGGTTTTATAAAGGGGAGTTCCCTTAGACAAGTTATCTTGCCTACTGCCTTGTAAAATGTGACTTTGTTCCTCATTTGCCTTCTGCTGTGATTGTGAGGCCTCCCCAGCCATGTGGAACTGTGAGTCAATTAAACCTCTTTCCTTTATGAGTTACCCAGTTTCAAGTACACCTTTATTAATCGCATGAGAATAGACTAATACACCTAATACACCTCCGTACTGAGACTCCTCTTAAGGACACAAAATATGATTGAATTAGAACCTTTATACATGTATCATTTTGGGAAGAATGCATAATGATCTCTTTTTAGGCACATTATCATCTATGAATGTTCTAGCAAGGAAATGCATTGAATTTATCCTGTGTTTCTTTGCCATATTCCTATAATTGTATTCTTTCGGAGTTATTTTATATTGCAGTTCAAGGCAAGATTTACCATTTTTTGAGATAACACCTGCTTCCTGGTCCCCTCACTCTTTCTCACTCTTTAGTTTCTTCCACGTATTGTCCTCAATAGTTCCCCCACCCCAATTACTATTGTAAGAATTTTTTTTTTTAAGAATGTCACCACCTTAGGGTTGTTTCCTAAATAAATATTGGATGGGAATCTGCTCTATCCCTTACTGGGTACTGGATTCTGTTATTGTAGTCAGCAAGTGTTAACCAATTAGAAGAATGAAATGATTGTGAGTATATACATAAAACTCTTTGTTTTGGCACAAATCGTTGTTTTTATTTGATTTGGGAAAAACATCTTTACAAGTTGATAAATACTAGAATTGTCAATGAGAAAAATGCTACTGAAATACTTTCTTTTCTCTTTCATGGCAGACTTTCCTAAATATTTGTATTTTAGCGTATTTTATCTCATACTTTAGCTGACATTACTTAGTTATATATGGATCTATTCTTAATAAAATAAAGAGAGAAACATAAACAGAGTAACAGGATCATTAAATTTGTTATTATAATTGTCTAAAAGTTTCCCCATCATAAAATTTTTAAGCATAGCAGTTGTCATTGATTGTCTTCTATAGAAGCAAATAATTTATTTCAATTCTCTAACGTATTATTTTTCATCATAATAATCCAATTAAAACAACCTTTTTTTTTTTTTTTTTTTTTTTTTTTTTTTGGAGACAGAGTTGCGCCCTGTCTCCCAGGCTGGAGTGCAGTGGCGCGATCTCGGGTCACTGCAAGCTCCTCCAGGGTTCACGCCATTCTTCTGACTAAGCCTCCTGAGTAACTGGGACTGCAGGTGTCCACCACCATGCACAGCTAATTTCCTTTTGTATTTTTAGTAGGGATGGGGTTTCACCGAGTTAGCCAGGATGGTCTTGATCTCCTGACCTCGTGATCTGCCTGCCTCGGCATCCCAAAGATAAAAAACTTTTATAATTAAATCTGAAATGACTGATTATTGTGAGACATGGTGGCTCACACTTGTAATCCCAGCACTTTGGAAAGAGGATGGCTTGAGTCCAGAAGTTTGAGACCAGCCTGGGCAACATAGGGAGATCTCGTCTTTACAAAATTTAAAAAATTAGCTGGCTGTAGTGGTGCACGCCTGTAGTCCCAGCTACTTGGGAAGCTAAGGTGAGAGGGAAGATGGCCTGAGCCCAGAAGGTCAAGGTTGTAGTGAGCCATAATTGTGCCTCTGCACTCTAGAACTCCACATTTGGCTCAAAAAAAAAAAAAAAAAAAAAAAAGACATTGCTATTATATAATCTATATCTTAACATTTTTATATTAAACTTTTAATTCTGGATTCAAAATAAAATTTTGTCTGAAATTGTCAGAGGATTTCGCTTTTAAATGCAAATATATATTGAAGTTATTTTTGGAGCCTTGGCAAAGTCTATAAATTAAGGACAAGAACCAAATTTTAATACTAAAATTTTAAACATTTATTGTATCAAGTACTTAGTGATTGGAATTATAAAACACTTGAAATTACAGTAGAATTTTTTCAAAAAATATAAAAATGCTTAATAAAGCATATAGAAAAGTGTATCAAGTATGAGTCTTTTGAGATGCTTCCTGAGCCCGTCCCTCCTGATGATTCATCTGCCACCTTCCGAAAATGCACCTTATTATGATGACTTGGCATTTACTGAGCACCAGCAGGAGAGTCAGCTTTCTACAGACCCTGGTGCTGAGGATACCACCAGAACCCTATGGCTGGTTCTTTGAAATCTTACTAAAAGTTTAAAGCAATTCCAATATGTTTCTTCTCATTTAAAGGCTTTCCGTGGTTAAAAAAAAATATATTCCATAAAATTTGTACTGCCATAGTTAGAATGACACTGCTATTTTAATAAAGAAATTATCCCATAATATTAAAACATGACACATTATTTACTTCTTTTTCCCTAAGAAAAGGAAATTCTGTTAAATGATAAATATTATTATTAAAGGAAATGAATTATTATAAAAGGAAATTGTTATAAAAGGAAATTCTGTTAAATGATAAACAAATGAATGATAAAGTGAAGCTATAAATATCACAAATGACTTCAAATTGAGAGACATGCCAACAACTGCTCTGTAGTAAGTAGACATTTGTTAAAGATGCATAAAAATGAAGTGTAAGTGATGTTCAATTATTGTGGAAAGCCCAATTCCTGTCTTTTCAAAATTTTTATAACTAATTCTAAGTATCACAAATAAAGTATAAGGGATGTATTCAGTTGGTGGCAAAAACTGCAATTACTTTTGCACTGGCCTAATAGTAGGGGCATGCATTATTAAGAGTAATGTCAGCAATTAACCCAACCTCTTGTTTCTCAGTGGCCCTGATTTACCCAAATTCACACAGGTAGTTAGAGACAGGACTAGCATCCAGGACATCTGATTTTCCAGTATCTGTCTAGATATATTTTTAGAGTCAAAACTCTGTGGGTGAGACAAGCTGTTGTCAAATCAATCCAAATGTAAGACAATAGAGACTACTGAGTCCTTAGTAGATGTTAGAATACTTACCCTCTTTGAAAGTATTAATATTCAAATATGTAAAGCATTATGACATCCAGCTAAAATACACCCACAGGATAGTTGGTTACATTTTGGATATTCTAAAGATATTTTACAGCCATTTATATATAGTCAATATCTAAACCAGTTTCAAGTAGTCACTGGGTACTAGTAGATTGGGGAAGGAGGAAAGAGGACAGGGTTGAAAAACTACTGGGTACTATGCTCAGTACTTGAGTGACAAGATCTATTGTACCTTAACTTAGCATCACGCAATATACTCAGTTAACTAGCCTGTACATATACGCCCTGAGTACAAAACAAAAGTTGAAATTTTTAAAAAATTTGAATGGGTTTATATAGATGTGTTTATAAATAGGAATACAATTTGAATTACAGTTAGACATTTTGTGCTATGGAATAAATTATAAATAAAAGATTTTGTGAAGAATTCTGAATGATTGAGGTGTACCTATCATTGTTATTATTTATTTTTTTAAAATTGATAGCTTCGGAGGCATTTTAGGGAGTCTGTTTAATCCATCCTGTCAATCGAAAGTCTCTAGGGTGGCTCACTGCTGTAGGGCTGTGCTGTGCTTCATGCCTTTTAATGCTGTGAAAGAGTGAAGCTTTGATGGTTGAGAACCTGCCTACAGATAGTACATGATGGTTCTGAATGTGTTTTGCTGCTCATTTTTATAAATTCCATTTTCTATTCAAATAAAAATATCCTAGAAATGCAGAGTACAATAGCAAAAATCAGTCCTTAATATATTTAATCCTCATGTCAAAACTTTAGAATGTTTAGATGTGTCCACTATGAGTCATGCTCTTATTATAATAATCTTTGTGATGATGCGAAATTAAGGGAGCTTTTTTTTTTTTTAACCAGTGTTTTTATTACAGTATAAGCAAAAATGAGGAGAAAGGCAGAATACATGTTTACTGATTACACTGACAAGGAGTTACTGAGTATTTATGTCTGTACAAGACATTGGAGATGCAAAGCCATATGTTAAAGGCTATAATGGCTGTCACTAAGGTGTTTACTCTTGGTTGGGGAGATGGCATGAGTTCACAGAAAAAAAACATCAATATAAGTTAGTGAACTAGAAATGTCTGATATGTGCCATGGTATTATGGGTATTCATATAATTGAAATAATACTCCAATCTTGAAAAATCTAGGAAGACTTTTGATAAAAGAAAAAATTGAGGGTGAGAGGGTGAAAGGTGTGTACAAAAGCATAGTCACAGGAAGCCATTCAAGATGTCAAGGATGTGTTATAACATCTCTTTATGAAGTATTATGAACCATTGCGGACATTGTGTTAGAAACACTAGAATGTCTTCTGTATCTACAATGAGTCTGAAAATTTTTCAAACATTACTTTTTGTGAAACAAACTTCTAAATAAGGATTGGGACCATCCTGAGTGAGGCTGAAGAAAGGTGAAAAGATTTGCCCTTGGTATCTACTTACGTACAGGACATTGGAGATACAAAGCAATATGTTAAAGGCAATAACCTGTGTTGTTAAGATGGTTCCTCTTGGCTGGGAAGAAAGATCTTAACCACAGAGGCTATCTCTGAGTCCAAGGTCCGTATTCTTCCAATGAAAATGTACTTGTCTGTGTGTGACTTTAGGCCAGATATGTAGAACACTTTGGTTTGATAGTCTTCTCTTACCCTGTTGGCGAAGGAGGGATTCTCACCCTAGGATTATAGAGATGGCTGAACACACTACACTCAACACTGGATCCTGATGAAATTTATTAGTTATATATTATTAACTATTAATTCCATATACTTACAGCTTGGGGGAGGAAGCATCACATACCTTGCATAGCTACATGAGGATTGCACTTGGAAAGAGAGTGAACAACTCGGGGTTGTGGGAGGCTGGTTTTGTAGTAGTAAGAGGGTGGAGTGTCCCCTCGTTCCTGTGGGAGGGTATGACTAGCTACTTCGAATAATTCTACAGCCTGTCAGGGAATTGAAACCTGCTATTGAGGGATAAACAGGAGTTGCATTTGGTCCATTTGATAAGGAAGGTTGTTCCTCTAAGGGACCATATATGCAGGAGAGTGGAGAGAACTAGAAGTCAGACTATTTGAGACTCTTGTGGATTCAGAAAACAAAGCGGCACATAATGTTAAATTTAGGTCTTTCACCACACTGTTACATCACTGTAGGCTAGATTTATCTTTTAT
This sequence comes from Chlorocebus sabaeus, assembly GCF_047675955.1. Taxonomy (NCBI): domain Eukaryota; kingdom Metazoa; phylum Chordata; class Mammalia; order Primates; family Cercopithecidae; genus Chlorocebus; species Chlorocebus sabaeus. The sequence continues at coordinate 43,978,635 of NC_132918.1, forward strand.
TCATTTTCCTCAAAAAAAGGTTTATTTTTTGTGTGAAAGTAGGAAATCCTGACTATGACAATGCATGTTCATCTTGTTTTACGTGTCCAGCACTTATCATTCTGTTCTTATCATTGTCCTTATTTACTCTTAGATTCATTTTTTCTCATTGGTTACTCCAAAAGAAGGTCAGCTCCATAAGAAAAGGTGAACTTTTTGTCATCTTATGTGTTGCTGTGTTCCCAGTGCCTATGATGGTTTCTGGTACATAATATTAATAGATGCTCAATTAATTTTGTCAAATAAAACAAATAAGCATAGTTATAAATTATAGACCTGAAGGTATTTTTATTTGGCTATTGAGTCTTTTCTCAACAGATTAATACACTAAACATGTATCAAAAAATTTTCCTGTGACACCTTCTGTTCTTGAAATACAGTTTCTACCATTAAGTAACTTAAAATCTTAAGGAGGAGATAAATTAGTAAAATACAATTGTAATACTTGATGACAATAGCTATGAGAAAAATGAACACAGGAGTTTAGGGATTTTACAGATGCGGCTGTACTTGGATAATCAGAAACGAAGTGTTCATTTATTTTCTAATCTATATAATGGAACCTCTCATCTTCTCTTAGCTGCTTAGTCCTGTTTTCTGTACTTCTTAAAAACAGAAACTACTATCAAAGATATATCTTAAATTTTTGTAACAAAATTGAAGACAAAGGATCACATTGCAAAATTTATTTTTTGACTTTTACATGACTTTATTCACATTAACAAAGTAGAAAATTAAAGCAATAAGAGGTGTGTCTAGCATATGTGTTTGCTACCTCTTTTATTTATAGCCGTTGAACTTTTTCAGATACATTTTTAGTCAGTCAGAATGGGTCCTATGGGGTAGGTGACTTGGTAAGTACCTTCCTCCGATCTCAGAGAGTTGAAAATATTTTTTCCATCTGTCTCTGTGCATTTTCCAGAGGTCTGTGTTTACAAACAGAGTGCAGAGTCTGAGATACTGTTTAGTATAATTCCAATTCCTTTATGGCCTTATTTATGCCTTTCAGCAATATAGACCAGGACAGAATCATCACTGAAAGGTGAGTTTATGTTCTTGTATATATCCCTAGTTTCCCCTGTTTGAAAATTTAAGCAGAAAATTTATAGGAGATAACTCAAAGTGCTCTATAGGGAGTCTTAACATTCTTCATAGTGTAATAGAAACATATTGAGGCTGCGTTCCTTCTGTTTGAAAGCAATCTTGGGATTTTATCATTTTGTAAATTAAAGAAAGGAATTGATACTGTAAATTTATACTGGAATTCAATAAAGGTAAGAGTGATTGCTGCAAAGGAGGCATCCATACAAGAAATAATTTTATATTGACCTGAAATGTAAGCTGTAAATTTTTCCCCATGAGCTAAAAATATATTACCTAGGTTGGTACTAGCTTTATTAATGTTTATTTGATAATATAATCCTAATTGGATATGGATCCATTTATTTTGCACGTTTTGAGCATGGCTTTTAAGAATAGAGTATATGCTTAAAATCCTTTGAATTAAGTGATTGAAAGAATTAGGAGATTTAGGTTCCTTTAGCATATTTGAAATCCACTCCATCTTTGATCGAGTTTTTGTTGTGGTTGCCCCTAGGTAAGAAGGAAGTTGTGTACGAAAACCAAAGAGAGGTCAGCTAGGTGGGGGTGGACTTTGAAGGCACAAAATTGATCCTATGCTTTTCAAAGAGAAATACATTCCTGAATTTTTCTTTTATATATATATTTTTCACATCTCATAGGTAAAAGCTGGAGATCACGTTTTCCTTCTCTCATTCTATGTGTGTTTCTCTTATACTCCCTGAGCCCCACCAATCCCGCCTCAGTTCCTTCCTTACTTACTTTATTTCTCTTATTTGTTCGCCATGTCTGTTATGATTGATAACTGGGAAAGGCTAATTTTGAGATTATCAAGATATATGTCTTAAAACTTTAGTTATTTGCTTCTGTCTTTTACACATGAAATAACTATCAGCACCACTTTTATTTCTTTACAGATGGCTGTTTTCATTAAAACTTCTTACATACAAATTATTTCAATTATTAATTGTTTTATAAAGTTTTCTTTTGAAACCAAATATAAATGGTAGCTCTTTTCTTCAGTTATGTTTGGGGGCTGTTTGATTTTGGTCTGCACATTATTCTTTCATGCCCTCTAATGGTAGTTTGAGGAAACTCCTACTGAAAACACTTGCAAGAAATTAAACATACAAAAATAAACAGGAGATCACTCAAAGATTTTAATATAAATAACTTTCACATGCCAGATATTCTTGCCGTGGGAAAAAGAACATATGTTCATTTTCTAAACTTTGGAGAGTAGATTTTTTTTGTCGATTTGCCACAGTTTTTAAGGAATTTCTTTATTTGGATGCTTATTTTTAAAATTTCATTTCTAATTGTTTTTTAAATTCTTATGTGATTCTCTTCGGTTGATAGATATTTTCCGAAGTTTTATTTGCTTTGGAATTAGGAAATATATTTTCATGTATATTTCATAGGTGAAATATGTGAAATATATATTTCATGTGTGAAATATATTTTCACACATAGGTAGAAATACTATTTTTACAAATCAGTTTTCTGTTTGTTACTAGGTGTGAATGGGAATGAGGAATGAGAAGATTCAAATTTCTTTTTCAGCTTTATAACATTTCTTGTAATGGTATTACACAATATATCTATACCATGGTGCTAAAATACCATTGCTGTTCAGTTTCAGCCCTGTGTGTTTAGAGAACAGCTAGTGACGACGGCCTGGATCTCAAACATCCTATTCCCGCACAGAACATTCATGTTCAGGGTTAAAAGACCACAAGGAAAAATTTCATCACATCTTTAAAAATGTGCTTATATCAGCTGGTTCCAGCTACATATAATAAGCAGGTGGCTTTTCATTGATTTCTCTTTTTTCTCCTCGCCTTTTGCTGTTCTCCTCATGTTGCATCCTTCCCAGCTCAAGACTGTTGCCATATATACAGTGACAGTTGTTCTGCTTCAATACCATCACAGAAATGTGGCTTTTGTTTTCGATGATGGTGGGAAACAGAATGGAGGCATCTGCATACAGGTTGGAAGAGAACTTTTTCCCCTCTGCATGTCATGCTTTATTAGCCTTTATTGGTTGTATCAAAAGAATTACACTATTTCTTCAAAACACAGAAATTTTCTTGTCTGTGGTGTTAACTTGGAATAATACTTATAAACATTAATACAAGCAGATATCATTAAAAATATACCCCAAAAATGTATTTATAATTTTTTTTCTCCTTACCAAAATGTAAAAGTTCTGTGAATATAATATTACATTAAATTTTGAAGTATTCCCCAGAATTACATATAGATTTAAAGTAGGCTGAAAACATAGGAACTCTTTGAGCCAGGGATGCAGTGCTAATTACAATAGTTACTGTTTATTGAATATCTACAATGTAACAGACTCTATAGAACTCATATTTTGCCTTTACCTCAACTGAAAAAAGAAGTAACTGTTCTCACTGGGCTCATGAGAACATTTAGGCTCAAAAAGGTGGAGTGACCCGGTGGCTTGTGCAGGGTCATAGTACTATTAGGAGTTACAGCTGAGTTGATCTGACTCCACTAGTGAGAATGTTTTGGGAGAGGCTGGAATAGATTCTTGAGTTTGATTCTCCATTTTCTCTCTATTGTCCTTCATGACTTTTAAATGATGGTTTCCTTTAGCTTTAAATTTGTATTTATATTTGAGATAACAGACAATAATGCTTATGAATTAGATCTTTTGTAATTAGACGTGGGTTTGAATTGGGGCTCTGCCAGTCCCTAACTGTGAAATATCCAGTGAATAAAGTAATCCCTTCTCATGTGTAGAAAGAGGTAATAATAGTGATGGTTTCATGGGAATGTTATGAAGATTAAATAAGATAGGCTGTCTAGGTAATGACAAATCCTTTATAAATGAGGGCTATTGTTTCTCTTGATGTTTTTGAATTCCATTGTCTTATTTTAAGGATTAATGCTTATGCTTTAATACTAGGGAGTGAAAAATGTATATTGTATTAGAATGTGATTATCTAGCTATCTCTTTATAACTGCAGGTATTACTACAAAGCAATATTTTCTATTTTATCACTGAATAAATAAAGGCTTAGAAATGAATTTTGATCTATGTTAAAAATATTAAACCTAAGAGTCCTATTTTGATCCATGTCTTTTTAGATATTTCATTATTATTTTCAAAAAGTAGATTCCAATAAGCTACTGCTTAACTAACTTCTCTCTCTTTCTCTGTCTCTCTCTCTCTCTCTCTCTCTCTCTCACACACACACACACACACACACACACACACACTTTAGACCCAGGAATTCAGTTGATATATAGCATTACATATCTAATGAAACTGAATCCCTGGGTCTAAAATGAAGTTTTTTCATCCACAAACTCTAAGGTATTGTACTGTTTTAAAACATGTGGAGATATCTGTTTTCTGAAAATAATTTAGCAGAAAATAATTTAGCAGAGAAACCCTGACTGAGGAAGTTTGAGGGGCGCTAAACACTACGGTGAACACTTTAAGTGAATCATCTTGTAAGAAAAAATCTCACAACCATACAGTGGGTAGGGATGATTTTTTATCATCCATTTTCTAGATGTGGACCTAAGATTTAATGGCAGCTAAATAACTTACTCAACATCATACAGCCAGTAAGAGGCACAGCCAAATGTCCACTTCCCAAGTCAATCCCAAATTTATTTCTGGCATCCTCCTTATTGCTTCATCAAGTCATTTTCATGTTAAAAGTAACCACTCACAAAATCTAGCATGAAATATAGTGGGTACAGAAAACTGCTTTAACCAGGTGTGTTGGAGTGAACAGAGGGAGAACTCTGAAAATGAGACTTTCTAATCTCTGGCACACAGCTAACCTCCTACCACACTCATGCTTCCTGAAGAATCATTCATTTAAAGGAATGGTCTTATTAAATTAACAATAATTGAGTGACAGGGAGAATTAACAAAGACCATGGTGAATTTTCTCCTTTTGCATTTATGTGGCTCTGGAGGGCACCTAGAATGATACTGCTATTCTTTTAAATAGGCACGCATATTGCTTATGGTAGGTTACCATATTATCTCCCACTAATTTAAATAAATTACTTTTTTTTTTTTCATTTTATGTCTGAAAGGGAAATAATAGATAGCTCACTGCTATCCACTCTAAGTGTGCAGCTTTCTTATTGATTCCTCCTGGAGGAACTTGCTGACTTCAATAGGTAATATGAGAATAAAAGAATTCAGCTGTTCATATTCCTTGAGGGTGGAGAGGTATATGTCTTCTTTATCCTCCAGTCATGCAGACCCCCAAGCATTTTTCATAATGCATATGGCTTCTCTATTTGAATCATTCTCTTATCTTAATCTACCTTGTAGCACTTTCCCAATGGGGCTTCCATTTGCTGCCTCAGCAAGTTAGCTGTAAAACTTAAAATCTTGTATTCTCAGATATTTTTATCTTTAAGATTTATTTTTTGTTCTAATACAAAAACCACTAAATAGTACCAGAAATTGACAAAATGCCATGTTTTATCATTTTTATCACTCAGGAGAAAGACCCAAGTGGCCTCATACTATTAAACGTAAGAGTTTTAAGTTTGTATTCAAAATCCATTTCAAATGAATGAGTTCACTTAAATTTTAACCTGGGTTTTAGAATCATTATTATTAGCTTTAGGGGCCTTAAATCATCATGGGAAAAATAAACCCATAAATGTGGAATTAGAAGGGGTAGTTCCCAGTTGTGGTTTTTCTATTTGACAGCTTTGGAAAGTAATTTGTCCCTCAAAGTCTTAGTTTCTTCATTTATAAAATCGCAGTAATAATGCCTACATTCTTATCTCACAGGATTCTTGTGATAGTTAAATAAACTTAAAATGCATGTGTGTTAAACACATTATAAATCATAGTTCTATAAAAGTATAGATTATTGCTATTTTTTCTGACAGCCATATATATCTGCTTTTAAAAATGCCAATAGTTTTATTATTTCCGGTTAACAGGATAAGTTAGCAAACATATACTGAACTCCAGTTAAATGAGCTGCATGGTGCTAAGTACCCCAGAAGGGTTTCTCAGCTTCCATGTGCTGAGTAACAGAGCCTTTGGACAGGTCCTGGTGTAGCTAGAAATGTGGCCAGGAACAACATCATGCATTTACTCAAGTGTGCTGTGCAAATTCTAGTATTTTCTGTGCGCACAATGATGTGAGAAATTTGGGAGGCCCTGCCAAAATTATTAAAAACCAAAAGTACATATATTCCCTGTTCCTTTGAAGGTTATAATCTAGTAGAGCAGCAGATTGGATACTTAAAATGACTTAAAAATTATTACTGAGCATGATACTGGATTTAAAAAGCTAAAGTACTACTTAGATACCACTTTACTGGGACAGATTAAAATTGGTGGAATAAATTGAACTTAGAGATTTGGCTTTAAGCAGGCAATGGACATGAATTTCATAGAAAACGAAATAGTCCATGACTAGAATTGGAGCTAAGTAAGAAAAGGTATAGAAGGCCAAAGGAGATGACACTGATTGAATTGCTGCTTTGAATGGACCAACTTAGGCTGCCATAAGAGATAAGGCTAAAAAGTTGCACTGTGATTATTTGAGAAATAGCTGTGAATGTTATACTGAGGAGTGTGAATCTATCAGCTTATCAGCTGTATTAAGTTTTCTATTATGGCTGTAACAAATTACCATGCATTTGGTGGCTGGCTTAATTCAAATTTATAATCTTAGGATTCTAAAGGTCTGAAGTGTTAAATAGGTAGACCCAACTGTACTCCTTCTGGAGACACTGGAGAGATTCCATTTCCTTGCCTTTTAAAGATTCTAGCTGCTGCCTGCCTGCCTGCCTGCCTGCATTTATTGGCTTCTGGTCCCTTCCTTGCATCACTCTGACCCCTCCCCTGCCATCACATCTTCTCTTCCTCTGCTTTTGTTATCACATTGTCTTCTCGCTGGCTGTGACCTCCTCTATTTTATAAGGACCCTGTGATTATATTGGGACCACTCAGATAAACTAGAATAATCTTCCAATCCCAAAATCCACAACTTAATCCCAATGCAAATCTTGTTTTTTTTTTTTTTTTTTAACCACTTAAATTAACATATTTACAGGTTCCAGGGATTAGGATGTCTGAATGTTTTAGGGGGAGCGAGGGACATTATTCAGCCTACATCAGCATAGTTAATATGTCGTTGTTACAGGTTATTGAAAGGAAGGTGAGATGATTTCCTTATATATGACATTTTATTTCTTTATGGCTGTGTGTGTGTGTGTGTGTGTGTGTGTATGTGTGCGTGTAACCACTCATATTCATATGCCCGAGCACAGGCAATATTGTCTTCAAAAAAATATTTTGTATTTGACCAGATATATTGGAAACTACGTGAATACATGATTTTATCTTTTTTTAGTCTCTATTTTATCCCTATTGCCTACCAAAATGTCAGGTACATAATAGATTCGTAGTAATTCAATGAAGTAATATTGGGCAAGTAATTAGCCTCTCTAAGGCAAGAAAAAATGGTAGTTAATCACTAGCTAGAATAAGTCAATTTTCTCATATGAATGATTTAACCGGATTATTTCAGGAAATAAAAACCTATATAGACAGCAAGATGGTGAATAGATGGTCATGACAGTTGCAGCTCACCATCATGCCCTCTATCTTATGCCTTATTAGTAACAATCTGATTTTATCATTAATTTACTTGATAGCTTCACCCACCTAAACATAAGCTCCTTGAATTAGCACTGCTCCTTCTGCTTCTTCCTCCTCTTTCTTCTCTTTTTTTTCCATCCTCAGTGCCTGGTGTAATTATTGGTTCATAGTAGATTCTTGGCAAGCTTTCCTATCGATAATATACAGCCGTATAATATACAGTAAAATATAGTGGAGAAAATTCGACTTATATTAGAAAAAATATAGACATGAACTGAACTGAGTAGTACATATGTCTAACAAAACCTTAATATACCATAAAAGATGTTTCAAAAATGAGATTCTAGTTTGGACTAAATTAACATACAAATTTAAGGCATTTCCAAGTAAAATTTCCAAAGGACTATTTTTATAATTTGACAAGATGATTCAAAACTTTATCTGAGAAGATGCAATATGATAAGAACCAATTCTTCTTCTGAAACTTTTGAACTACTGGATATTATTAAGTAGTATAATGATATTAAAATAGTGTGTTTCTGTTACTGAAGGTACAGCTGGGACATAATGGAGATTCCTGAAATGGTTGTGTGTGTGCTTATGTTATAAATATCATTTCAAATTCGTAAAGAAAGACTAGATTATTCAAAGAATAGTCTGACAACTGGATAATCATACAGGACAAAAAATTAATTCCCTATCTCTCACTGTATCAAGAAAATGCAGATTATCATATCTTGGAAATTAAAATCCACAAACTGGCAAATAATTAGGCAACATTGTAGTGAGGAAAGCTTTTATAAGCAGGTCGTATTTACAGAAAAACACATTATGAAAGAATAATTTATTTTATCATAAAATGGGAAATGACACAAAGGATTAACTCAGGAGTAGGTTTAGTTCACACATCTTAGCTTTTCCAGATCATCAAAGAGAATTCTATAATTGTCATACAAATTTCCCTCCCCCACTTCTGACAAATGGCACTTCTGCCATTTTCCGAATGAACCAATCTCTTAGCCACTTCTTGTGTTCGGCGTATTCCCTCTCACACAATTCTTGATATTCATCTTAAACACTTCTCACTTGCATGAAAATGTGACAGCATGGAATGACTTGCCCACAAGGCATACATTATTCTGAAGATGGCCTATAGATAAATTCTTTCTTTCAGGTAGAATTAACCAAATGGAGCAAAATAAGCAACTCCTAGAAGGCTTACAAAACTCGTGGGCTCCCCAGAGTTTGCTATTTCTTTTTGAACTGTGTGAACGTGATATACCAAATTACATTCAAAGGCCAAAGACTCATCTCAATGGAATTTGTGGTTGTAGACACATGAAACTTACTTAAATGAAACTTGCATTTTCCACAGTTGTGCCTGAAACTTCCCATGGCAAGAATCTTTACATCACCACTGACAGCTTAGTGAACAAATTACTTAGTTTATAGCTACAGCCAGTTCTGTCAGCAGAGGAAAGAATTAAGATAAACCTATTAGACTACAGTTATATAATAATAAATGAAAACAGTCATTCCAAAGACTTAATTTTAAAACATAGGTGGAACATGAGTAAGTATCCTGATGCTTGGTTTAATGAATCTTTAGTGGGAGGAACAACAAGAAAATACATTATTTATAAAATGATTCCTTAATCATGGTACTACTGGAATAATACAATCTAATTCTGCCATGTTTGATGTTTGTAGGAAAATCTGACAAAGGGCTTATACATGGATAAAAGTAACATGTAAGTAATAATTAAATAGAATAAGAAATAAATCTTTGATTTAAGAACTCATAGTACTATTTTAATAGAATAATAGAGATATGTTTTAGTTATTAATGAATATAACCCTGACATGGGTTATTCCAATTGTTGGAGCTAGAAGTTAATTATTTAAAAAAGCTTTAATCTTAGGCATTAAAAATTATTTTTATTTTCAATTTTTATGGGTACATAGTAGGTGTATATATTTGTGGGGTACATGAGATGTGTGATCTCATGGAGAATGGGGTATCCATCCCCTCAAGCATATATTCTCTGACTTGGGAATTTTTTGATTGGCACATGACGTAACAGAGTTGGGTCTTTCAACAAGTCACCTAACCTCCATAAACTCGACTTTTCACTTTTATTGAGTAAGCATATGGACTAGATTCTCTCTAACATTCTTCTCACCTTTGAACTTGCATAATTTCAATGATCTTTGAGGCGATAGAGGACTTAAAACCTTCTGCACTGCAGCAGAAACTACCAACAGAGTAAACAGACAACCTAAAGAACTGGAGAATATTTCTGCAAACTATGCATCTGACAAAGGTGTAATATTCAGTATCTATAAGAAACTTAAACAAATTTACGAGAAAGAAACAGAAAACCCCATTAAAAATTGGGCAAAGCACATGACCAAACACTTTTACAAATAAAACATACATGTGGCCAACAAGAATATGGGAAAAAATCTCAATATCACTGATTATCAGAGAAATGCAAATCAAAACCACAATGAGATACCATCTCACACCAGTCAGGAAGACTATTATTAAAAAGTCAAAAAATAACAGATGCTTCTGATGCTCCAGAGAAAAGGGAATGCTTATACACTGTTGGTGGGAGTGTAAATTAGTTCAATCATTGTGGGAAGCAGTGTGGTGATTCCTCAAAGAGCTAACAACAGAACAACCATTCAACCCTGCTGTCCATTACCTAGAGAAATAGAAATAATTCTATCATAAAGATACATGCACATGAATGTTCACTGTAGTACTATTCACAATAGCAAAGACATGGAACCAACCTAAATGCCCATCAATGACAGATTAGATAGAGAAAATGCGGTACATGTACATAGTGTAACATTATGTAGCCATAAAAATGAATGAGATTATATCTTTTGTAGGAACATGGATGGAGCTGGAGGCCATTATCCTTAGCAAACTAGTGCAGGAACAGAAAACAAAAATCAGCATGTTCTCACTTACAAGTGGGAAAAAACGATGAGAACTCATAGATACGAAGAGAGGAACAACACACACTGGGGCCTACTTGAGAATGGAGTGTGGGAGGAAAGGAAAAGTAACAATTAGGCACTAGGCTTCGTAACTGGGTGACGAAGTAATCTGTATAACAAACCCCTTGTGATATGAGTTTACCTATATAACAAACTTCCACGTTTATCCCTGAACCTAAAATAAAATGTTTAAAAAGGTAAAAAAAAAAAAAAAAAAAAAGAAAATTAAAACAATAAATCCACGTGAAACCCTCCTCCTCACCTCCCCAGAAAAAGAAGTGGAAGTTTGGTGATGTTTTTGTGAGCAAAATATGCCATAGAATCTTTAACTCTTGTTGATGTCAATTAAGCTATGGTGAAATTGGTTTTCTTATACTTCATTTAGCTTAATGTAACAATTTCCAAGAACCTATCCAGGATGTTTAGTGAGGCTTTACTGTAATGACAGAAATGCAACGTTGTTATACATGTGAGGTCACATCACTGCAAAGTATCCTTATCTAGCACCAGACTTTCTTCTGCCAACAACTCCTCTCCACTTCTACACATAAAATATTCATTTCACATCATGAATAACCTCTTTGCTAAACGATGTATGCTTTAAAACAATAGAAGAATTTTAATAAGTTGTTTCTGAGACAGTCTTCTATGTCAACGTGGTACACATGTGGCCTGGGTGAGTGAAAAATTGTGAATGCTTTCTTTATAGAAATGCTTGCCAATAACTGAATATCTGTTTTCCTGCTTCTACCCCAAATATAGTGTCCATTTTATGGACCAATTTAATCCTCATCTGACTTTTAAAATTTTTGTCATAATTGTTTCTATTTGTCATCTCTATACTTATCACTCTACCTCTTTAACATTTTTCTAGTTAAAAAATATTATTTTGGCTACAAGACCTTTCAAGGTAGACTTGTATTCAGAAATGACATGTTTTCCATTTTGAGACTAAAGGTAAACCTACATATTTTTTTAAAACCATTGCCACAACATGAGTTCTGTGTCAGTTATAAGCTAGAGCCCATCTGCCTGGTATAATTAAGATGGCTTGCTCTTCAGATTACAAAGGCTAAAAGAAGTAGAATAAATGGAAATCAGGAAGGGAAAAAGAGAAAGAGTATAGCCAAATTATAGATATATTTCTGTGTCTACATTTTTGCTAATTTTTGCACTTTACATCAGAAGCATTTTTGCCATTTAGTTAGTGTTCCTAATTATAAAGCTAATGGGTGAAACGTTCATTTATTTATTCAACAGATACATCTTGAGTGACTACTGTATACTAGGATTTGTCATCAGTACTGAATAGAACAGGCAGAATTTGCATAAGGTTTTATTAAATTGAAAACTAGCTTGATTAACTGTTCCCACATTGCTAGGCATTAGGTTGTTTTCCATTTTCCTCTTTGAAATATAGATCTTTCCCTTCCTTTGTATTATTTTCTTGGGATAAACTACCAGAAATGGAATAGTTTTCCAAAGATGTGAGCATTTTCTGGGGGTGGGGTGGGGAGGGGAAAATATCAGTTTATAGTTAAACATTTTAATGTTTCCACATCAAAATAGTAATTTGCTCACAAACAAACACGTTCTACAATAGTTTGGATAGTAGGATGTTTAAGATAGAAGTATAGACACTTTTAATAACAATGATGGGTTTTTGGGCAAATAAATTGCTTAATTTATTTACATTAAAAATTATGATTTAGGTCTTTGAATTAAAAAGATAACTTTAGTTCTTAAAAAATTAAAGGACATTGGTTTTACTTTTGAATATTTAGAACTAATAAGATGAAGTTGATCAAATATAAATGTAGCATAATTTTTAGAAGTGCTACTTAATCAAAGTCAGTGACATTATGGAAAATGGAGAAATGCTTATGGACAAAGAAATCTGAACTTTGAACAAGCTCTAGAAGACCTTCTCTAAGAACTAATTCTAAATTTTTCAAAGGATGTAACAGATGATCTGAGAAGTCCCCTTGCTTTCTGGAGCACTATGATAACAGGATAATTCATGTTTCTGCTGTGTACACAGGGATTTAAAAACATTACTTACACCCATCACCTGCTCACTGGTGAAAGATTAGATCCTTATAAACATGCACATACATGTCTACATCAGACATTCTTCATAACTGCTTCTGATGTGAGTGTCCCTGTCTGATATAACCATCACCAAACCCTTTTGGACATTATTTCTAGCCATTCGCATGGGGTAGGTGCACACACATATCCATTACCTCTTTCAACCAAAAGCTAAAAGTGAATTTAAAAACCAGTTAATGCAGCAGCTTTAATTTTTTAAACTACAAAATAAAATCAATAAGTCAGTTAGGACATTAGAAAACGGCTGCAAACAGCAGATCAGTTTTAACACAAAAGCAAAAACAAAACAAAAGCCAATGAAAAGGTACTAAATATCAAAGAGATATTGATCACAGTTTTGTGGTACTTCCTCTTTAACATGGTAAATTATTCAGTTTCATTCTTGATTAAAGAGAGGAAAAAGATTAAGTATTAAATAATTAATTCCTAATATACTTTTCTTTTCACTTCCATAATATTGGTTCTAAAATTAACTAAGATAGTTTTGTGGGTGGAATTTCAGTGTTATCAGCATTATGAGAGAGAGAAAATAAGAGCAAATTTCAGCAAGAAAAAGTGCCTACAAAAATATACCATGTAAAACAGTATCAGAGACATATAGACTAACCTATCTGTGATATAAAGAAAATTATAAATTAGTGTATTTCAGATAGTCTAATACAGTATGTTTAATTTTACCATCAGCAATTTACTATCAAAAGTTACATAACCACGTAGGGACCAATGAAAAGAACAAACTAAGCCCAAGGTTATTAGAAGAAAAGAAATAAGAAAGATTAGAGTAAAAATAATTGAAAAAGAAACAAAAAATAGATAAAATCAAAAAAAGTAAGAGTTGGTTTTTGAAGAGACAAAATCAACAAATCTTTAGCTAAAGAAAAATAAAAGACTAAAATTAGAAATGAAAAGGGAGACCTTTCAATTGATATCACATAAATATAAAGGATTGTTAGAGATTACTATGAACAATTATACACTCACAAATTGAATAACCTACAAGAAATTGATAAATTTCTACAAACATGTAGTATACCAAAACTGATTCAGGAAGAATTACAAAATCTGAACAAACCAATAACAAGTAAGGAGACTGAGTCTGTAATAAAAAGTCTCTTATCAGAGAAAAGCCCAGCACCTGCTTGTTTCACTATTGAATTTTATTGAATACTTAAAGAACTAACAATAACCTCTACTCAGCCTTTTCTAAAAATGAAGTAAAAAACTTCTAAACTCATTTGTTAAGCCAGATTTTCCTTTATACCAAAGTCAGATAAGGACACTATGAGAAAAAGAAACAGACCAATATCCCTGATGAAAATAGACTTAAAAATCCTCAACCAAATATTAGCTAACTGAATTCAACATCTTAAAAAGATCATTCACCATGATCAACTGGGATATATTCCAGAGATGCAAGGAAAATAAACACATGCAAGTCCATCAAAGTGATAACCATAATAACATAATTCAAGACAAAAATGATACAATCATCTCAGCAGATACAAAAATCACTTGACAAAATTCAGCATCCTTTTCTAATAAAATGTTTTCAATAAATTAGGTATAGAATGAATGCACGTGAACATATTAAAGACCATAAATGACAAGCACACAGCTAACATTACACTCAATGATGAAAAACTGAAAGCTTTTCTTCTAAGATAGGAACAAGACAAAGTCCACTCTCATCAGTTTTGTTTAATATAGTACTGGAAATCCTCAAAGAGCAGTTAGCCAAGACAAAGAAATCAACAATATCCACATTGCAAAGCAAGATGTTAAGTTGTCTCTACAGATGACAAAATTATGTATATAAAAACTCTAACAACTCCACTAAAATCTGTTAGAACTAATAAACAAATTCAGTAAATTTGTAATATACAAAGCCAATCTACAAAAACAACATTTCTATATACTAACAACATACTGTTTGAAAAAAATCAAGAAATCAACCCCATTTACTATAAGTACAAATAAATAAAATACAGATGGTCCTTAAGATGGTTTGACTTCGAAATTTTCAATCTTAGAATACTACAAATGTGATACATATTCACTAGAAAGTTTACTTTGAGTACTCCTACATTCTATTTTTCACTTTTCATATAATATTCAATAAATTACATGAGATATTTGACACTTTATTATAAAACAGGCTTTGTGTTAAATGATATTTTGTTCAGTTATAGGCTAATATATGTCTTCTGATCACATTTAAGTTAGACAAGGCTAAGCTATTCTCTTCGATAGGTTAGGAGTATTAAATGCATTTTAATTTATAATATATTCAATTTATGATTGGTTTATTGGGATGTAACCCCATCTTAAGGAGAATCTGTAATTAGGAATAAATTTAACCAAGGATGTGAAAGACCTATACACTGAAAACTATAAATATTTGACAAAAGAAATTGAAGACACAAATACATGGAAACATATCCCATGTTCGTGAATTGGAACAATTAATATTGTTAAAATGGCAATACTACCCAAAGTGATAGTGATTCAATGCAATCTCTGTGAAAATTTCAATGACATTTTTCACATAAATAGAAAAAATTCCTAAAATTAGTAGGAATCCACAGAATGTCGTGTATCAGTTCATTTTTATGCTGCTGATAAAGACATACCTAAGACTGGGTAATTTATACAGGAAAAATAATTTAATGAACTTACAGTTACAAGTGACTGAGGAGGCCTCACAATCATGGTGGAAGACAAGGAGGAGCAAGTCACATCTTACATGGATGGCAGGAGGCAAAAAGAGCTTGTGTGGGGAAACTCCCATTTTTAAAATAATCAGATCTCAGGAGATTTATTCAGTATCACAAGAACAGCATGGAGAAGACCCATCCCCATGATTCAATTACTTCCCACCAGGTCCCTTGCACAACATGTGGGAATTCAAGATGAGATTTGGGTGGAGACACAGCCAAACCACATCAGACCCGAACCAGTCAAAGCAATTTTGAGCAAAACAAAACAAAAAAACCCTTCAAATAAACAAGAAAAACCCCAAAATGTAAGCTATGGTCATCAAACTACCTAATTCAAAATGTACTACAAAGCTATAGTAACCAAAACATCACTGTAGTGGCATAAACACAGATACATAGATGAATAGAAAAGAATTGAGATCCCAGAAATAAATCTATGGATTATAGTAAAATTGATTTTTGATAAAGATAACAAGGACACACAGTGGAGAAAGGAAAGTTTCTTCAACAAACGTTGCTGGGAGAACTGAATATTCACATGCAGAGAAATAAAATTAGACCATCATCCATATCATGTACAGAAATCAACTGAAAATGAATTACAAACTTAAAAATTCTGAAAGTCTAAAACTACTAAAAGAAAGCTTAAGGGAAAAACCTCCATTAAGTTTCATTGCCCAAAGTATTAAAAATCTTTGCTTTAGGTAATAATTTTTTGGAGATGACCTCAAAAGCACAGGTAGAAAAATGAAAATAGGCAAATGAGATCACATTAAGCCAAAAGTTTCTGTAAGCCAAAGGAAACAACCAAAGAGTAAAGAGGCAGTCCACAGATTTGGAGAAAATATTTGCGAATTCTACATGTGATGAAAGCCTAGTATCTAAAATATATAAAAGCTCAAACAACTCAACAACAAGAAAACAAATAACCCTATTGAAAATAGGCAAAGGACCTGAGTAAATATTTCTCAAAAGCAGACATGCAATTACCAATAGGCAACTGAAAAACAATGCTCAACATCACTAATCGTCAGGGTAATGCAGATCAAAACCATGAGACATCACCTCACATCTGTTAGAACACCTATTATTAAGCAGATTAGAAATAAGTGTTGATGATGTGGAGAAAGGGGATCTCTTGTACATTGTTGGTGGGAATGGAAATTAGTACAGTCATTATGAAAAGCAATATGGAGGTTCTTCAAAAAACTAAAAATAGAATTACCATAAGATTCATAAATCCAAGTTCTGGGTATATACCCAAAGAAATTCAAATCAGTATGTTGAAGAGATATTTGCATTCCTGTATCCATTACAGCATTATTCACAACAGACAAGAGATGTAAACAAATTAAGAGTCCATGTGCAGATGAATGAATAAAGAAAACATGGAGGGAGGTGCCAATAATGGCCGAATAGGAACAGCTCCAACCTCCAGCTCCCAGCGTGAGTGACGCAGAAGATGGGTGATTTCTGCATTTCCAACTGAGGTACTGGGTTCATCTCCCTGGGTGTGTCAGACAGTTGGTGCAGGACAGTGGGTGTAACCCAAGCAGCAAAAGCTGAAGCAGGGTGAGACATCACCTCACCCAGGAAGTGCAAAGGAGAAGGGAATTCCTTTTCCTAGCCAAGGGAAACCGTGACACACAAAACCTGGAAAATCGGGTAACTCCCACCCTAATACTGTGCTTTACCAAGAGTCTTAGCAAACAGCACACCAGGAGATTATATCCTGTGTCTGGCTTGGAGGGTCCCACACCCACAGAACCTCCTTCATTGCTAGCACAGCAGTCTGAGATCTAATTGCAAGGTGGCAGTGAGGATGGGGGAGGGGCGCCAACCATTGCTGAGGCTTAAGTAGGTAAACAAAGCGTCTGGGAAGCTCCAACTGGGTGGAGCCACTGCAGTTTAAGGAGGCCTGCGTGCCTCTGTAGACTCCACCTCTGGGGACAGGGCATAGCTAAACAAAAAGCAGCAGAAATCTCTGCAGATGTAAATGTCCCTGTCTGATAGCTTTGAAGAGAGTAGTGCTTCTCCCAGCATGGAGTTTGAGATCTGAGAATGGACAGACTGCCTGCTCAAGTGGGTCCCTGACCCCCAAGTAGCCTAACTGGGAGACATCCTCCACTAGGGGCAGACTGACACCTCACACCTCACGCGGCTGGGTACACCTCTGAGATGAAGCATCCAGAGGAACAATCAGACAGCAGCACTTGCTGTTCAGCAATATTCTCTCTTCTGCAGCATCCACTGCTGATACCCAGGCAAACAGAGTCTGGAGTGCACCTCCAGCAAACTCCAACAGACCTGCAGCTGAGGGTCCTCACTGTTAGAAGAAAAACTAACAAACAGAAAGGACATCCACACCAAAAACCCATCTGTACATCACCATCATCAAAGACCAAAGGTAGACAAAACCACAAAGATGGGGAAAAAGCAATCCAGAAAAGCTGAAAATTCAAAAAATCAGAGTGCCTCTCCCCCTCCAAAGGAACGCAGCTCCTAGCCAGCAATGGAACAAAACTGGATGGAGAATGACTTTGATGAGTTGAGAGAAGAAGGCTTCAGTCGATCAAACTTCTCAGAGCTAAAGGAGGAACTATGAACCCAGTGCAAAGAAACTAAAAATCTTGAAAAAAGATTCGATGATCCTAGGTATCTCAGCTGGTTTGAGAAATAAAGGGAAAGAGTACAAGAGAGGGAAATTTAAAGCTGGGTGTCTCAGGGAGACATCACATGTCGGTAGGATCTGTGATGTTCTCCGAGCCATAAAACCAGCAAGTTTTTATTAGCAATTTTCAAAAGGGGAGAGAATGCATGAATAGGGTGTGGTCACAGAGATCACATACTTCACAAGGTAATAAAATATCACAAAGCAAGTGGAGGCAGGGCGAGATCATAGGACCACAGGATGGGGCGAAATTAAAATTGCTAATGAAATTTCAGGCATGCATTGTCATTGATAACATCCTATGAGGAAACATGATTTGAGAGCAGACAACCTGTCTGACCAAAATTTATTAGGCAGGAATTTCCTTGTCCTAAGAAGCCTGGGAGCGCTACAGAGACTGGGGCTTATTTCATCACTTCAACTTCGACCATAAAAGATGGAATGCCTTAAGGGGACCATCTATAAACCTACCCTCAGGGTACATTCTCTTTCTCAGAGATGTTCCTTGCTAAGAAAAAGAATTCAGCGATATTTCTCCTATTTGCTTTTGAAAGAGGAGAAATATGGCTCTGTTCTGTCCAGCTCACAGGAGGCCAGAAGTCTTACCTCTGGTGTTCCATGAACATTGCTGTTATCCTCTTCTTTTTTCAAGATGCCCAGATTTCATATTGTTCAAACACACATAATCTACAAACAATTTGTGCAGTTGACGAAATCATCACAGGGTACTGAGGTGACATATATCCTCCTCAGTTTACCAAGAAGATGATGAGTTTAAGAGATTAAAGTAAATACAGGCACAGGAAATCACAAGATTATTGACTGGGGAAGTGATAAGTGTCCATGAAATCTTCACAATTTATGTTCAGAGATTGCAGTAAAGACAGGTATCAGAAATTATAAAAGTATTCATTTAGGGAACTAATAAATGTCCATGAAATCTTCACAATTTATGTTCTTCTGCCGTGGCTTCAGCCGGTCCCTCCATTCGGGGTCCCTGACTTCCCACAAGAGACAAATGAATATATAGAATAACCAATGCAGAGAAGTCCATAAACGACCTGACCCCCGACACAAAACTACGTGACAAATGCACAAGCTTCAGTAACCGACTCGATCAACTGGAAGAAAAGTTATCAGTGATTGAAGATCAAATGAATGAAATGAAGTGAGAAGAGAAGTTTAGAGAAAAAAGAGTAAAAAGAAATTAACAAAACCTCCAAGAAATATGGAATTATGTGAAAAGACCAAATCTTCGTCTGATTGGTGTACCTGAAAGTGACAGGGAGAATGGAACCAAGTTGGAAAACACTCTGAAGGATATTATACAGTAGAACTTCCCCAACCTAGCAAGGCAGGCCAATATTCAAATTCAGGAAATACAGAGAACACCACAAAGATACTCTTTGAGAAGAGCAACTCAAAGACACATAAATGTCAGATTCACCATAGTTGAAATGAAGGAAAAACTGTTAAGGGCAGTCAGGAAAGGTCGGGTCCCTTCCACAAAGGGAAGCCCATCAGACTAACAGCAGATCTCTCAGCAGAAACTCTACAAGCCAGAAGAGAGTGGGGGCCAATATTCAACATTCTTAAAGAAAAGGATTTTCAACCCAGAATTTCATATCCAGTCAAACTAAGTTTCATAAGTGAACGAGAAATAAAATCCTTTACAGAGAAGCAAATGCTGAGAGATTTTGCTACCACTAGGCCTGCCCTACAAGAGATCTTGAAGGAAGCAATAAACATGGAAAGGAACAACAGGTACCAGCCATTGCAAAAACATGCCAAAATGTTAAGACCATTGATGCTAGGAAGAAAATACATCAACTAACGAGCAAAATAAGCAGCTAACATCATAATGACAGGATCAAGTTCACACATAACAATATTAACCTTAAATGTAAATGGGCTAAATGGTCCAACTAAAAGACACAGACTGGCAGAATGGATAAAGAGTCAAGATCCATCAGTTTGCTGTATTCAGGAGACCCATCTCATGTGCAGAGACACACATAGGCTCAAAATAAAGGGATAGAGGAAGACCTACCAAGCAAATGGAAAACAGAAAAAGGCAGGGGTTGCAATCCTAGCCTCTGATAAAACAGACTTTAAACCAACAAAGATCAAAAGAGACAGAAGGCCATTACATAATGGTAAAGGGATTAATTCATCAGGAAGAGCAAACTATTCTAAATATATATGTACCCAATACAGGAGCATCCAGATTCATAAAGAAAGTCCTTAAAGACTTACAAAGAGACTTAGATTCCCACACAATAATAATGGGAGACTTTAACACCCCACTGTCAACATTAGACAGATCAACAAGACAGAAAGTTAACAAGGATATCCAGGAATTGAACTCAACTCTGCACCAAGCAGCCCTAATAGACATCTACAGAACTCTCCACACCAAATGAACAGAACATACATTCTTCTCAGTACCACATCACACTTATTCCAAAATTGACCACATAGTCGGAAGTAAAGCACTCCTCAACAAATGTAAAAGAACAGAAATTATAACAAACCATCTCTCAGACCACAGTGCAATCAAACTAGACCTCAGGACTAAGAAACTCACTCAAAATCACTCAACTACATGGAAACTGAACAACCTGCTCCTGAGTGACTACTGGGTACATAACAAAATGAAGGCAGAAATAAAGATGTTCTTGAAATGAATGAGAACAAAGATACAGCATACCAGAATTTCTGGGACACATTTAAGGCAGTGTGTAGAGGGAAATTTATAGCACTAAATGCCCACAAGAGGAAGCAGGAAGGATCTAAAATTGACACCCTAACATCACAATTAAAAGAACTAGAGAAGTGAGAGGAAACACATTCAAAAGCTAGCAGAAGGAAAGAAATAACTGAGATGAGAGCAGAACTGAAGGAGATAGAGGCACAAAAACCCTTCAAAAAATCGATGAATACAGGAGCTGTTTTTTTTGAAAAGATCAAAAAAATTGATAGACTGCTAGCAAGACTAATAAAGAAGAAAAGAGAGAACAATCAAATGGAGGCAATAAAAAATAATAAAGGGGATATCACCACCGATCCCACAGAAATACAAACTACCATCAGAGAATACTATAAACACCTCTACAAAAATAAACTAGAAAACCTAGAAGAAATGGATAAATTCCTGGACATATACATTCTCTCAAGACTAAACCAGGAAGAAGTTGAATCTCTGAATAGAGCAAAAACAGACTCTAAAATTAAGGCAATAATTAATAGCCTACCATGCAAAAAAAGTCCAGGACCAGATGGATTCACAGTTGAATTGTGCCAGAGGTACAGGGAGGAGCTGGTACCATTCCTTCTGAAACTATTCCGATCAATAGAAAAAGAGTGAATCATTCCTAACTCTTTTTATGAGGCCAACATCGTCCTGATACTAACATCTGGCAGAGACACAACCAAAAAAGAGAATTTTAGACCAATATCCCTGATGAACATCACTGCAAAAATCCTCAATAAAATATTGGCAAACTTAATCCAGCAGCACATCAAAAAGCTTATCCACCATGATCAAGTGGGCTTCATCCCTGGGATGCAAGGCTGGTTCAACATATGCAAATCAATAAATGTAATCCAGCATATAAACAGAACCAAAGACAAAAACCACATGATTATCTCAATAGATGCAGAAAAGGCCTTTGACAAAATTCAACAGCCCTTCATGCTAAAAACTCTCAATAAATTTGGTATTGATGGAACGTATCTCAAAATAGTAAGAGCTATTTGTGACAAAGCCACAGCCAATATCACACTGAATGGGCAAAAACTGGAAGCATTCCCTTTAAAAACTGGCACAAGATAGAGATGCCCTCTCTCACCACTCATATTCAACATAGTGTTGGAAGTTCTGGCCAGGGCAATCAGGCAAGAGAAAGAAAGAAAGGGTATTCAAGTAGGAAAAGAAGAAGTCAAATTGTCCCTGCTTACAGATGACATGATTCTATATTTAGAAAACCCCATCATCTCAGCCCAAAATCTCCTTAAGCTGAT
This sequence comes from Chlorocebus sabaeus, assembly GCF_047675955.1. Taxonomy (NCBI): domain Eukaryota; kingdom Metazoa; phylum Chordata; class Mammalia; order Primates; family Cercopithecidae; genus Chlorocebus; species Chlorocebus sabaeus. The sequence continues at coordinate 44,000,920 of NC_132918.1, forward strand.
AAGAAACTTCAGCAAAGTCTCAGGATACAAAATCAATGTGCAAAAATCACAAGCATTCTTATACATCAGTGACAGACAAACAGAGAGCCAAATCATGAATGAATTTCCATTCACAATTGCTTCAAAGAGAATAAAATACCTAGAAATCCAAGTTACAACGGATGTGAAGGACCTTTTCAAGGAGAGCTACAAAACACTGCTCAGTGAAATAAAAGAGGACACAAACAAATGGAAGAACATTCCATGTTCATGGATAGGAAGAATCAATATTGTGAAAATGGCCATACTGCCCAAGGTAATTTATAGATTCAATGCCATCCCCATCAAGGTACCAATGACTTTCTTCACAGAATTGGAAAAAACTGTTTTAAAGTTCTTATGGAATCAAAAAAGAGCCTGCATTGCCAAGACAATCCTAAGTCAAAAGAACAAAGCTGGAGGCATCATACTACCTTACTTCAAACTATACTACAAGGCTACAGGAACCAAAACAGCATGGTACTGGTACCAAAACAGAGATATAGACCAATGGAACAGAACAGAGTCCTCAGAAATAATACTACACGTCTACAACCATCTGATCTTTGACAAATCTGACAAAAACAAGAAATGGGGAAAGGATTCCCTATTTAATAAATGGTGCTGGGAAAACTGGCTAGCCATAATTAAAAAGATGAAACTGGATCCCTTCCTTACTCCTTACACAAAAATTAATTCAAGATGGATTAGAGACTTAAATGTTAGACCTGAAACCATAAAACCCCAGAAGAAAACCTAGGCAATACTGTTCAGGACAGAGGCATGGGCAAGAACTTCATGTCTAAAACACCAAAAGCAATGGAAACAAAAGCCAAAATTGACAAATGGGATCTAACTAAACTAAAGATCTTCTGCACAGCAAAAGAAACTACCGTCAGAGTGAACAGGCAACCTACAGAATGGGAGAGAATTTTTGCAATCTACTCATCTGACAAAGGACTAATATCTAAAACCTACGAATAACTCAAACAAATTTACAAGAAAAAAAAAAAAAAACCCAAAAGCAGACAAAGGAAATGAACAGACACTTCTCAAAGAAGATGTTTATACAGCCAATAGACACGAGAAAATGTTCATCATCCCTCGCCATCAGAGAAATGCAAATCAAAACCACAATGAGATACCAGCTCACACCAGTTAGATTGACAATCATTTAAAAGTCAAGAAACAACAGGTGCTGGAGAGGATGTGGAGAAATAGAGACATTTTTACACTGTTGGTGGAACTGTAAAGTAGTTCGACCATTGTTGAAAACAGTGTGATGGTTCCTCAAGGATCTTGAACTAGAAATACCATTTGACCGTGCCATCCCATTATGGGATGTATACCCAAAGGACTATAAATCATGCTGCTATGAAGACACATGCACACGTATGTTTATTGTGGCACTATTCACAATAGCAAAAACTTGGAACCAACCCAAATGTCTGTCAATGACAGACTGGATTAAGAAAATGTGGCACATAGATGGAGGAGTTCCGGGGGCCAGGCGGTCACTGCGAGTCTGGTATCCGGAGCTTCGTGAGTTGAGCGCTGCTGCTCCGCAGTGGAGTCACTGCACCGCTCCTGTGATCATGGTGTTCTACTTCACCAGCAGCAGCGTTATTTCATCTGCCTACACTATTTACATGGGAAAAGATAAATATGAAAATGAAGATCTGATCAAGCATGGCTGGCCTGAAGATATCTGGTTTCATGAGGACAAACTCTCTTCAGCTCATGTATACCTTCGATTACATAAGGGAGAGAATATAGAAGACACTCCAAAGGAAGTGCTGATGGACTGTGCCCACCTTGTGAAGGCCAATAGCATTGAAGGCTGCAAGATGAACAACGTTAATGTGGTATATATTCTGTGATCTAACCTGAAGAAAACAGCTGACATGGATGTGGGGCAGATAGGCTTTCACAGGCAGAAGGATGTAAAAATTGTGACAGTGGAGAAGAAAGTAAACAAGATCGTGAGCTGATTAGAAAAGACCAAAGTGGAGCGGTTCCCAGACCTAGCAGCAGAGAAAGAATGCGGAGATCATGAAGAGAGGAATGAGAAAAAAACCCAAATTCAGGAAATGAAAAGGTGAGAAAAAGAAGAAATGAAGAAGAAAAGGGAAATGGATGAACTTAGGAGCTATTCATCACTAATGAAAGTTGAAAATATGTCTTTAAATCAGGATGGCAATGATTCAGATGAATCATGTAAAAGGAGGAAAGGACCTTTGAAAGATGTGAATGTAGAGACAATTGCAGACCTTTTGGTTTCATCCGTGTTCTGAAGTATAAAATAAAACCAAAATTCTACGCTTATCCTACCCAGAAATTATTGATTTTCAAGTTTTAAAAAAATTGTACCTTTTTTGCTGACAGAAAAGGATCAGATATGTATAAAATAGTTGAACTTGACAGCATATAACCTAACGTGAAAATGTTTTTGCCAGAACATGTCTTGGTACCTTGTGAAAGCAGGCTGCCCTTGTTCTTGAGACAGATTTTAAAATGAACCAACTCTGAAAAGTACTTCTGTTGCTCTGATCTATCCCTGAAAACAGATGTCTTGAAACACTTTTCATATTCTTAAAATAATCTTCACTTCTGTTAAGAAGAACATGTTGGTGGGTAATTATGTGAATGTTTCCCTGTCCCTGATTTCACGATTAGAAAAAAGGGCGTATGAGTTTTGAAAAAGAGATTTTTCAGAAGATTGTAAGCTTCAATATTCACGTTCCATCATGTCATCTGCGTCTGTTAGTGTAGTGACCCTCAACGCACTCTATCTCAGCTTTTATGTCCTTGCTTCCTCTGAGCAGGGGCCTCCATCTTAGTATCATCATATTTAAAGAAATTGATGGTGTTCATCAACGTGGGACCTGTGGCAGTTGTTGCCTGAGCACCAAGTAACCCAAGCCACCTATGCGACAACTTCTGGGCCCAGGAGTAATTTCTCAGCATTGAGGGTAAAAGAGGATGGAGTGCTCTGTTGATCATTTGGGAGACGTAGGTTACCTGATTTGTGCCTTGGGATGCAGCGTGAAGCAGAAGTCCATTTTGCAATTATGATTTTAGAAGGAACTAAACATTTTACAAGCCAGCCAAGGAATTATTTTCTTTACCTTGAAATCATATTTGAGTTGTAACCCCAGAGTTAATTTCTCATTGTAGATTCAGTAACTTACTGTGTAACATTACTTCTCACATGAACCACTCACTATCTGTTGTGATTCTGAGCAGAAGATGTCTTTTGATTGCAGTATGTAAGACAACCCCTCTAGAAGGAGACAAAACAAGGAGAAAGAGAACAAAGCCTGCCAGACCAGAGGTGAAGAGATGGATATTTTACTCACACCCACAGCAGCAAGAATGACCTCCTGCAGCAGATATTCCACCTCTAATAGCACTTTGGAACTATGGGCAAAACCAAAAGGCTAGTGTTTCCATTTATTTCACATTGGTGTATGGGGTTGAACTGGAAAATTCACTGAGGCATAACTCACTGGCCAAATTTTGAGAGGGTATAGAAGATGACTTTAGAGATGAGTGGTTTTGTTTATGTGTCTAATGATATTCAGTCTGATGTTCTGCAATTTTAAAAGTTATAATAAAGTATCTTTTTTTTTAATCTGAAAAAAAAAGTGGCACATATACACCATGGAATACTACGCAGCCATAAAAAAGGTTGAGTTCATGTCCTTTGTAGAGACATGGATGCAGCTGGAAACCATCATTCTCAGCAAACTATTACAAGAACAGAAAACTAAACACCACATGTTCTCACTTATAGGTGGGAATTGAACAATGAGATCACTTGTTCCACAGGAAGGGGAACAACACACAGTGGGGCCTATTGTGGGGTGGGGGGCAGGGAGGGATAGCATTAGGAGCTATACCTAATGTAAATGATGATTTAATGTTTGCAGCACACCAACATGGCACATGTATACATATGTAACAAGCCTGCCCATTGTGCACATGTTCCCTAGAACATAAAGTATAATAAAAAAAAATGTGGCATATCTACACAATGGAATACTATTCAGCCCTAAAAAAGACAGAAAATCTGACATTTGAGATCATATAGATGAAGCTGGAGGATCTTATATTATGTGAAATAAACCAGGCACAGAAAGACAAATACTGCATGTTGTTACTTAGAGGTAGAATCTTAAAGTGTGGAACTCATAGGAGAAAAGAGTAGAATGGTGGTCACCAGGAACTAGGAGTTGGGAGTGGATTGGAGAAATCTTGGTTGAAGTATACAAAATTTCCTTTAGGAGAATAAGTTCAAGGGATCTATTGTACAACATGGTGACAATATTTAACAGTGTATAGTATACTTGTAAATCACTACGAGAGTAGATATTGTGTTATCACCACAAAAAGATACATATATGAGGTAATGCATATATTAATCAGCTTGATTTAGCCATTCCACATTGTATACATATTTCAAAACATTATGTTGTACTCCATAGATGCATATAATTTTTGTTTGTCAGTTAAATAATCAATATTTAAAAAGTTGCATAAACAAATCTTTATGGTAGAAACTTCTGAATAGTCCTAATTTAGCTTTATGGCAAAAAGTTGTTCTGCTCTAAACCATTTAAAGGTTTTGCATACAACTCCATAACTAATTGGGAATATAGACTGTAAAAATATCTCACTTAACTAATAGGTAGACCTCAGCATACTCAACCACCTGGAAAAACACCCGGTGTTTGTACTCTGTTCTCGTCTCAGAGCTCATTCCCTAATACGGTCACTATGCCTGAGAGGCCCACGTGGGTGTTACTCTAGCTTTATGAAAGTCTTGATATAATTATTGTGTGATAAAAAGACTATTGTATTGGTAGAATTGTAAAGATCAAAGTCAGATTTCTTTATGGAGAAATCTGTTTGACTTGAAAGTATAAAAGTAGAAGTACCCTTGGTTTTAACTGGTGGTGTATTAGTTAACTATAAATGAGACATGTTCCTCAAATGAGAAAACATTGTTTCAGGAGGATTAGAAAGCAGAAATTTGATCATTTAACTTTGAATGCAGTGAAGAAAAACTAAAAAGCAAAGTATTTTTGTGAAGTGGAAGTGAAGATCCCCCCTTCTATTCTCACATGTACTACTGCACTTGCCTCCTACTTCTGATTTCTGACTTCAGTCTTGCTTTTCTCATCTGGCATTCAGAACTTGACCAGTGTTTTTTTTTTTTTTTTGAGATGGAGTCTCGCTCTGTTGCCCAGGCTGGAGTGCAGTGGCCGGATCTCAGCTCACTGCAAGCTCTGCCTCCCAGGTTCACGCCGTTCTCCTGCCTCAACCTCCCGAGTAGTTGGGACTACAGGCGCCTGCCACCTCGCCCGGCTAGGTTTTGTTTGTTTGTTTGTTTGTTTGTTTGTTTGTTTGTTTTTGTTTTTGTTTTTTGTTTTTGTATTTTTTTAGTAGAGACGGGGTTTCACCGTGTTAGCCAGGATGGTCTGGATCTCCTGACCTCGTGATCCACCCGTCTCGGCCTCCCAAAGTGCTGGAATTACAGGCTTGAGCCACCGCGCCCGGCCGAAACTTGACCTGTGTTTTAAAAATCAATTCTGATCCTACGTAAACCTTCAGTACTTCCCAATGACTACTTATCATTGCATACAGTATTTTCATCTCTAATTGCTGTCATATCCTTGATCTTTCTTCATGTAGTCATTTAAGTTTTCATTCTCCAGCCATACTGAATTACTTGAAGTTCCTTAATTGTACCCTACTCTCTTAATCTCAGGATGGGCCACATGCTTGTTTCTTCTTGTACCAGCTAAAAATCTCTGTGCTGCAATTTGTAAAAACCTCAAAAGAAACTGTATTAGACAATAAATATATTATTTCATGGATCAGGACATTCAGGACAGTTCCTACAACAAAGAATCCACTTAACAAGATCATCAAGGTCTTGGGTTCTTTCTAATTTTCTTCCATTATCTTTGTTCACTACCTTTTTCTTCAAGCTGAAGCAAGATGGCTGTGGCAGTTCCAGGCATCACAGCAATACACAGAGATAGGAAGAATGAGAAGAGTCAGAGTTTAGTTTCATGCTCATTCTAAAACATTGAAAGTATCCTTGGACCTGTGACTCGAGGTGAGGGGACATATTTTGTTCCCTAGCAGACATTTATCAGTGTCTGAAGATATTTTTGGTTGTCACAAGTTGAGGTGTGCAGGGTGGGTTGTGGGGGGAATGTGTTGGGTGCTACTGTCATCTAGTGGGTGGTAACACCCTGCTGCTGAACATTTTATAGTGTATGGGACAGCTTCTCTTCTCATACTGCCTGCTTAAACAAAGAATTATCCAGCACCAAATATCAGCAGTGCTATGATTGAGAAACCCCATCTTAGACCAATCAGAGCCACTCCTGAATCTGGGGATAAAATTTACTTCTTCTGAGGTACATGGTGTATACAGGAGGAGCAGGTGTCTGAGAAAATCTGGAATTTGTTAAGAGGGAAAAAGAAAGGGAAAGAATATTGAGTTCGTAAGCAACAGAGTCCTCTATACCCTACCTGGTTTGCTCTTTTCCTATTCTTCACCTGTTGCCCAATTCATATATATTCTATAGGCAATACTTTTTCAGACATCTTTTCTGTATATAGTCTCCTTCTCTCAATCATTTTCTCTTGGCTACAATGCTGAGATGCATACTTTCAAAAGATTTCAAAAGCATTTGTTATCTCCTGTTATATTAATCTCTTATAATTTAAAAATTTCTTTACTTTTTTAATTGTTTTGCTAATGTGTAATTTCTTTAGATGATAGGGACTATGTTCCATTCATGTGAAAAAGACCTATCAAGTAGCATAGTACATACTGTCCAGTGTGTGAGTGATAAGTGATAGTTCACTGAAGAGGGCACTTAATCTCATTTTGGCTATTTTTAATATAAAAATAAATTAAAGTGTAGTGGATAGGTTATAAATTGTGCCAAGGACATGGAGCATTGTGTCTACAACATAGTAGATGCTCACTTATAATTTACGATGTTAGATTAGTACTCCCACTATTTTATTTTTTAATTTGATGCCATAGCAATTGATGCCAAGTATGAGAGAAAGAATGAGATACACCACTATAAATTGGGTTTACTGCAGAAATGTTTGAGAATAGATTCTACGACTCTAGGTTGTCTTGGCTCATTTTCAGGATGTAGAAGAGTGGAGAGAGTGCAAAGAATGGGGCAGAATTTATCGAATAAAATTATTTGGAGACATCTATTTCTTTGCTTTGAGGTACCTCTCTATAGGTGTTTTAGTGGAGGCAGGGTCGAGATTGTGCCCCTCCTGTCAAGGAGAAGTGTGGTTCCATGAGTCCACTTGAGGACCCTGAAAGGTGTCTCCTGCAGTTAGAAGATACAGTGGGCTGATGCATGCCCTGAGACTAAAAGACTTTAAAGCAGGGGTCCCCAACCCCTGGGCCATGAACTGGTACTGGTCTGTGGCCTGTTAGGAACCAGGCGACACAACAAGAGGTGAGTGGAAGGCCAGTGAGCTTTACTGCCTGAGCTCCACCTCCTGTCAGATCAGCAGTGGCATTAGATTCTCATAGGAGGGCAAACCCTATTGTAAACTGTGCATGAAAGGGATCTAGGTTGTACCCTCCTTGTGAGAATGTAATGCCTGATGATTTGTGGCGGAAGTGGAACATCTCAAAACCATACCGCCCACCTCCACCCCATCTGTGGAAAAAATGTCTTTTACAAAAGCCCTTGTGCCACAAAGGTGGGGGACTGCTGGTTTAAAGCAACCTGAAAAAGCAGGATACAGATGACTGTGTTGTATTCGACTTGTATATATCAGAGTATGTCAAGGAAAATAAAGTATCATTCCTGAAGACCAGATGTGAGATATTTGAGAGAAAGAGCTGACATACGGTCTATAGTGTCCTATTTAATAAGAGATTACAGGAGGAGAGGGACTTTAGCAGTAAGTCAAATAGGAATGTTGGATTTGTAGGAACCTTGGAGAGTTACAAGCATAGGCAAAAGGCATCCAGGCAAGTCAAGGGAATCTCAGAACAGATTTTCTGTAAATCTGTAAGGTGCTCTATATTTATAACTCATGATGACTATAAGATTATCTGTTACCTAAGTATGAATGCAAAACCATATTCATTTTTTTCTCCCAAAAGCAGGAGATTGAACTCTCAAATAAATTTAACAGTGATGACAGGGGACAAACATAAAGTTGTGCTTTGATTACTTAATGCATAGGCACATACCACTTGACAGTTACAATGACAATGATGATAAAATAACAGTGTGCCTAACAAACCACTGGTCCATCACTCTGTACATTTTTCAGAGTTTGCATTCTGGACTCAGACTACTTGAGTTCCAGTCTTTCCTTCATTGTACAAAGATATTGTGGATATAAGTGACATTATGCATGTAAAACAAATTTCCTGGTTCTCAAAAATTTAGCTTTTATTTTACTAATAAACTAACTATGCTAAAGTTACACATCAGGGCACAAGTTTTTCAAAAGTTAAGACTATACTTTTTTGAAGTAACTGGATACTAGGTAAATGTTCACAAGTAACAGCTAGAGAGGACACCTGGGGTCCCTCCTTACCAAACCACAGGAGGATTTGGTGAGCTGTGGAGGTGTCAAGACCAAAGTAACCTTAGAAGATGGACTGTAGCCCATAGCCAGACCCAGTTGTTCATTACATTACAAAGGTAAGAATCCAGTGTATTTTCTTATTCTGTCCTGGTAATGGACATTCTTGGTCCATCCTATAGGCTATATTTAGTCCATATCTGGTAACAGCTTCTAGTTAATTGCAATTTTGGTAGTGCTTTCCAGAAGCAGTCAGCACCTGGAAGTGAATGCAGATCTTTCAAACTGACTCATATCACTATATTTACCTTTCTGGGACCTAAAACTCTGAGAAATTACAGAAGTTGCAGAAGTCAACCCTGCTTTGACACCTGGAATCTAACCCAAGAACATCCAGGTGTGCTTACCTCTCCACGAGCAAACACTTGCTCTCTACTGGCCACCGATAATCTCAATGGCTTCTAACCATGTTGACATTTCTGTTTTTAGAATATGGGGCATCATAGCCACTGACATCATGAAAACATCTTAAGATGTCAGTATTCTGTCTTCTAAGGGAATGAGCTATTTTTGAATGTATATTCTTAGTAAGAAAGTGTAAAACAGAAGAAACATTTATGAGAACCAATACAAAATGGATAAGCAATAAGAATTTTTATGGAAAATAGGCGTTTTACCAAATTTCTTTTCATTTTAGCTTCACCAATTGAGAGGAGAAAAATAATATTTTGACACACAGTAGGTACTTCAATTCCAGTCTGACAGAATCAATTACTGGTCTTGTTGAAGTAATGAAAACAACGTTTTGATTTGAAACTCTTCTGGTAAGAATGTAAATAGCTATGTTTCATGTCCCTTCACAGCAGCTTCATTTTTGAAAACAATAATATCAAAGCGTATCTTTCATTTCAAAATTAGAGAGTTTATAGTGGATTTGTGTTAATATAATTTTTATTGTATTTCAGAAAGCAGAATATATTCTCATTAAAACAGCAGGAGGAAAATAAAGAAATCTCGATTTACTTAAGGTGACATTAAAGTTGATAAATTGGAGATGCACATGAACTCTTCAATGTAGACTTCTGCATTCAGGGGTCCGTAAGATGATGATAACGTCTTCTTAGGTAGGAAGTTCTAATAGAGATATGAACCAATTTAGTATATTCCCGAGAGGAAATATTAAAATTAAGAGAAAGGAAAAAAATGTAAACACTGTAGTCGGCTCGAGTACTCCCAATAACGAGGAGGTGTTCCCGGCCGTCCCACCCTCCTCTGCAGTCGCCAGGCTGCGGCCGCCGGAGCCCGGACGCGCCCCCGCTGCCCTCGCCGCCTCCATTCCTGCTGCCTTCGCCGCCTCCATCCCCGCTGCCCTCGCCGCCTGCAACCCCGCGGCCTCCGCTCCCCTCGCCGTCCGCGCGCACAACTTGACGAAGAACGAGAAGTCCCTCAACCAGAGCCTCGCCCAGTGGAAGCTCTTCATATGCAACCTGACCACCGGAGAGTTCCTGGGGCGCACGGCCAACAGCTGGGGTTTGATCTTGCTCTTCTACCTAGTTTTTTATGGGTTCCTGGCTGCACTCTTCTCATTCACGATGTGGGTTATGCTTCAGACTCTCAACCAAATACCGTGTTCCAAAATACCGTGACCAGATTCCTAGCCCAGGACTTACGGTTTTTCCAAAACCAGTGACTGCATTGGAATATACATTCTGTAGGTCTGATCCAACTTCGTATGCAGGGTACATTGAAGACCTTAAGAAGTTTCTAAAACCGTATACTTTAGAAGAACAGAAGAACCTCACAGTCTGTCCTGATGGAGCACTTTCCGAACAGAAGGGTCCAGTTTATGTTGCATGTCAGTTTCCTATTTCGTTACTTCAAGCATGCAGTGGTATGAATGATCCTGATTTTGGCTATTCTCAAGGAAACCCTTGTATTCTTGTGAAAATGAACAGAATAATTGGATTAAAGCCTGAAGGAGTGCCAAGGATAAAGTGTGTTTCAAAGAACGAAAATATACCAAATGTAGCATTTTATCCTCATAATGGAATTATAGACTTAAAATATTTCCCATATTATGGGAAAAAAACTTCATGTGGGATATCTACAGCCATTGGTTACTGTTCAGGTCAGCTTTGCTCCTAACAATACTGGGAAAGAAGTAACAGTTGAGGGCAAGATTGATGGATGAGCCAACCTAAAAAGTCAGGATGATGGTGACAAGTTTTTGGGATGAGCTATGTTCAAAATCACAGCAAGTGCATAGTATAAGTAGGATATCTCCACAGAGTAAATGTTGTGTTGTCTGTCTTCATTTTGTTATCAGCTGGACCTTCCATTGTAGAATTATGAGACCACCTTGGAGAAAGATGTGTGGTACATGACTCTGGGTTACATCATAACGTGCTTCCAGATCGTAGTGTTCAATGTCCTCTGAAGTAACTGCCTGTTGCCTCTGCTGCCCTTTGAACCAGTATACAGTCGCCAGATAGGGACTGGTGAACACCTGATTCCAAACATGTAGGATGGGGGTCTTGTCCTTTTTTTATGTGGTTTAATTGTTAAGTGTCTAAAGCTTAATATGCTGTGCTATGTAAATATTTTATGGATATAACACTGTCATATTTTGATGTCAACAGAGTTTTAGAGATAAAATGGTATCCGGCCAACATCAAGTGACTTTATAGCTGCAAGAAATGTGGTATGTGGAGAAGTTCTGTATGTGAGGAAGGAAAAAAAGAAAATTAAAGTGCATTTGAAAAATAAAAAAAAAATAAAAATAAAAAAAAAATTAAGAGAAAGGAATAAGATTTATTTTTAGTGTACTACTTTAAATTACTTTCTGTACATGTAATGCATGTATTAATAATTAATATTTTTTGAAAAGATGCATTTTAGTATCTTGAGGTCAAATACCATCAGTAGAGTATGTTTTTTTAAACTAGCTTTTGTAAGCAGCATAGTATCTTCACTCTGCTTAATTTTCTCCATCTTTACCTTTATAAATATAATTTTGCTTTCAACACCATCATGTTCAGTAGAACTCCTAATATGGCCTTCTAACTGCTCATCTTGCTTCCGTTCTTGTTCCACATGCAAGTCCTTCACTAGCTGAAACAGAACTGTGTCACTAATTTACTTAAAACCTTTCAATAATTTCTCACTGCACTAAAATTCAAAAATGTTAACTCAACCTACAATGCCCTTCGTGATTTATCCACCGTATCCAGTTTATCTCACACTTACTTACTAGGGTCCTTGAGTTCTGTAAATTTTAACATCTAAACTCTATACCATGGCCATAAGCCTCATGTTCTTAAGCTCTGCTAGTGTTGCTCCTCTCCCAACTCAACAATACTGGTCTCTAATTATTCATTGCCTAAACACACCACATTCATTTCCACCATGGAGTCCCTGAATTTGCTTTTTCCTCTACCTGGAACCTTCTTCCCTATCTTTGCTTGGCTGGTTCACTTTTGTCAATCAAAACATAATAACCACGCCTGCTAGTTCCACCTTTGGTTCTCTTTTCTTTCGTTATGGTTCCACATTCCTGTTTGTAATTTTTGGTTTTACTAGTTTTCTGTTTGCAGAAAAGTATTATAATACGAAAACCAAGAAACAAACAAACAAAAAACCTCACAATTAAATTATCACCTCCTTAGGAGGTGTTTTTGTGTTCAACAAATGTAAAAGTCATCTCACTCCTAACCCTAACCTCAGTTGCTTTCTGTTACGTTTTCCAGTATCGTTTCTTTCTTTTTATATTTTATTTTTAATTAACAAAGCATAATTGTATATAATTACTAAGTGAGATGCTTTTGATACATAGTGCGTGTGCTGTGAATTCTTATTAAACGGATTGGGAGAAAAGTCAATATATTGAGACATTAATGAAGAAACCTAAGAAGCTTTTTGTTTTTCTTTTCATGGAATTGCGCTGAGTAAACCAGGTTAATAGGGTTGCATTATCCAAGTTACATGTGATTTCACTTTATAGTGATTAATGCTTGTTAATAAACAATGGTGTCTAAAAGCAATATTGCCTAATTTAAAAATATATTAAATCGTAGTATTTCTCTTGCTGTAAAATAAGAAAGGAAGATCAACTATGTATTGATATTTTCATAGAACAGAAATAAAAATATTCTAAATAGTCATCCTAAAAGCTTTATACCTCATTCATTTTCCAGTATGTTTTGCCTCATTTTATGTTAAGCCAAGTACATCATGATACAGGTTTTTTTTTTTTTTTTTTTTTAATAATTAAGGACTTATATATCAAGATGCCCTTGTGAACCTGTTAAGACATGAGTAAGACAAAATTATAATTTTACTTAAGGCTATAATTAAAGATCTCAAATAAGCCTTTACCAAGGACTTTTAATAAATTACTTTCATCTTTCATAATAAATTTGAAGATGAAACACTGGAAAAGTTATTGCTTTTCCATTCAACCCATGGATGAGAGGTTTACTGAATATATAGAAGTTGTCTGTGGGTGATGTAGAAACTGCAAAGCTCTTGGAAGCTGAAGGTCTTGGGGGACTTCTGGATATATGACTTTGCTAACTGAATTAGAGCATTTTACTCTTTTTCTCTCTGAGCTTAAGTTTCCTCACCTATAATTGGGCATAGTAATATGCCTCATGGGTTGCTGGTAAGACTGAACAAGTTAATGCATGTGAAACAAAGTTTCTAAACTGTAAAGCACATATAAGTGCTAGTTATAATTATTTTGAAAATGTTTTCAGTCTCATTTCAAAGACCTCCATGTAGTTGAAAGAGTTCGTGACACGAGTAAAATGGCTCATAGGCACTGTAAATTTCCAAGTAATTATCATCAGTCTTGACCACAGAATTGCTAGTAGAGAAGATGAAATTTCAGTCTCAAAGGCAAAGGCACTGTACCACTCACTTGCAGATCCCTGAGACTGAAGGCTGCGGACTGCACCATTACCCTTCCACAATGTGGGCTGTACACACACAGGCCAAGCGTATTTGTCTGTTTGCCTTAGTCTTCCTTCTGACTCCATAATCCTGGCTATATATGGCTCTGGAAATAACATCAACCAGTTTGCAATGATATATGATTATTTAGATGGTTAAAGTTACTGGTCAGTTAAGATACCAAGAAAATCAACAACTGTCAGAAAAAAACAGCACAATTCAGAATTGGGATTGTGGTATGTACCAAGCAGAGAGACTGTTACCCATTCAGGGAAATACAGACTTCTTGTTAGGTTGGGTTATTCCTGACATCCTCTGTAGCAAATCTTCTATGATGTCAGGATCCACTTATGTAGTCTCAAAGGATTTGAGATGGATGTAGATCAGGGAAATTTCCCAAATGGGTAAATCCATTCCAACTTTCCGGGACATGAACTATGGTCTTTGTGATTTGGCCATGTTACCAATATTATGGCGCTAACAAAAGACATTCATTGAGGTCACTTTGTTCATACTGTAGTAGGATGATTTTGTGATATTAAGGAATGCAAAAATGCCCTGAAAGACATGACAATCAGAATTGTCACAAAAGTAAAAAGGTGTTTTATTTTCTCCACCTTGGAGGCCGCAATAAGCACCAGATATTGGTAACAGAGACGACTGCATGACTTTTTGGAATGATTTTTTCACTCCCCCAATCCCTACCTTCATAATGAAAATGGTCCATTACATGGCTGCCCTTCCTTGAAGCATACAATGCTTATATTTTCCAAGAAATGAGATAACATGAGTCAGCCTATTACATATTCTAGACATAAATTCAGAGCTGATTATTGTCAATGGAATTTGGCCCTCATCAAAATTCTTGGAATAAGCTCTTAATATATAATGAAATTACATTCTTACAGAATTTATTTATGATGTATATAGTTGGAGCACTAAGCAGATTAATTCTAAAATTTTCTGACTCTCAGTGCCTTGCAGTCATTTATTTAGTTAAACCTATGGACAAACATTTTAGAATTTAAGGATGGATGAATTTTTCTTTCTATTCCCATCTATTTATAATCACCCTGAATATTTCTGAGGTTTTTCTTTCATTGCATATGTTGGGTGAAAACTCATGCATATTTGACTTAATAGGATTAATTATCATCTTTCCACTAATTATAATTGTCTCCTCAGGTAACTGTATAAGTTAACTTTGGCAATTTGCACATACAGAATAATATTTTGTAGAATAATAGCACAATGTACTGCCAAACAGAGTACAGAGCATAGCATAAGGGCATGAACACAGAAGAAAAGAGTTCTAATTTATTAAGCTTCTCTTATGTGTGTTGCTATATATTTAATTGCAAATTGTGCAGTTGAATATATTACATCCCCTGTATATAGTAATAATCCCTTAATGCAAACCTTATGACAGTAGGCATTTCTACTAAAAATTACTTCTAAAACATATAAATATTTCTCTCTTCTCTTAATAGATATTAGTATTCTAAGATCTTGTTAAATAGCTTATGCTTTAAAAGATAAATGCCCTCAAAATTGGTAATTTATATGCAAAACAAGTGAAAAAGCCTTTCTTCAAAGCATCTCTCCTTGAATGTACAAATTAAGACTTTCTTCATTTATGAAGCTGATTTTTAGCTGTTATTTATACCTAATGGTTAGTTTATATGTTACCACATAAAGGAGTCAGTGTTTTGAAGATGCCATATGACACCAAAATGGCCATCTTTTGAAATTATGGGATGCTTCACTGCAGAGTCAGACTCTAATCTGCAACCAATTTGTGTCAGCTTTCTGCATAGAAAAGATCTCAAATCCTCTCTTAAACCAGGAATCAGCTGAAGGTTTGTCTTGGTTTCATGAGCCCAGCGCAATTAGGCGGCACGTGAATGTGGGCCACATGCGTTTATTGCTCTTCCTAGCATGTGTTACTTTGATGTGTTAGGTCTGAAGGCTCACTCTTTTCTGGGCAGCCTTCCTCCTGGGTCTTTATACTGCTTAGCAGTTGAGTCCAGACTTTGAAACACAGCCTAATTTAGAGGCAGATGCTGCAGCTGCTGCTGTCATTTCAGATGATTTTTTTTTTTTTTTTTTTTTTTTTTTTGCTTTGATGTCAGCTTAGAATCTTGGGTGTTGTATCAGTAAAGCAGTGTCTGCAATTCACAAAACAGAAAGCACACCATTTAAGCTTTTGTTTTAGCCTTTAAATAAAATTTCAACACCTTCTAAACTATCAAAACATTGTAGTTGAGCAAAAATATATGGAATTATGTACATTACTAATTGTCAGGAAGGAATGAATAAAGACTCTGTAGCTCTATGGGTATTAATTTAATATCAGAATTGCTAATATCTGATAAACACTGATAATAAAATATATGAAATGTATATAACCCTCTCTTTTCATCTTGCTCTCTTTCTCTCTGGTTAATGTGGCACAGTTTTTCTCTTCTAAATGTTTGTCTAATTTTTTTAAAGCATTTTCATATTCATAATTATTTTGTTGTGAACTATGTTTTTTACCTTACCAGGGAGCTTACTAAATCCTTTGGGGACAGGACCAATAATGGACCTGTTTATCTTCATTTTCATTAATTGAAAACCCTAGATATGAGAAGTCTATTGGATTTCTAAATTAGAAATAACTTCGGCATCTCTAAATTGTCTGTTACTTGATATGAAGAATAGTTTTAAAGAATAAAAGAATTGGAGATTTGAGAGTTAGTTGCTAGTGAACCTATAGGACTATATTGATAGATTTCTCCTTTCCTCAGCCAATGCAAGACCAAAAAGGTGTGGCAGATTCCTTTCTGTGCTTTCCCTGTTGACAAGAAATATTTATCATCAAGGGATATCAAAACAGCAACTGCCTAGGTGTAGCAGTTTTGTTTCTTTCTTTTCTTTTCTTTTTTTTTTTTTTTTTTTAAAGGTTTGACATTGAGTACACATGGACACAAAGAAGGAAATAGGAGACAAGAGGGCCTACTTGAGGGTAGAGGATGGGAAGGATGGAAAACTACCTATCTAGTACTATGCTCACTACCTGGGTGATGAAATAGTTTGTTCACCAAACCCCAGCAACGTGCAATATGCCCATGTAACAAGTCTGCACATGTATACCCTGAACTTAAAATAAGAATTGGAAGGAATAAAAATAGGTTTGAAAGAAGTAAACTGCCACTGTCTATAAGCAAGAAAAGAAAATATACAGATTTTTCAGTTTGATGTAATTTTACCTAATACAGAGAAAAACTAATAATGACTTTATTGTGGTATATTGATAATAAAGCAAGTCTGAATTCTAGTTACCCAAACGTATTTTTGTGAAGATCATCTGTTTTTTTTCCCTTCTGTAGAAATGGTCATTATGGTATATTCTGGCAAGAGTTCTTTCAAATATGGCCATTATAAGTTTTCTCCATGGTCAAGAACATTAACTGTGGATGATAACAAACAAGGTTTTAAAAAATTGGTGAATATTTATCCTAGCTTCATTTTAATATAAAACATTGGAAATAACCTGAATGTTCTAAAAAGGAATGATTAAGTTAAATGTTGTGTAGCCACTCAATGGAATACTATGTAGTCAATTAAAACGTTTATGTAGAGTTTTTACTAATGCTGCACAACTACATAGGAAAATATAACAAAGTTAGGGAAAATGAGAAAAGAAATCCATATCATGATCATAGTACCTGTCTGGTTAGTTGGAATATAGGGTTATTCTCATTTCTACTTTTCTATATATTCAAACACATTTTGTATTGAGCAATCATTTATAACTTTCTATAAAGTAATTTAAAATTATTTTAAAATATCTATAAATGTCCTATTATGTGCAATGTACTACACTTACATAAATGGAATTTGTTCAATAGCTGTGTTTTGTAATTTAAAACAATTAAATTAAATTCCATTTAATTTCTTACAGTTAGTATGGACATATGAATATATAATGTAGACGGAGTTTTTCTTTTACTTTTCCTTTTTTGGCTTATTTTCAATTACAGAATTTTAATTTTCTCACTTTACTTTGATTATGCAAAGTATGTCAGTACTATATAAAAGTAGTATAATATGACTTCATTTTATTTTCTTATATTTTAAACATTGTGTTGGATTTTCTGATTGTGACTAAATGTGGTGATAATAATAGCTATGGACCTTTGAATTTCCTAAAAATGAAAAATTATTTTTAATAGATAATAGGAAATTATAGTTAAATAATGATACTGAATCTGGATGTCAGGTTAAATTTCAATATACTTAGACTGTCAATATAATAGCCTGTATGCACATGTGACAAGTTAAATTTAAAATAATTAAAATTACATAAAATTTAAAATTCAGTTCTTCAGTCACATCAGCCTCATTTCAAGTTCCAGTAGCCATATGAGGTTAGCGACTATGGTATTGGACAACACAGATAAAAAATATTTTCACTGTCACAAAATGTTCCGTTGGAAAGCACTGATATAGACAATATTCTGAATAATTAGTACTCTGCTCCTAATTTTATCCTTTATTGCATGTTCATAGAATGAAACTTGCAGATGATTATCTCAACTGTAGTTTTAAATTTTGCTGTTTCATAGACATTTTTAAGAGAGAGTCTCTCTCAGCATGTTTTATTTGCCATATGTGTTTTTGTGACAAAAGAAAGTCGTATGATTGAACAATAGCCTGTACTAAAATAAAATCCATATTTCATGCCTTTGTTCTTACAATATTTGCTGTTTTCAAACCCAGATTTTTTTCTTTCTTTCTTTCTTTTTATTATTATTATTTTTTTAACATAAGCAATAGGGCACAGAGCCCTGTGCAAATAGAAAGTGTGGGAAACACCTGGAGGCTACCAGCCAGTTAAAATGAAAGGTGAAAGGAAGGGGTTCTGTAATCACGAGAGAATAAAAGAGAAGATAAATCCAACTATAAAAATATTGCTTTAAGTAAAAGTAAAAATAAAAATAAATAAAACAATGGCTGAAATATTCCAAACATCTTTTAAGGTATTATGTGTAATCTTTTGTAGCACACTAGAAATCTTTTCCTAAAGAGTAACTGTACAGAGTATTGCACAGATAGTAATATTTAAGATCAAAGGAGAGATCAGAGTCATATTTTTAAAAATAAGACTTTTCCTTAAATCATAAATGTAATAATTTTCAATACAAGAATTGTAAGAAATATAGAAAAGCATAAACATGGAAGTAAAAAGCCTTTTTTATATTTTTGCATAGTTATTCTATTGCATAATTAATATATATTTTACAGAAAATTTTTACTCCAAAATTTTTTCACACATTATAAGCATTTAACAAAATAATTTAAAATTTTTCTTACAATACAATTCTAATTATTTCACTTAAACATGGAATTTACTTAACTGGTTTATCACTTCAGAATATCTAGGTTATTTTGAATTTTCTAACTTAAATAATTCTACCAAAAACTCTTTCTTGCATGAATTCTTGTATACATATATCATTATGTCCTTAGCATAGATTTCCAAAATTAAAATTGCTACATTATGGATTGCAAGTTTGAAAGACTTTTGCTTTTTATTAATAAATTTCCTTATAAATTTGTGATAATAATGTACATTTCCACTAGCAGTGAAGAGTAAAATTTAAGATCAAAGGAGAGGTCATATTTTTAAAAAGAATACATCTGTTTTTCCTAATATATCACTGCTGGAATGGCAAATAAAGGAGTAGTATTACTAAAGTTGGACATTATCAAGAATAATTTTGTATTCATTTATGGTTGATAATAAATTTGAAAGATACTACTGTAAAAACTTGTTTTGAAGCATGACAAAACATCATATATCAAATTTCAGTTCTTCAAAGAATAAGATATTAATTAGCATATAGAAATGGCTAATAAATTGCATATATCACTTCTACTTACATCCGTTTAATAAATACTTAGGCACCCCTAGTTGCAAAGGGATCTTGGGAACATAGTCTTGGCCTAGTTGTTCATGTGAGAATCCAACCACCAGAAATAGGAGTCCAAATAGTTTTGCCCACTGCATCCTGGGCTGCTGTTTAGGTCCACCATGCACTGGTTCCTAATTTGTCAGAATCTGGTGAGACAGGACACACTCACACACAGGTTATGCAAGGTGAGTTTATGATTTACAGAGAGGCAGCAAGGAACAGAAGGTCTCAGATCCATTGTGAGGCAGCCCCTCAAGGCCCAAGAGAGCTACCCAAGATGGATGAAATTTTGATGCATGACTCACTTACACCACTCAGAAGTAATAAGACTCACTAGACAAAGCTTCGAAGGACATCCAGCTTCCAAGGAAGAAAAGAGAAAAGCCTGGACTGTCATAGGCAGTTCCTCACTCACGATGTAACATTCCCTAGGAAGAACAGGAACACTGCCTGGGCTGTTTCAGGTAGTTTCTCCTGATCTCAGGACATTGCATTCCCAGGACATTCCACAGCTATTCTTGAAAACTACAAGCAAGAGGTGGAAGGATAAGGAAAGAGCTGGGTCAGTCCAAAGCTGCTGGAGAGCTGTACTACAATACGTTCCCTGCTAAGACTTAGTGGGGTGACCATTATTTAACTATGAAAAGAATGAAGAAAAGAATGGATAGTGAAAGGGGGCATTTCATAACTAACTAAACCTACCTACTGATTCCTCATTTCCCCAATGATGTTAATATTCAGTTTAACCAAATTTGGTTTGATAAGTTTCATATTTTGTCCTGTATCATGTTATGTTGGAACTTGCTGGTTGTGTAATCATACCTTTTTTCCCCGGAAAGCTGGAGATGACCATAAAGGTAATCTACTCTGATTCTTACATTTTATTGTTGAAGGAATTAAGCTTATAGAAAAGTGCTGCTTAGCCCAGATTACTTCTGTTAGTTAATGATAGAGTGGAGCCATCAGTTTAGACCCTGCTTTAAATATAAAATTTGTTCATTTCGGGTTTATTTTCTTAAAAAGTAGTATAAAATATGAAACCATAAAAAGATACATTCATACCTTAAACTTTTTTTCATTTAATCCTAAAACATTGTGGAAACACAGATGTTTCTGTTTATAGAATGGATATACTGATTGGAGGTCCCCAATATCCTTCTTGAATAAATCTCAACCCACTTGAATTATCTGTAATTTCCTGTTTCATTTTATTTTGAATAGCAGCTACAATTTTAAAAAACACACATTTTAAGTAATCTGAGTTGAGGGTTTTTTTCTAAACTTACATGGTGTCTTGAATATATCTAAATCCACAACATTTTTTTAAAGCCTTTGGCCTTTATCTAGTTGTATCAAGGTACTCAACTCATGAAAACAAAAATTTTATTTCTGCACTCATAATCCACTGGATTATGAAATAGTTAATTAATGGTATATAAATTCAGTAACAAGCCCATTTGAAATAAATACTGTCGGTTCAAACATAACTAACTTCTGTTAAACACACAACTCAACCAATGAAGCAGACATAGGAGCGTGGGCTAAAGAGTTGATGACAAGCTCAGTGCTGTGTGCTGTATGTGTCAAAAAGTACATTATACAAGGGGAATGGAGAGCTTTTAAGAGAGCATCTATGGCACTAAATATGAAATCAAAACTAATCTTTGTCTGATCACTCATATTTAAAAGATTGCCATTCCTCCCCTCTTTTTTTTTATCATTATGATCATATTCATCACTATTAAAATTTGAGATCTAAATACAGAGAAGATCGTATGAGAAATTGTGGAATTCCAGATGTTAAGATATGATCCCTAACCTCAGGGGACTGGAAATACTGTATAGTAGGGAATCAAGAACATCACAGTAAGAGTTCTGAAAGTCTGAAAGGAAATTAAAGAGAATTGGGGGTTTAAGCCAAGATTTTCCATACTTTTCCATATTTTTCTACACCTTCTAAGAAAAGCTAATATGCTAATTTTATTGAAAATATCAATTTTTACATAATGCTGTTAATTCCATACATCAACAAAGTGACTAAATCTATAAAGGTACTAAACAAGTAATAAAATTGTATAAAATTCAAACAAAATTTTACTTCTTTACCTGATCTTCACAGCATTATAAACAGATAAAATGTTCAACAATGTGTCTTTAAGACTTTGGGAATCTACCCTTCAGGTGTCTTGCATAGAAGCAAGTAGGCTTGATTAGTAAATACTATCGTAAAGCAGAATTTGGGAGTCTGAAGATGCAATATATCTCGAAAACCTTAGTCACTTATAGTTAAGTTAAATTATTATGTTAATAGTTAAGATAAATGAACATACATATAGCATGTACTATTATGCAGTCATTGAAATACTTTTATGAAAGATTTTGAAAATAATGCTGAATATTCATGGGTATATTTTTTGTTGTAAAACTATGAAATAAAATGGATAATAAAGTATAATTACAGCTATGTAAAAAGAGTCATATAAAATGCTGAGAGGACCTATATTGTAAAGATTATTGGTGATTTACATTTTTCAATTATACTTGTTACCAGTAAAAATAAAGATTATTTTAAACAAGTATTACATGGATTTCAGTTTCTCATATTCTACTATTTAACAGATGGTGTGTTTTAAAATCTCCCCCAAAATTTATGAAATCACATAATATTTAATTGTTCTCAAATCTTGGTGAGGATGAATTTCAGGCTTCAATACCTATAGACCGTGGGTGATCCACCTATCAAAAAAGACAAAAACAAGGTATTGGCATTTTCAGTTCCTCATGCCCCATTTACTGACTTGTGCTAAATTTATATACTGTAGAAGGTAATGTAGCTGATAAAACTTTCTCTAAGAAAGAGTAGCATTAGCAAATTAAAATAAAATGAAAGATATTTTTATATACAGATAATATAACTCAAAATTTTCTTTATGGAATATATTTTTTCAAATATATGATAATAAACGAAGACTTGCTACATGACAGCTATAGACTTAGTACATTCCAGTTTATCAAAATCCATTTAAAGGTTAAATAACATTTGGATATTCTAGTTTGTCAAGGAATTTTGTAGTAAAGGTAATGATTTCAAAAAAATTGATAAGAGAAAGTGTAACTAGTAATGGGTTGCTGAAGTGTTGAGTAGATAAGCAAAAAATAAAAAATTACTATCACCAATTTGTTTATTGTGTACTGTGCAGTTTCTGTGCCTCACCTACATTCTTCTTGCCTGACTTTTGTTAGAAAAGGTCACATTTTGAGTAATTGGCTGAAAGTATAATTAAAGCTAATTATCAAGTAATGCAAGCAAGACTGCATAATTATAGAAATGATTTTTACAGTGATAAACTATAGCAGAAAGTTAGAGTGTTACAGCTCCTAAAATACATTTTTTCTTTAAACCTTGTTTAAATTGCTGCCATGAGATAAAATCATGAACAGGTATGAAATTATGCATATATTTGAAAATATGTTTTAAAAATTATTTTTCTCTTCAATAAACCCAGTGTATCTATATCTACCAAATTTAAATGAACCACGAAGTTCATTTTACAAATGAAATCACAGAAAAGATAGCTCTTTATAAGTGAATAAACTATATAGGATGGTAAAGTCACATTTATTTTCAAATCTTATGGCTAAAGTCTTTATGGTTTCCAAATTTTAAGACATTTAGTGCAATGTTAATTGAGTAGTACTACAAAATGCAAAGACTTATAAATATGTGGAGAAAATTATTTAATAGATATTAATTATAATGTGCTATTATTTTCATTTATTTAGATTATTCACTATCTTATATGCACATATGTATCTGAAATAATGCTATTACCAATTGAAATGCTTTCTTTGGAAGAAATTTATATATTCATTTCCTAGGGTTCCCACAGACCTTGAACATGGACTTTTTCTATTGCAAAGTTCTACCAACCTCACCATCTCCCAAATAAAGTAAATAGAATAAAGAGAAAATTCTCATTCCTCATATGCCAATTTCATTTTTTTATAGTAGATTTAATAGTGACAAGTAGTACAGAAACAGAATTTCTGACTGTCCCATGGTACAGATTGAATTGGGCTTGTGAGTTCTAATACCCTATAGCTCAGTCATCTTCAGTTTTCCTCAACTCTCTTCTTTTTACCTCTAACAGACCTCCACAGTTCATTGATGCTCATTTTTCAAAGTATTTTAAATCTCATTGCACTCCTACTGATACTTCTTTTTTTATACCAGTATAATTATCATTTTACTATTGCAATAGTCTTCTAATATTTCTGCCATTTGACAATCTGTTTTCCTACAATCCATCCTTTTTTTCTATGAAAATATCTTCCTGTTATAGACATCTTCTATAGACTTCCATGACTTCTATTTACAATTTTGAGTAGAATACCCCGATATCAACCTTTTTCATATTGCAGTAAAGGACACAGTGATTCAGAATGTGTTTTAATATAGTATCTAATATTGAATGAGTCTTCTTTTGGTGTCATTAGAATGCTGATGTCTTTGTTTAAATAAATTTCCTCTTGTTGATTATTGTGTGCCTTCTGTAGTACGATGTTTCTATTGGTCACTTAGGTTTGAAACTACTCAACCTTTTTAATGTGTCTAATGAGGCTTAGCTAGCAAACAGTGAGGCCTAGATTCACACTCAGCCATCTTGATACTAATACATGAACGTATACAGTGTTTCTCAAACTTTAAGGTGCATATAAGTCACCTGGGATCTTTCAAAAATGTAGATTCTGATATAGTGGATCTAGAATGGGACCTGAGATTCTACATTTCTAATAAGTTGGCAGGTGGTATTTTTGCTGCTTTACAATATACCATAGTGCCAGTTGCAATAATTATCTATGTATATGCAACCCAGGGAAATATAGTTTTAGGAAATAAGCAGTTAATTTATAAAAATTGTGGAGCAGCCCCTACAAAGGGTTGGATAGTATCTGTCCTTTTTCCTCAAAGAGAGTACAGTTTACAAAAGAGAGAAAATTGAGAATAAAAGACTACTGAAATACAGGGCAGAAAATTACATTAGTCAATAGAAAAGGCACAAAGGAGGATGTTTTATGAAGTGCCAATTATTTGTAATAGAGGAGGAAACAATAAAAGTTTCAGAAAATGTGTTAGTTCAGGCTGCTATAGACAAACTGGACAGCTTAAACCATAAACATTTATTTCTTACAGTTCTAACACCTGAAAAGTACAAGATCAAGGTATCAGCAGATATAGTGTCTGATGAGGGCCCTTCCTAGTTTTTAGGTTTGTATCCTCATATGGCCCAGAGAAAGAAAGACAATCCTTGTATTTCCTCTTACAAGGATACTAATCCCATTCATGGGGACCCAATTTCATCACCTCATCTAAACCTAATTAACTCCTAAAGGACAGATCTCCTAATACCATCACACTGGGAGTTAGAATTTCAACACACAAATGTTGGGTGCCAAAAAATTCTGCATATAACATTCTACTGTTAAGCTCTCAAATTCATGTCTTTTTAGAACACAAAATATATTTATTCCATCCCAACAGTCTTAACTAATTCCAACATCAACTATAAAGTCCAAAGTCTTATCTAAAGATCATTTAAATCAGAAATGGGTAAACTCTGATGTACAATTTAAACTTCTTTGCAGCTATGAGATTGTGAAACCAAACAAGTTATATGCTTCCAAAATATATTGATCAGACAGGTTTGGGATAGACATTCCCATTCCAAAAGGGGGAAATAAGATGGAAGAAAGGAGGTAAAAGGTCCCAAGGGGGCCCAAAACACAGTACCCTAGGTGGTCTTAAGGCTCAAGAATAATCCTCTTTGGCTCAGATGCTCTGCTTTCCAGGCCCACTAGGGTGGCAACTTTACCCCAATGACTAGGCAGGTTGAGCGTGCCTCTTCAACTTGGTAAGGCATTGCCCATGCTAATACTGGAAGATGTGCAATTTGAGAGCTTTTTCAGAGATAAGTAGTATTTCAAGAGGAAACATACAGGTGTAAGAAGTCTAAAGGACATTGTGGAATGAAGAAATTGCTAGACCATAGGCACAAAAGTAGGTCACTGTGAGGCATTTGTAGGAAACATTAAGAAGTCTTATTTGGTTGTGCTGTTAGGTGAGTAACATATAGAACAATAAAGAAGGAAACTTAGAAGAGGTCTAAAAAACAAAGAAGAGTATTTTAAGGGTCAACCAGGTATGAACATGGCGTATATTCCAGAATGCTTCTTAGACCAGTCTAGACTAGTGATCCCTCTTAAAGCAGCAGAGCCACTTTTAGCTTCTCTGTTAAACTCAGAAAACATTTACTGAATGAATACTTAATGCAGTGAAATGATACAAGGTATAGGAAGCAGAGAATGGGTCCTAAATAATTATTACACAAATGAAGACATTTTTCACCACAATTTTGTAATAATGAACCAGGGATGGCATAATAATTACAATTAAGGCCATGATTGATGGTATAAAAATGAATTCTATCTAGTGCCTTTATATATGGCATATAGGTGACACTATAATTATGGATGGCAGGAAGTAAACTACTTAAGAACATCCTTAGATTCCAGTCACATACAAGTCTTTTATTTCAAATTCTATTTTAGATTCAGTACATACATGTGCAAGTTTGTTACTTGAGTATATTGTGTGATGCTGATATTTGGGGTACAAATGATCCTGTCACCCAGGTACTGAGCATACTACCTAAGAGTTAGTTTTTCAACCCTTTCCTCCTTGTTTCCCTCTCCCTTCCAGTAGGTACCAGTGTCTATCATTGTCCTCTTTATGTCCCTGCAAGTTTTTATAATACTCCTTCTTTATAGACAGACATTCTGATTTAACAACTTAAGAAACATTATTTATGGCCTACTGTAATCTCCCATGGGCTACTCTGATCTTGATTATTTCTGCACAGTGGAAACAATAGAGTCCTTGATTGTGTCCCTTCTCTCCACCAAGTCACCAAATAAAGACATAATCTAAGTTAAAAACTGTGCTTTCATTCTCTTTGAAAACTGGGAGAAGACAAGAGTGCCCTCTCTCACCACTCCTATTCAACATGGTATTAGAAGTGCTGGCCAGGACAATCAGGTAAGAGAAGAAAAAAATGGTATTCAAATAGGAAGAGAGCAAGTCAGATTATCTTCGTTAGCAGAAGACATAACTATGTATTTAGAAAACCCCATCGTCTCAGCACCAAAACTCCTTAAACTGATAAGCAAATTCAGCAGAGGCTCAGGATACAAAATCAATGTGCAAAAATCACAAGCATTCTTATACATCAATAATAGATAATCAGAGAACCAAATCATGAGTGAAATCTCATTCATAATTGCTACAAACAGAATAAAATACCTAGGAATACAACTTACAAGGGATGTGAAGAACCTCTTCAAGGAGAACTACAAACCACTGCTCAAGGAAATAAGAGAGGACACAAACAAATGGAAAAAGAATTCCATGCTCATGGATAGGAAGAATCAATATCATGAAAATGGTCATAGTGCCCAAAGTAACTTATAAATTCAATGCTATTCCCATCAAACTATCAGTGACATTCTTCACAGAATTAGAGAAAAACTACTTTAAATTTTGTATGGAACCATAAAAGAGCCTGTATAGCCAAGGCAATCCTAAGCTAAAAGAACAAAGCAGGAGGCATCACACTACCTGACCTCAAACTATACTACAAGGCTACAGTAACCAAAACAGAATGGTACTGGTACCAAACAGATATATAGACCAAAGGTACAGAAGAGAGGCCTCGGAAATAACACCACACATCTACAACCATCTGATCTTTGACAAACCTGACAAAAACAAGCAATGGGGAGAGGATTCCATATTTAATAAATGGTGTTGGGAAAACTGGCTAGCCATATGCAGATAACTGAAGCTGGACCCCATCCTTACATCGTATACAAAAATTAACTCAAGATGGATTAAATACTTCAATGTAAGATCTAAAACCATAAAAACCCTAGAAGAAAACCTAGGCAATACCATTCAGGACATAGGCATGGTCAAAAACTTCATGACTAAAACACCAAACGCAATGGCAACAGAAGCCAAAATTGACAAATAGGATCTAATTAAACTAAAGAGCTTCTGCACAGCAAAAGAAACTGCCATCAGAGTGAACAGGCAACCTATAGAATGGGAAAAAAGTTTGTAATCTATCCATCTGACAAAGAGCTAATCTCCAGAATCTATAAAGAACTTAAACAAATTTACAAGAAAAAAACAACCCCGTCAAAAAGTGGGCCAAGGATATGAATAGACACTTCTCAAAAGAAGACATTTATACAGCCAACAGACTCATGAAAAAAATAATCATCATCACTGTTCATTAGAGAAATGTAAATCAAAACCACAATGAAATACCATCTCACACCAGCTAGAATGGCTATCATTAAAAAGTCAGGAAACAACAGATACTGGAGAGGATGTGGAGAAATAGAAACACCCTTACACTGTTGGTGGGAGTATAAATTAGTTCAAGCACCATGGAAGACAGTGTGGTGATTCCTCAAGGATCCAGTACCAGAAATATCATCTGACCCATCAATCCCATTACTGGGTATATATCCAAAGTATTATAAATCATTCTACTATAAAGATAAATACACACATATGTTTATTGCAGCACTATTTCCAATAGCAAAGACTTGGAACCAACCCAAACGTCCATCAATGACAGATTGAATAATGTGGCACATATACACCATGTAATACTATGCAGCCATATAAAAGAATGAATTCATGTCTTTTGCAAGGACATGGATGAAACAGAAACCATCATTCTCAACATCGTTTCTCAGGAACAGAAAACCAAACACTGCATGTTCTCACTCATAAGTGGGAATTGAACAATGAGAACACATGGACACAAGGAGGGGAACATCACACACTGGGGACTCTCAGGGGGTGAGAGTCAAGGGGAGGGATAGCATTAGGACAAATACCTAATGCATGTGGGGCTTAAAACCTAGATGATGGGTTGATGGGTGCAGCAAACCACCATGGCAAATGTATACCTATGTACCAAACCTGCAAGTTCTGCACATGTATCCCCGAACTTAAAGTGAAATTAAAAATAGATAAATAATAAAATAAAATGAAATAAAAACTGTGCACTCTAAGCAAATTTTGATTCAAGTCATCCCAAATAAATATGGAATTTTATTAAAATAGTCTTTTTTTTCATTTTTAAGCAATCCGTCTGGCCTTGTATTTAAGTTAAATCTTTGCTACTTAAATTCTTTCATATAAATTCTGGAGTTGCCACTGCCAACAAGCAATCTTTTCACCTTGGCCTTGCAAATTCCTGGAATTACAGGCATCAGCCACTGTGCTTAGGCCTATTGATTGTTTCTTTTGTTGTCCAGAAGATCTTTAGTTTAATTAAGTCCCCTTTGTCTATTTTTATATTTGGTGCATTTATTTTTGAGATTTTAGTCATAAATTTTTCACTGTTTAGAGGAGTTTTTTCCTAGGTTTTCTTTCAAGATTTTTATAGTTTCAGGTCTTGCATTGGTGTATTTAATCCATCTTGAGTTAATTTTATATATAGTGAGAGATAAAGGTCCAGTTTCATTCTTTTGTGTATAACTAACCAGTTTTCCAGCAACATTTATTGAATAGGGCATTTTTTCTCCATTGTTTGTTTTTGTCAACTTTGCCAAAGATCAGTTGGTTGTAGTTACATGGCTTTATTTGTGGGTTCTGCATTCTGTTCTATTTCTATTCATCTAGTTATCTTTTTTGTACCAGTACCATGCTGCTTTGGTTACTATAATCTTGCAGTATAATTTGAAGTTGGGTGATATTATTCCTCTGGCTTTGTTCTTTTTGCTTAGTATTTCTTTGGCTATTTGGGCCCTTTTTTTGGTTCTGCGTGAATTTTAGAATTGTTTTTTCTAATTCCATAAAAATGGCATTAATAATTTGATAAGTTTTATGTTGAATCTGTAGATCGCTTTGGACAGTATAGTCATTTTAACATTATTGATTCTTCCTATCCTTAAGTATGAGTTGTTTTTTCATTTATTGGTATCATCTTCAATTCATTTCATCAGTGTTTTATAGTTCTCCCTGTAGAGGTCTTTCCTCTCCTTGGTTAAATGTATTCCTAGGTATTTTATTTTTTTGTGGTTATTGTAAATTGAATAGAGTTTTGGATTTGGTCCTCAGTTTGATCATTTTTGGTCTATAAAAATAGAACTAATTTTGTATATTTCATACCTTGAAACTTCACTGAAGTTGTTTATCAGGTCTAGGAATCTTTTGGTGTCTTTAAAATTTTCTAGGCATAAGATCTTGTCATTACTGAACAGAGATAATTTACATTCCTCTTTTTTAATGTGGATGCCTTTTATTTCTCTCTCTTGACTGATTGCTCTGGAAAGGACTTCCAGAAGTATGTTGAATAGGAATGATGACAGCAGACATCTTTGTCTAGTTCAAGATCCTAGGGGAAATGCTTTCAACTTTTCCCATTCAGTATGAGGTTGGCTGTGGATTTGTTCTATATGGTTCTTATTATTTTAAGGTAGTCCCTTTGATGCCATGTTTGTTGAGAGCTTTTATCACGAAGAGATGTTGAATTTTTTTGAATGCTCTTTCTGCTTCTGTTGAGATAATCATATAATTTTTCTTCTTAATTCTGTTTATGCAGTGAATCACATTTATTGATATATTGAGTCATCTTGATTGCGATAAATTACCTTTGATGTGTTGTTGGATTTGGTTTGCTAATATTTTATTGAGGATTTTTGTGTGTTTGTTTTTCGGGGATAATGGCCCGTAGTAATTTTATGTTTTGTGTGTTTGCCAGATTTTTGTATCAGGATGATACTATTTTCATAGAAAGAGTTTTAGAGGAATGCCTCAATTTTTTGGAATCACTTCAGTAAGATTGGTACCAACTCTTCTTCGTATGTCTGGTAGAATTTGGCTATTTTTTTTTTTTTTTGGTTGTTAGATTTGTTATACTGATTCAATTTTACCATTTATTTTTTGTCTGTTCAAAATTTCAGTTTTCTCCTAATTTGATCTAGGGAGGTTGTATGTTTCCAGGAATTTTCCCATTTCTTCGTGGTTTTTTAGTTTGTGTACATAGAGATGTTTATAATAGTGTCTGTTGATCTTTTGCATTTCCATGGTATCAGTTGAAATGTCATCTTTATCACTTCTGATTGTAAATATTTGAATCTTTTCTTTTTTATTAATCTAGCTAGCAGCCCATCAATTTTGTTTTTTCTTGACAAAACAGCTTTTTATTGCTCTGATCTTCTATGTATTTTCTGTCTTAATTTCAATTACTTCTGCTCTGTTCTTTGTTATTTCATTTTTTGTCTGCTATCTTTGAGTTTGGTTCGTTCTTATGTTACTAGTTCCTTTAGATTATTGATTTGAGATGTTCCAATCCTTTTCATATAGACATTCAGCACTATAAATTTTCCTCTTCACACTGCTTTTGGTGGTATTCCAGAGGTATTGATATATTATGACTCTATTTTCATTTGTTTTTAAAAATGTCTTGATTTTTTCCTTAGTTTCATTGTTTACCCCCAAATCATTTAGGAGGAAGTTGTTTAGTTTCCATGTACTTGTGTGGTTTTCAGAGTTCCTCTTGTATAGATTTGTAATTTTGTGGTCTGAGAAGATACTTGATATGATTTCATTTTTTATTGAATTTACTGAGACTTGCCATATGGCCAAGCATATAGTCAGTTTTAGAAAATATCCCATGCACAGATGAGAAAAATGTATACTCTGCAGTTGCTGGGTGGTATGTTCTGTATAGGTTTATTTGGTTCATTTTATCAAGTATCCAATGTAAGTTCAGGTTTTTTTGTTAGTTCTCTGCTTCAGTGATCTATCTAGTCCTATTAGTGGGGTATTTTGGGGTATGGAAGACTCCCATTTGTATTATACATCTGTTCTCAGTTTTTCTTGGCTTAGTAATACTTGCTTTCTAAATCTGTGTGCTCCAGTGTTTGGTGTGTATGTATTTATATATACATTAAATTTAAAATGCATATATGTATGTATTTAATATATATATGTAAAAATATATATATATTAAAAAATACTTAATTTTTTTTTTTTTTTTGAGACTGACTCTGTTGCCCAAGCTGGAATGCAGTGGTGTGATCTTGGCTCACTGCAATCTCTGCCTCTGGGCTCAAGGGATCCTCCCACCTCAGCCTCCTGTGTAGCTGGGACTACAAACATGCACCACCACACATGGCTAATTTTTGTATTTTTTGTAGAGACAAGGTTTTGAACTACTGGGCTCAAGTGATCCTCCATCCTAGGCCTCCCAAAGTGCTCGGATTATAGGCATTGAAAGGAGCTGGGCACATTCCTCAGCCCCGGGCTTAAGACTCCCTGAGCCTAGTACAAACACATTCCATCCTCCCATCCCACCACATATTGCCATATATCTCTCAAACTCCCTGAGCCCAGTATAAACACTACCTGGAAAGCCTCCGATAAGGAGACAGCCGTTCAAGGTTTCACTGAAAGCGCAGGAATCAAAAGAATTTCTTTGTTCCCCTGTAACTTTCGGGCTATAAAAAGCAAACGCTCGCATTGTTCGGGGCCCTCTTGTATGCTGTAGAATGGAGGGACCAGGTTCGAACTTGTAGTAAAGATCCTTGCCGCTTGGCTTTGACACTGGACTCTGGTGGTCTTCCTTGGGGAACTAACGGTCTGGGCATAACAGCATGAGCCACCACATCTGGCCCGAAATAGTTAAATCTTGTTGAATTGAACCCTTTATCATTACATAATCCCTATTTTTGTATTTTCTTACTCTTGTTGATTTAAAGTCTGCTTTATCTGATATAAGAATAGCAACCTCTCCTCTTTTTTTTTTTTTTTTTTTTGTTGTTGTTGTTGTTGTCCTTCTGTGTGATCTATTTTTCTCTACTCCTTACTTTGAACCTGTTGGTGTCTTTACATGTTGGGTGGGTCTCTTGTAGGCAACAGATGGTAGGTGTTGTTTTATTCAATTTTCCAATCTATTTCTTTTAACTGGAGTATTTCGGTCATTTACAAACAACATTTATATTGAGATGTGAGGTTTTGTTTCTGCCATAGTGCTGTTAACTAGTTGCTTCATAATCTTAATTGTGTGATTACTTTATAAAATCTGTGAAATTGAGACTCATATATGCTTTTATGGTAACAAGTATCATCCTTTTATCTCCATGTTTAGAACTACTTTGAGCACTTCTTATTGGACTGGCCTAGTGGTGATGAATTCCTTTGTCATTTGTCTGGAAATGTCTTTATTCCTTCTTTGTTTATTAGGCTTCGTTGGGCAGCCTTATGACTATATGCCTTGGTGATGTTTGTCTTGAATAGTATCTTGCAGTTTTTTTCTGAATTTCTTATATCTGAATGTCTACCTCTCTAGCAAGATAAGAAAAGTTTTCCAAAATGATTCCCTCAAATATGTTATCCAAACTGCTTATATTTTCCTCTTCTCTCTCAGGAATGCCAATAAGTCATAGATTTGGTCACTTTATTTAATCTCATATTTCTAAAGACTTTGTTCAGTTTTTAGAAATTCTTTTCTAAAATGGTGCTGGGAAAACTGGTTAGTCATATGTAGAAAGCTGAAACTGGATCCCTTCCTCACACTGTATACAAAAATTAACTCAAGATGGAATAAATACTTAAATGTAAGACCTAACACCATAAAAACCCTAGAAGAAAACCTAGGCAATACCATTTAGGACATAGGCATGGGTAAGGACTTCATGATTAAAACACCAAAAGCAATGGCAACAAAAGTCAAAATTGACAAATGAGATCTAATTAAACTAAAGAGCTTCTGCACAGCAAAAGAAACTACCATCAGAGTGAACAGGCAACCTACAGAATGGGAGAAAATTTTTGCAATCTACCCATCTGACAAAAGGCTAATATCCAGAATCTGCAAAGAACTTAAACAAATTTGCAAGGAAAAAAACAAACAACCCCATCAAAAAGTGGGCCAAGGATATGAACAGACACTTCTCATAAGAAGACATTTATGCAGTCAACAAACATATGAAAAAATGCTCATCACCCCTGGTCATTAGAGAAATGCAAATCAAAAACACAATGAGATACCATCTCACACCAGTTAGAATGGTGATCATTAAAAAGTCAGGAAACCGATACTGGAGAGGATGTGGAGAAATAGGAACACTTTTACACTGTTGGTGGGAGTGAAAATTAGTTCAACCACTGTGGAAGACAGTGTAGTGATTCCTCAAGGATCTAGAACTGGAAATACCATTTGACCCAGCGATCCCATTACTGAGTATGTTCCCAAAGAATTATAAATCCTGCTACTATAAAGACAAATGCACACGTATGTTTATTGCAGCACTATTCACAATATTAAAAACTTGGAACCAACCCAAATGTCCATCAGTGATAGACTGGATTAAGAAAATGTGGCACATGTATACCATGGAATACTATGCAGCCATAAAAAAGGATGAGTTCATGTCCTTTGCAGGGACATGGCTGAAGCTGTAAACCATCATTCTAAGCAAACTATCCACAAGGACAGAAAACCAAACACCACATGTTCTCATTCATAGGTGGGAGTTGAACAATGAGATCACATGGACACAGGGTGGGGAACATCACACACCAGGGCCTGTTGCGGGGTGGGGAGCTGGGGGAGGAATAACATTAGGAGAAATATCTAGTGTAAATGGCAAGTTGATGGGTGCAGCAAACCAATATGGGACGTGTATACTATGTAACAAACTTGCCCATTGTGCACATATACCCTAGAACTTAAAGTATAATAATAATAAAAAGAAATTATTTTTTAAAATTTTTGTCTGACTAGATTAATTTGAAAGCCCAGTCTGCAAGCTTTGAAATTCTTTATTCTGCTTGGTCTAGTTTATTATTATAGCTTTCAACTGCATTTTCAAATTGTTTTAGTGATTCTCTTAATTTCAGAAGCTGTATTAAAAAAATTATATCTATATCATCTTTCCTATACTGAACCACTTTTCTGATTTCTTTGTGTTAATTTTCAGCTGTCTCTTGGATTTCATTGTGCTTACTTGCAATCCGTATTTTGAATTATTTATCTGTCATTTCAGAATTTTCATTTTGGTGAGAATTCCCTGCTAGAAAACTGGTGTGATCTCTTGAAAGTATCAAGACACTGTCTTCATGTACCACTGGAGTTTTTGCACCGATTGCTTCTCATCTGAAGGAGATGTCACTTCTTATTTTTGAATTTGCTATCATCTATATGGGATTGTTAATTTTTTTGATGTTATGACTGTGGTGTATATTGTGTATGATTTGTCTTTGCTTGTGGGTTTTTGTGTCTTTGCTTTCAGGGTGCTGTATGGATTCCTTGGTTATGCGTAGCTTTTGTGCAGTGACTTTCTCAAATGCTGCTTATTGTAGTGATGTTTTGAGCATATGAGCTAATACACCATCTTTGGTGGGGCTGAGAGTGCAGAGGTCTCAGACTGAATATCTTGTATACTAGCACTAGGCCCTTCTGACAGTGGGCTTTTGATTTGATGGTGCAGTTCAGTCTCCAGTTTAGTAGGTGGCTGGCTCATGCTCAGGTAGCCCAATAGTGAATGAAGGCACCCTCCCTGATGGTGCTAGGAAAGTGGTGGAAGCAGATTGTGTTGAGATGCACTAAAGTCTTTAGGGGTAGGGATTGAGTGAGGTGTGTTGTACTAGCTCCTCATCCTGGGCTGGAAGGAACAGGATCTGCTTTGCTCTCTTACCCTCTGACAGGGCTGTGGCCTTCAGTTTATATAGACATTGTCCTTTGACTTCCAACTGCAGTGTGCCTGAGATCCACAAAAGTGCCCTTCTGGTAGCCACCACCAAAATAGGATCAGGGGAGACCCTATCCCCTCAGTCCAGAGCAAACCGCTATGCTGCCTGTTTGCTCTCCATTGCTACAACACTGCTGGACTTTGTAGGGAGGGGAAGATTGTTCCCACCCTTTGTGAAAATCCATGTGGTGTGGGCTTGTTAACAATGGGGGTTGTCCAGGTTCTTGGCGTCTTGAGCAAAGAACTGGACAAAATGCACAAACAAAGCAAGGAGGAATGAAGGGATTTATTGGCAATGAAATTACACTCCACAGTGTGGGAGCTGGCCTCAGCACAGGGGCTCAAAGACCCTGTTACAGAGTTTGTGTGAGTTTAAATGCCCTCTTCTTGGGTCCGCCCTATGTAAATGAGGATTAAGTAAAGTTACAAAGTTTACTCAGTGTATGCCCTCTGGAGAGGATATTTCCTGTTATAACTGAAGTGTGAATCAGCCTTATGTTCCCTGCCTCCAGATCCTATTTTCCTGCCTCATCTTTCCCCGAGAAATGTGATCCCTCATAAATCTTTATGGGAGGCAGGGGGACTGATGATCTTTTTTCTGTAACTGCTCCATGCTGGCTTGAGGCAGAGTCCCTTCCTATTGGGGATCACAGAACTCTCACCCTGCTCTGTCTAGGGGAGGCAGGGTAGCTCCTTGATGGCCAGGGCTGGTGTCTTCACCTGGAACTGGCTGGAGCCTTTGTTGCATGATCATCTGAAGCTTGATGGTCTCCAGGTGAGAGGAAATAAATTTTGTTACAAGATTTAATGGGAACTTCAGGGGGTGGATACCTATCTCGTCAGGAATGTTTGTAATAGAGATTTGCAGGAGAAAAAACAAAACCTGGTCTGTTCTAGAATCCATGTATTTCCTTCAAGTCTTAGCACAAGTGACTCCATTTTGGTTTGGTTTAGTTATATGGGGCCTAGTGCATGAGCTTAGTGCAAAACAATGGCCTCCCAGAATTTTGTTAAAAAAATTCCCCCTTTTTGGCTAGATTCTCACTTAGGTGAGAGTGTGACCAAAACTTAGGGTCTTATTGCCACTCTCAGTTACCATCATTTTGGGTTTCCTGTCTCAGCATGTCATTTATAGGTTATGGTGTCCTCATGGTTGCACATTTCTTTCAGCTCCTGTTATTCCAGTTGAAGAGAGAGCATATGACATTCTAGAGATGTCTACATGCAAGCACTTAAAGCCTTTAAGAAAATACAGTGCACCAAGGAGACGATTATTATGACTATTGGGAGGATAATATCAAGAGTTTGGAGTATGCTCCTTACCCAGGGTTCCCATAAACCAAACCTCCTAAAATCAAATAGATCTAATAATGAGATAGATAAAGAGTTTACTCACTTGACTAAGCAATTTCTTCATCAATCCCCTACCATTGAATTTTTATAATCTTCATTTGATGTATTTATCCATAAGCCACAAGTGCCAGCAGCTACACAGATACTTCTTTGTTTAGCCACTTCTATTATTTAGCATAACTTTCACAAGAGAATTTAAAGTCTGTTATGTAACTGTAGCCTTTACAGTAGAATTTGCTATAGAACCTATCATGAAGGATACATTTCTAATCATTGCTTCCTTTAATTTAAACCATGCAAAAAGGATCTAACAAATTATGTGCTTTTAGAAGAGTGAAGGCCTTCTGGCAATGTTCTCTTTAACCCATGATGTGGGTTAAGAGGAGTGAACCAATGTTTTGTTTTTGACCAATTATGAGGCAACACATGTACCATTACAGTTTCTTACCTACATTGGGCCTTTATCATTTATCTTGCAAAGTATAAGGTTATTCATGTATAAGGCTGGCCACAAACTCCTTCACAAATAAAAGTATACTCCAGAAGTGCACACAACGGCCCCTTTACCACTTCCATAGTTCATGGAGGTATAAGCAAGAAAAAACATTCAAAGGTAAGAGTTTCATGACAGTAGAAGTCTTAATCTGTGAACTTCAGAAAAGCTGTTCACATCAAGGATGCTGTCTTCTATTTTGGGAGAAATGTCCCTGGTTGGCTTCCACTGGACGCACAGTTCCAAAAGTGTGGATGCACCCTTCTTAGTCGTGAGATCATGAAATGAAAGCCTAAGGTCCTGAAGTTTTACTATAGTGTGTATGGCAAGGACAGTCTTTCTCCAATATTCTCAGAAGATCCAAACCATAAAAAGCTTTTTTACCTGGTGAAAATACACTGTAGCATAGTAATCTCCTGTTATAACATCAGTCCTCTGGCATGGGAAAGCTTTTATACAACCAGAAAACATGTACTGAAAATAACAATTGAATGAAATTCCTTTATAAAATACTTATATAGCCCACCAGGTGACTAAATGTACCTGAAGCTTTAATTGTTTTCACAGGAATATGGGATCAAGCATTGGTTATAAACTATTTTAGTAATTTATAAGTCACTACACCAATGTATTCAATTTGGATCATTATGTCTTTTCCATGAGTCATGGAACGCAGAACTTTTAATAATAAAAGGTTTAAGGACTCAGGAAGGACAAGGTAGTTATCCTGTTTCTTCATGAGTCCATGCTTAAATAACATTAGACTTATATCCCCTTGGATAACAGTTGTTTTTCCAAATTAGGTGCATAACAGTGAAAAGAAATGTGGTTATTATTGTGGTTTACAATAACATAACGTAACAACTATAACTATAATTAATAGCATATACTTAGGCTTTAGAATTTTAGAAATCCTATACAATTTAGGAATATATATTACTATTATTCACAAATATATAACCAAAAGAAGACAAAACATCATTTTGGCAATCCCATGTATCTAAACATGGCAGACAATCCTGTCGACCTCTTTTCTGGGTGTTTTCAGGAGCACTGTGATTCATCCAGAAAGCCAGGCATTAGGTAAGCCGATTTTGAAACTGAAGTTTGATTTTGGAATTCTGGAATACAATAAATTATTTATTTTGCCAAAAAGATGACTCAAAAATTTGAAAGAAGCAAAAACATTTTATAACCTTAAAAAACACACAGACACATTCCATTGTTTTTACACAACTTGTATGTAAAACTGTTTCTAGTAATCTTTCTTTTATTGTTATACTTTAAGTTCTAGGGTATGTGTGCATAACGTGCAGGTTTGTTACATAAGTATACATATCCCATGTTGGTTTGCTGCACCCATCAACTCGTCGTTTACATTAAGTATTTTTCCTAACGCTATCCCTCCCCGTGCCCCCACCCCCCAACAGGCCCTGAGGTGCGATGTTCTCCGCCTTGTGTCCAAGTGTTCTCATTGTTCATTTCCCACCTATGAGTGAGAACATGTGGTGTGTGGTTTTCTGTCCTTGTGAT
Source organism: Chlorocebus sabaeus (assembly GCF_047675955.1). Taxonomy (NCBI): domain Eukaryota; kingdom Metazoa; phylum Chordata; class Mammalia; order Primates; family Cercopithecidae; genus Chlorocebus; species Chlorocebus sabaeus. The sequence goes on from NC_132918.1 coordinate 44,039,665, forward strand.
ATTTTGCTTAGAATGATGGTTTCCAGCTTCATCCATATCCCTGCAAAGGACATGAACTCATCCTTTTTTATGGCTGTATTAGTATTCCATGGTGTATATGTGCCACATTTTCTTAATCCAGTCTATCACAGATGGACATTTGGGTTGGTTCCAAGTTTTTGCTATTGTGAATAGTGCTACAATAAACATACGTGTGCATGTGTCTTTATAGCAGCCTGATTTATAATCCTTTGGGTATGTACCCAGTAATAGGATTGTTGGGTGAAACGGTATTTCTAATTCTAGATCCTTGAGGAATCGCCACACTGTCTTCCACAATGGTTGAACTAATTTACACTCTCACCAACAGCATAAAGATATTCCTATTTCTCCATATCCTCTCCAATATCTATTGTTTCCTGACTTTTTAATGATCGCCATTCTAATTGGTGTGAGATGGTATCGCATTGTGTTTTTGATTTGCATTTCTCTAATGACCAGGGATGATGAACATTTTTTCATGTGTCTGTTGGCTGCATAAATGTCTTCTTTTGAGAAGTGTCTGTTCATATCCTTGACCCACTTTTTGATGGGGTTGTTTGTTTTTTTCTTGTAAATTTGTTTCAGTTCTTTGTAGATTCTGGATATTAGCCCTTTGTCAGATGGGTAGATTGCAAAAATTTTCTCCCATTCTGTAGGTTGCCTGTTCACTCTGATGGTAGTTTCTTTTGCTGTGCAGAAGCTCTTTAATTTAATTAGATCCCATTTGTCGGTTTTGACTTTTGTTGCCATTGCTTTTGGTGTTTTAATCATGAAGTCCTTGCCCATGCCTATGTCCTAAATGGTATTGCCTAGGTTTTCTTCTAGGGTTTTTATGGTTTTATGTCTCACATTTAAGTCTCTAATCCATCTTGAATTAATTTTTGTATAAGGTGTTAAGGAAGGAATCAGGTTTCAGCTTTCTACATATGGCTAGCCAATTTTCCCAGCACCATTTATTAAATAGGGAATCCTTTCCTCATTGATTGTTTTTTGTCAGGTTTTTCAAAGATCAGATGGTTGTAGATGTGTGATGTTATTTCTGAGGTCTCTGTTCTGTTCCATTTGTCTATATCTCTGTTTTGATACCAGTACCATGCTCTTTTGGTTACTGTAGCCTTGTAACATAGTTTGAAGTCTGGTAGCGTGATGCCTCCAGCTTTGTTCTTTTGGCTTAGGATTGTCTTGGCAATGTGGGGTCTTTTTTGGTTCCATATAAACTTTAAAGCAGTTTTTTTCCAATTCTGTGAATAAAGTCATTGGTAGATTGATGGGGATGACATTGAATCTATAAATTACCTTGGGCAGTATGATCATTTTCACAATATTGATTCTTCCTATCCATGAGCATGGAATATTCTTCCATTTGTTTGTGTCCTCTTTTATTTTGTTGAGCAGTGGTTTGTTGTCCTCCTTGTAGAGGTCCTTCACATCCCTTATAAGTTGGATTCCTAGGTATTTTATTCTTTTTGTAGCAATTGTAAATGGGAGTTCACTCATGGTTTGGCTCTCTGTCTGTTATTGGTGTATAAGAATGTTTGCGATTTTTGCACATTGCTTTTGTATCCTGAGACTTTCCTGAAGTTGCTTATCAGCTTAAGGAGATTTAGGACTGAGATGATGGGGTTTTCTAAATATAAAATCATGTCATCTGCAAACAGGGACAATTTGAGTTCCTCTTTTCCTAAGTGAATACCGTTTATTTCTTTCTCCTGCCCGATTGCCCTGGGCAGAACTTCAACACTATGTGGAATAGGAGTGGTGAGAGAGGACATCCCTGTCTTGTGCCAGTTTTCAAAGGGAATGCTTTCAGTTTTTGCCCATTCAGTATGATACTGGCTGTGGGTTTGTCATAAATAACTCTTATTATTCTGATATATTCCATCAATACCTAGTTTATTGAGAGTTTTTAGCATGAAGGGCTATTTAATTTTGTCAAGGGCCTTTTCTGCATCTATTGAGATAATCATGTGGTTTTAGTGTTGATTCTGTTTATGTGATGAATTATGTTTATTGATTTGTGTATGCTGAACCAGCCTTGCATCCCAGGGATGAAGCTGACTTGATCATGATGGATAAGCTTTTTGATGTGCTGCAGGATTCGGTTTGCCAGTATTTTTATTGAGGATTTTCACATCGATGTTCATCAGGGATATTGGTCTAAAATTCTCTTTTTTTGTTGTGTCTCTGTTAGGCTTTGGTATCAGGATATGCTGGCCTCATGAAATTAGTTAGGGGATATGCTCTCTTTTTTTATTGATTGGAATAGTTTCAGAAGGAATAGTACCAGCTCGTCTTTGTACCTCTGGTAGAATTCAGCTGTGAATCTGTCCTGGACTTTTTTTGGTTGGTAGGCTATTAATTATTGCCTGAATTTCAGAGCCTGTTATTGGTCTATTTAGATATTCAACTTCTTCCTGGTTCAGTGTTGGGAAGGTATATGTGTCCAGGAATTTATCCATTTCTTCTAGATTTTCTAGTTTATTTGCATAGAGGTATATATAGTATTCTCTGATGGTAGTTTGTATTTCTGTGGGATTGGTGGTGATATCCCGTTTATCATTTTTTATTTCGTCTATTTGATTCTTCTCTATTTTCTTCTTTAGCAGTCTTGCTAGAGGTCTATCAATTTTGTTGATATTTTCAAAAAACAAGCTCTTGGATTAATTGATTTTTTTGAAAGGCTTTTATGTGTCTCTATCTCCTTCAGTTCTGCTCTGATCTTAGTTATTTCTTGCCTTTTGCTAGCTTTTGAATGTGTTTGCTCTTGCTTCTCTAGTGCTTTTAATTGTGATGTTAGGTTGTTGATTTTAGATTTTTCCTGCTTTCTCTTGTGGGCATTCAGTGCTATACATTTCCCTTTACACACTGCTTTAACTGTGTCCCAGAGATTCTGGTAGATTGTGTCTCTGGTTTCAAAGAACATCTTTATTTCTGCCTTCACTTCGTTATTTACCCAGTAGTCCTTTAGGAGCACATTGTTCAGTTTCCATGTAGTTAGGGGTTTCTGAGTGAGTTTCTTAATCCTGAGTTCTGATTTGATTGCACTGTGGTCTGAGAGACAGTTTGTTGTGATTTCTGTTCCTTTACATTTGCTGATGAGTGCTCTACTTCCAACTATGTGGTCAATTTTGGAATAAGTGCAATGTGGTCTTAATTGTATGTTATAACGGCAAATTTTAAAGTAAGACCTGGTAAGTTGTGTTCTGATAAGGTTTGACTATTTCCAGTATTGCTAGGGGTGTAGGTAACCACACATGTCCCCAGGCTTTCTCTAGCTAGAAAGCAGGCAAGTTAAATAATTTTCAAAAGCCAAAGAAGCAGTTTATGATCTTATAGCATTTATCAAACCTAATATTTGAGCATAATTTAGACCACATTTACATTTTGAAGAAATTTGTATTTTACCAATAATCTCGAAAACCATCTTTTTTTCCCAAATATTGCTAAAGTCACATGAACTAAAACGCATAATACTTTCTACTTTTCTGACAAAATACCTGACTTAAGTTCTTATTATTAGTAAACCAATTAATTTAAAACTTCAAAGATTAGATTAACCAGTTTGCACAGACAGAAAGAGGCCAGAGACTGCCTAGTAAGAAATTCTTACCCTTTTGCTGGCATGCCAGGCTTCTGGGTTCTCTCTCCCTGAGCGGCCCTGGTGACCCTGCTTGATGGTATGCAGACAAAGACATTGCCATGAATTTGGAATATTCATAGATGGTTTACAAATTTTGGAGAAACTAGGCAGAGAGAGAAATACGGCTTAAATTCTATTTATAAGAATATACTCAACACACTGAAGGTATCAGGAAGCCTAAAATCCAAAAAGTTAGTTTAAGGATAAAATGTTAGTGTGCTACATTAATTCCTGCAGCCCAACAAAGGTAGCTTAGTCATTCCAGATAAATGCGATGGATGATTACTTGCTAGAAATGCATAGGAAAGAAAATAACTATTCACAGAACCAAATAAGAGCCTTCCACTAGAATCTAAAAAGCATCTTGGTTTTATATATATGGATACACAGGCAAAGCCAGAGGAGAATGAACAGAAAATGAATGAAAATTAGAAGCAAAAACAAATAAACAGTAAACCAGCCCTACATCTTCCTACTTAACTTGCCCTGGAGGCTACAGTGTTATCTACAGCCCTCAAAACCCCACATATTGAATATTTTATTCCTCATTACACAATTCAATATCTTTAAGTTCACCAATATCATTATACATTCTGTGCAATCAAGAAATTCACTTTAGGCATGTGACCAATAAGTACTCTAGCACTCTCCACACAAAACAGTAAATTAAACGTAGTGTGAAGAAAGGCAAGCATGTATGTGAAATTTGACTCAACACTAAATCCAGCTTCATGCTTACTGTATTAAAAAAAGAATTGCCAAATTTCCAACGCATTTCTTTACAATACTTACTATTTTGATTAAGACTAAGACCTTTATCTATGAAAATATTAATTAGTCAGATGTCTGCAATTCTCTATCAGGATTTAAAGAATATTTTATTATTTAAACCTTTTCCACATCTTTCTCCCTTGCTTAATGATGCCTTACTACATTGTTTTATAAATAAACTTTTCGAATTTGTAATTTGAACTAACCTTTAGATGACTTCTGAATTAGACAAAATTATTTTCTCCACTAATAATATAACCCTTTCTGGCATATTTTGTATACAGAATTCTGTGTTAACTAAAGTTTTTTTTATCTTTAGTAACCTAAAACTTTAATGAAACCCTAAAAAGCAAGAAATCCTGAACTATCAGATATGAGTATTTATACATAAAAACAATTTCACAATTTTAGAAACATATTTCCTCTATCATAACCCTGTTTTAATTGGAAATGACCCAGATATTAAATGAGTATCAAAATAACTTTAAGATTTTAATTTACACAAAAAGTTTACCTAAAACATTTATCCCATTCACTGTACTTAATTTTTACTTCTAACAAGTGAGACATGAGACATCAATTAACGTATGTAAAATAAACAGTGGTTTGGTCTGGAAAGGTGGGACGAGAGGGGGTTTGAGGCTTTCAGATCACAGGTGGGAGACAAAGGGTTGCATTCTTCTGAGTTTCTGATTAGCCTTTCCAAAGGAAGCAGTCAGATATGCATTTATCTCAGTGAGACTTTGAATAGAATGGGAGGCAGGCTCACCTCATGCAGCTTCCAGCTTGAATTAAAACTGACATTTTAAAATATCGAGCAAGGACAAACATAAAATTCAGAAAAAATGTATGCTCACAATTTGGAAGGCCTTTCTATTTTTATTCCACCAATAACTTTAAAGCTAGCTTGTTTAGCAAAGTCGTACTTAAGTTACGTGAACTTGAAAATTGCTTAGACTTATTTACTTATGAGTGTTCTTTTACTTATAAGCCAATTTGGTAGACACAGCATAAACCATAAGTGTACATACAAATAAATACATCTAGACATGTACACACACACATAAACAAAGATCCAATAGCTTGGAACCTTAGCCATGAGATAGCAATATAAGCTTGTGAGTTTTACTATGCCCCAATAGATCATCCAAGGAAGGCTGTGAACCAAAATTTTGGGTAAAGCAGTCTCCATGGCAGTTTGTTTTTTTAAGGCTCGGCCTCCCCAAACTCCAAGGAATACTGGGGCAAAACAGTACCAAAGGAGGGTGTCACACATTAACCAGGCCCCCTGCTTAGAACAGCAGCACAAAAGCCTGGATACATGCAATGCCATGCCACTTTCCCATTAGACAGTAAACTTCAGATTCTAAACAATTTTGGGGCCAAGCAGCATTGCAACTTCAAGAAAAAATTCTAAAGAGGGCTTATTATTAGACCTCAGAACCTCTGTCAGGAGTGTCCTCTTTGGAGAGTTTGAGGTCCAGAGGATCCCCCAGAGCGTCCTCCTTTGGGGTTCAATCTTACAGTTCCAGACATCTCTGGCCTTAGGTGCGTACTGTCAGGCCTCTGAGCCCAAGCCAAGCCATCGTATCCATATCCGTTGTGACTTGCACGTATATGCCCAAATGGCCTGAAGTAACTGAAGAATCACAAAAGAAACGAAAATGCCCTGCCCTGCCTTAACTGATGACATTCCACCACCAAAGAAGTGAAAATGGCCAGCCAGTCCTTGCCTTAAGCGATTACATTACCTTGTGAAATTCCTTTTCCTGGCTCATCCTGGCTCAAAAATCTCCCCCACTGAGCACCTTGTGACCCCCACTCCTGCCCCCCAGAAAACAACCTTCCTTTGACTGGAATTTTCCTTTACCTACCCAAATCCTATAAAATGGCCCCACCCTTATCTCCCTTCACTGACTCTCTTTTCAGACTCAGCCCGCCTGCACCCAGGTGATTAAAAAGCTTTATTGCTCACACAAAGCCTGTTTAGTAGTCTCTTCACACGGACGGGCATGACTGGTACTGGTGCCACTTTGCATGTACTCCTTCCAGAGTCTACTACGAGCTTTCATTTGGTGCCTGGTTACACCCTTTGATTTTTTAGCATCCTTATAATTTGATAAGGTCATACTTTCCCATGCTTCCCATTCCATGAACTTTAATGATAGGAACTAGAGGCTGAGTAGGTTTCCTTAGCCACTTGAATAGGAGAAGGGAAGAATTTAGCATAAGAAGAGAAAGTTTAAGACACCTGAAACATGTTCGAGTTTGCTCCACGCATGTAGGGATCAGGCACTACGCCTGGAAAAGACTTTTAAAAAGTCCCCCCTTTGGGGCAGGGAAAGTATTCCCAATCGTTCCTAGGCCTTGAAGCAATACCAGGGAGTAACCCCTGGAAATTGCCCTCCATTTCCAAGGAGCTACTAGGAAACAGCCACTCAAAGACTGAAAAAGAAAGAGAGGAAAATAAAATGATAAAGCCCCAGGTTCCTTAAGTGTACTGGGCAGTGGTGGTCAGGCTTCTCCACATGGTAACTCCTTAGTTTCACTGGCCATCGACAGAAACCTGCAGTTGCTTCCATGTTTAGGTGCTGCCCACCAAGGGCCCCAGGTTGGAAAGGAAAAGAGAGAGAAAGTGATTCCCTTGTACGGAGCAGAAAGGAAAAAGAGAAAGGAGAAGAATAAATCCTAAACTTTGGGCTCATCTCTTCCTCCAGGCTGGCTTGGAAAATATGTTAATGGTGGGGAGTGCCCAGGTTCTTGGCATCTTGAAGAAAGAATTGGACAAAATGCACAAACAAAGCAAAGAAGGAATGAGGGTATTTATTGAAAATGAAAGTACACTCCACAGTGTGGGAGTGGGCCTGAGTTTAGGGGCTCAAAGGCCCTGTTACAGAGTATCTGTGAGTTTAAATATCCTCTATTTGGGGTATGCCCTATGTAAATGAAGAGGACAAGGTAAAGTTACAAAGTCATTTACTGGGTGTTGCCCTGTGGAGAGGATATTTCCTGTTATAGCTGAAGTGTGAATCAGCCTTATGTTCCCTGCCTCCAGACCCTATTTTCCTGCCTCAGGCTCACCTTCAACAGAGGTGCTACTAGAAGTAGTACTCCAAAGGCACTCATACCAGCCTCCAGTGGGGAAATCCTCTACTATGTCTGTAACAGTGAATGGGTGAGTGGGAGATGACCCCTCTCCAAGTTCATTTCCGGCAATCAGTGTTGTCCCCTTTATCAACTGGCACCATGTCCATGTTTCTTTCATCTCAAGGGGGCTTTGGCAGACTGGGCTTCACTCTCCCCTAGGGGCAGCCATGCTTGAGGGCTAAATCTCTAAGGGTCCCATAGCTCCTCAGGTACCTACTGATCCCCTGTGCTTGCCAAAGTCAGAGTAGATTCTAGAGTATATTTTCAGAAGATCTAGTGGAGGCACAAGGGCTGAGATTCTCCAGGCAGGGCAGTGGCCTCTCATGGGTGCGCAACTGTATGGCACTCATCATCTCCTTTTGCACCTGAGGAGATTGCAGGCATGTGTGTGTGAGCTTGCTACCTGGCGCTTTGTCCCTGGGAAGTTCCCAACTTGCCACTGATAGAATTGCCCAGGGTCATGATGGTGAAGGGGCTTCTTAGCAATTTGATAGTCAGCAGATTGTCACAAGAATGAGGGAGTACAGAATTGCACCTTCACCTAAGATATTACTGCCCTGTGTAGGGAGGGGCAGATGAGTCTAACTATTTGTGAAAGCCCATGTGGTGGTAGGCTTACTCTCAACACGGTGCAGCCATCACAAAATGTGCTGGTGGTGTTCTAGCCCCTTTCTGAGGGACTAGGAGTTCCTCAGGGGTTGATTTCTACCAGAGTCTCACTTCTTTCCTTTTCTGCATCCCTGCATCTTTCTGAAGGAACTGCTCTCTTCCTTCAACTTTCCATTTGAATCATGACCATTCATCTGTAACTTTGATCTTCCTTCTAAGGAAAACTGGCATCTAGTGTCCCTACTCATCCATCTTGAAAAACATCCCACATATCCTCTATTTGTAGTTTCTTTGCTGTCCTGATGAAGTGAGCATTGATGATTTCTCTCTGAATATTTTTGATGTCTATATTAACCACTAAGCAACACAATAGGTCATTTCCCTCAAATCAACTGGAATTTGAAAAATTTAAAGTATATGCTACATATAGGAAGTGTCAGAGATGATCTTAATTTTCTTAGAAAACAATCATTTAAGAACATTACATTATAGTTGAACGCACATTTTGAGATTCATTGCAATGTTTTCCAGGGAAAATTGTACACTTAAGAGTTAAATATTATCTCAGTGATTGGTTATTATTAGTAAAGATGCTGAATTTGAAATTTATGACTTAGTAATTACAGAGCAGATGAACAGGATCATTAAAATATAGAGTCCTGGTTATTCATCCTCTACTCACATACTCATTTCAATGAAATATTTTCACCAAAATATCTTGTTAATACATGTAGACAAGCATATACATATTTTCATAAAATATCATCTTCTGGCCAAGGCAGATATAAACCACTAACCATGTGACAATTACATAATGGTAAGTTATATTACTGGGGGATCCCACCTCCAATATTTCAATGTAGGTTCTTTCTGTTTTCCATAAGTGTTGGCCAGCTGAGAAATAAAGAGACAGTACAAAGAGAGGAATTTTACAGCTGGGCCACCAGGGGTAACATCACATTATCAGTAGGACCATGATGGCCACATGAGTCTCAGATCAGCAAGTTTTTATTAAGGGTTTCAAAAGAGGAGGGAGTGTAGAACAGGGAGTAGGTACAAAGATCACATGCTTCAAAGGGCAAAAAGCAGAACTACTAATAAGGGTCTAACAAAGATCACGTGCTTCTGAGGGAACAGGGCAAAGAGCAAAAGCAGAACAACTGATAAGGGTCCAACAAAGATCACAGGGCAAAGAGTAAAAGCAGAACCACTGATAAGGGTCTATGTTCAGTGGTGCACATGTTATCTTGATAAACATCTTAAACAGCAGAAAACAGGGTTCGAGAGCAGAGAACTGGTCTGACCACAAACTTACCAGGGGTGAGTTTTCCCAACCCTAGTAAGTCTGAGGGTTCTACAAGAGACCAGGGCCTATCACAGTCCTTATCTCAACTGCACAAGACAGACATTCCCAGAGCAACTGTTTATAGACCTCCCCCCAGGAACACATTATTCTCCCATGGTATTAATATTAATATTCCTTGCTAGGAAAAGAATTTAGCAATATGTTTCATACTTGCATGTCTCTTTATAGGCTCTCTGCAAGAAGAAAAATATGGTTCTTTTTGCCCAACCCTGCAGGCAGTCTGACCTTATGGTTGTCTTCCCTTGTTCCATAAAAATCACTATGATTCTGTTCTTTTTCAAGGTGTACTGATTTCATATTGTTCAAACACACATGTTTTACAATCAGTTTTTACAGTTAACACAATTATCCCAGTGGTCTTGAGGTGACGTACATCCTCAGCTTACGAAGATAACAGGATTAAGAAATTAAAGTAAAGACAGGCATAAGGAATGATAAAAGTATTATTTGAGAACTGATAAATGTTCATATTAAGATGAAATCTTCACAATTTATGTTCCTCTGCTGCAGCTCCAGCTAGTCCCTCATTCAGGATCCCTGACTTCCCGTAGCATCAGATGGTGGCAAATTATATGATATTAACTAACTTCTTGTACAACATAAGTGGTAGTTTTACAAATTAAAAAGATATACCCTTTTTGTACACTGCAAGTGAAAAACAATCAGTAGATACTCCTTCCAAAAGAATATTGGTGCAAAATAATTAATTTCTGATAAATAACATCTGGGCACAATTTCATGTATTAATATCAGTTGGAAAAACTTGTTGTTTAAATGGCCCCAAATGTTGAAGGAATGTGAATAAATGTAATATAATTTATTCTAGTGAAAGATTCTGTTTGATCAATCACTTTTAGTGAAAAAGGATTTTCCAGGGAGGTCACTCTAATTTCCAAATAGCAGAAATTGAAAAGACTGTCAAAAATTTTTAAAATACATGAAAAAGTTTCAATCTCCTTTATTGTAAAAAGTGTTACTATTACAACCATTTTAAGAAAAGGAAAAGTTTTTAAAAAATATGCCATTTTTATAGGCATACATTTTCATTTTTAGTTGTACCCATTTGGTGGGTATAACTTGATGAGAAACTCAAGTTCTTAGCCCAATATTCCTTAATGTGGATCACAATTTGTCTGAAATAATCATAAATCATTACACTACTTGTCATTATTAATAATAAAGAGCATGAAAGGATATGCATTCAAGGTCTGATTAAAGAATATTTGAATGATTTTTAAAATTTAGAATATTAAGGATTTTGCATGTTGTCAGTGAGGAAAATAGAATAACCAGAGATAAAAAGAATTTTTGATCCTAGACAAAGAGACATCCACACAGAATTTAGCCATAAAACATATTTTAAAGGTGACATACATCTAAAGAGATTTATGAATCATTCACAGAAGAGAAGTATAGTCTGAATAATTTAGAGGGCATTTATGTTTTGTAATTATTTTTCCATATTAAATTCTGTGGTATATATTTTGCCTTAGGTTAAATTGTTTAAAAACATCAGGTAAAACAGATGAAGACTGAATTCAGTTTTCAAAGAATCTTTTAAGTAATATCACTAACAAATATGTAAAAGAAAGAATAATAAGCCCTATAAAGGAAAAAAAAAAAAAAAAGTGTAGAGACCAATTAAAGAGAGTGGCAAAGGGATGTGGTTTGGATTAAGAAATGTTTCTCTGGGGAAGAGCATATTTAAGCTGAGATTTGATAGGTATCTCATGGAAGAAATAGCAAGATTGAAAATAAAGCTTAAAAACAGTTTGGTGGGTTTGATAAACAGAAAGAGGTCATGTGGCAAGAAAGTGAAGAATCAGTAAGTTAAAATTAGTTTGGAGAATTAGGCAGGCTTAGGTAATGCAAATCTCTGTAGTCCATGGAAAAAATTTTGGATTTATTTTAAATACAATGAAAAGCTTATAAATGGTTTCAGGTGTAGTGATATGATACAAAAAATATTAAAAATTAGATGGCACTAACAGTTGTGTGAAAAATTAACAGAAAGAGGAAAAGAGATAAATGAGAGATAATAGTATAAGAATATATTAGGTTAGGCTAAGGAAAGATTACAGTAGCTTGGACTAGGGTAGTGACACTGTTTATACAGAGAACAAGTCAATGAATTTAAGGTATATGTTGAGATATGATGATGGATATGATGGAGGTAAAGGAGATGATGTGTGAAAAATTTTTGCTTGGTGTAGGCATCCTACACCAGAAAGCAAGCATTTTCATGGTGCCTCTAATTAACAAGTGAAGTTGCCCTTCATGAAATTTCTATCTAATATTGAAGGTAAGATACTGATTATCTCTATTACTGTTATATTTTCTATTTGTTCTTATAATTCTGTCTTTTTGTGCATCATTTATTTTGGATTTCTGTTGTTAGGTGCATATAGGTTTATACTTCCTAGTAGATTGATCTTTCTATCATTTAAAAATGTTGTATCTCTAGAAGCAATTTTTGTCTCTATGGTCTATTTTATCTGATATTAATGTAGTTCGCCAAGCTTTTTTTGTTATATTCAATTTACTTGTGCTTTTGAATCTAAAGTGTGCCTTTCGTAGATATCAAAAACATAGGAGATTTTTAAAAATCCACCTTCTAATCTCTGCCTTTTGATTGAAGAGATTACTCCATTTATATTTTTTACAATTATAAATAAGACAGGATTTACATTAAATGTTTTGCTGCTTGTTTTCAGTATGTCTTATGTCTTGTTTCTGTATTCCTCCATTACTGTCTCCTTTTGTGTTTCAAATACATTTTCTAGTATGTCATTTTAATTTCCTTCTTTTTAAATTTTTTAGTGTGTTTTTAGTGATTGCCTGAGATTATAATTAGTATCCTAAAACAATCTAATTGAAATTTATACCAACTTAATTTCAATAGCATACAAACATTTTTCTTTAACAGGGATATAGTCTCTTTCTTTGTGCTAAAATTATTATACAAATTACACTTTAGATGTCATAAGCCCAACAACAGAATTTTATTATTATAGTTTCATACAATTGTCTTTTAAGTAAGATCATGGAAAAGTTACAAACAGAAAGACATTTATTCTGTCTTTTGTATTTGCCTATATAGTTACTTTTATTGATGCTTTTAAATTTATTTGTGTGGACTCAAGTTACTGTCTACTGTCCTCTCATTTTAGCTGGAAGGATGCTCAAATGATATTTGCAGGGCAGAATTGCTAGTCGCAAGTTCTTTGTTTTTGTTTCTATGGAAATGCCATAATTTCTTCATTTTTGAAGGATAATGTTACTGGATGTAGAATTATTGGTTTGTAAACTTTATTTTTCCAGGACTTTGAATATTTTATCCTACTGCTTTATAGACTCCATGGTTTTTGATAAAACATAGCCATTAATCTTGAGGATTAGTTGTATATAAGAAGTCATTTTTCTTTTGTTATTTTCAAAATTTTCTCTTTTTTTTACTTTTCTCAGTTAGACTCAATATGTCTGGATGTGGTGATTTTTTATTTTTATTTTTGAGATTGTTTTACTTGGAACTCATTGAGTTTATGGGGTGTGTTGATTAATATTTCTCACCAAATTTGGAATTTTTGACCATTATTTCTTCAAATATAATTTCTTCTTCTCTCTCTTCTATTAATGGAATTCCCAGTATTTGCATGTTAATATGCTAGATTATATCCATCAGGTCTGTGAAATCCTGTTTATTTTCTTCATTGCTTTTTTCTCTGCCTTTCAGAATGAATAATCTGTTAAACTATCAAGTCTGTTGATCTTTTTCTTCTGCTAGTGTGAGTCTGATTTTAAGCCCATTGAATACTTTATTCTTTTTATTTATTTTACCTTTGCGCTGCAGAATTATTTGTAAGTGGTTCTTTTTAGAAAAATTATATCTCTTTATGGATACTCTCAGTGAAACATAATTGTCATCATTCTCTTGAGTTCTTTAGATATGATTGCCTTAAGTAATTTGAACACATTTAAAATAGGTGATTTAAAATCTTTATCTATTAAGTCAAAAATCTAGGTCCCCTCAGGGAAATGATCTGTTGGTTGATTTTTGCTCTTTTATGTGGCACATTTTCTTGTTTTGCTCTGTTTTATTTTACATATCTCATATTTTTTTTTTTGAAAACTTGATATTGTAGCTAATAAATCTATTTTAGTTTGCTTTGGCTTTCAAAACAAAGTATCACAGACTGGGTGACATATACAACAGAAATTTATTTTCTCACAGTTCTGGAGACTGGAAGTTCAAGATCAAGGTGCCAGCAGGCATTAGTGCCTTATAAGGGTTCTCCTCTTGGTTGGTGGTTGGCTACCTTCTCTCTGTGAGGTCACATGGCCTTTCCTTGCTCAGCGCATATGGGCAATAGGAAAAGAGTTTTATATGTATAGAGTGTCTCTTCTCACAAAGATACTAATCCTGTCAGATTAGGGTCTCCCACCCTTATTTCATTTTACTTCAATTACCTTAATTATTGTTTTAGAAGCCCATCTCCAAATCTAGTCACACTGGATGCTAGGGCTTCAACATATGAATTTTAGGGAAGACGCAAACTTTCAGTCCATAATAATGTTGTAACAACCTTGTTATCAGACCTCCCTCCACTGTCCAAATTTGGTTGTTGCTGCAATATTGTGAGCAGTTTGACATGGTTCCAGCAATGACCTTGGGTTAGTACTCCCCTCCTCTTTACTTTGGCTAAGCTGAAATCTGGGTTAAATCTAATAGCCATAACATTCTTAGAAAAGAAATTTTCCATGGAGCTGGATATTTGGACATTATGTTTGGACATTATATCCACTGTGTTCTGAGGATGAATGCTGCTTTTTCGGTTTATTTGTTTTTATTTTTTGGGCTCTAAGAGAGTTCACTTCCATCTTGGCTGCAAGGTGGCTGACTTTTCATGATATTGCACTACAGAGATTCGGAGAGCTGGGGAGTGGATATAGCCCAACCTAAATGTTACAGATGCCTGTTGTTTAAAGAGATTCAGTATTTTCTCTTGCATAGACGATTTTCAGTTATTCGTATTCTGATCACTCCCATTGACCCCATTGGTGAAGGAGGGTTCTTTTGCACTAAATAATACAAAATGGCCAAATACATTACATTTGACACTGGGAAGATGAGACTAGGAGCAGTTTATTAGTTACATACACTCAGCCTGGGGAGGGAGAACACCACATGCCACATGGGAGTGGTGCTTGGAAATAGAGTGAACCAGAAGGGACTGAGAGGGACAGGCTTTGTAATAACAGAAAGGTGGCATGCTCCTTATTTCTGACAGGAAAATGTGATTGGCTCATTTGAATAATTTTGTAGGCTGGCAAGGAGGTGAAACTGGTTAGGTAGAGGGCCAGGTAGAGTTCAGCTGATGCAGCAGATAGGGAATCACCTCAGTGGGGAACCTGCCCTGCTGGGTGGGAGGCATGTCTGCCAAGATCAAGCAAACTCATTGCTAGCCTTTGGGCCCTGTAAGGCTCAAGGAAAATAAAGCAGCATATGGCCTTAGAATGTCGTTCTAAGATATTGGCCTTATAACATAGTTTTTTGGCTTTGGTTAATTTCTGGAGTTCTAGAAAAGATTACTTTTATTGTTTTATCAGTATTTTGTTGTTTTTGTGAGAGACTGAGTGTTTCCCAGAGATTTTCATTCCACCATTCTGCAAGTCAATCTCTAGTCTTTATTTGAATACTAGAATTGGGCTATTTGCTGGTGGAAATTTCACCATTAAATGAAATAGGTGACTGAGACACTGGGAAAAACTTGATCAAAGTGACATTTTTCAAAGGATTACTATTCTGCTTGGAATTTTTCAAATATATCAGTTGTTTGTGTAGATTTTAAAAAGGAACACAACATACAGAAGGAGCAGAAAAGAACTAAAGTTGTTATTCCAAAATGTTAGCAGTGACTGACATTCCCCTCTGCGTGATTTGTTACAGCAACATTTTTTCTGTCTTTATGTTATTTTATATTTTATAAATTTCTATGGTGAGCATATATCACTTGACTAGTTAGAGGAATGAAAAAGAAGACTATGAACTGGTTGGCATTTGACAATGATCATTTGGAATCATGACATTATGCCATTTTTGGATATTAAGAATGCAGTCAGGAGTAATTTATTAGATAGGCAATATAGTATGAGAGAAAAAACATGATACTTGAAGTTAGACATATATGTTTTAAATCTTAATTCAGCATTTTATCTCACTACCGTATTCAAGTATTGGCCTCCATGTCTTTAAAAAAGAAAAAAATATATACAAGGTCGTCATAAGAATTAAGATAACACATTAAAAATTAGTAATTAGTAAGCTCCCAATAAATGTTAGTTCACCTTTCCTCCCACAGCTGGTATCAAGGAGTGCTGAAGAAGTAATACATAAGAGTGGTAATATGAAGAGTGGGTGAATGAAGAGAAAGACAAGTTTTGTGAATTACATGCAAAACAACCTAATGGAGTGTTGGGCGGTGGGCACTTGTTTAGAGAGAAAGGCGAGAATGATACCGAGATGTTGTAAAAACTAAACGTCACCAATTTAACTTTTGGGATTTTACCAGGATGTGGTTTATTATCTCTGCAATATAGACTAATGGATTTTTATTTCAGTTTATTTTTCTCAGCCACGGTCAAAATTATATCTGTATATAAAATTATGCTATGCATATGTGTAAAGATGAATATGACTTTATGTTTTATATAAACTTATATAAATATATAAAGTCATAGCAAATTACAACATAATACAATTATAGTTTAAGCTATATGTAATCCCATAGTCAATTGTAATTTGGCCTTTTAAAAATTTTTAATTGTTTGTTTAACCAATAAAATTGAGTTAGTAAAAAGAGAATAGAAAAGGCTTGAAAATTTATTTCTGTAGTTTAAGAAACTATTAAATTTTATAACTAGTTTTAGTTATTATTAAATATAGTTTTAAAAATTCAGTACACATCATTAAAATAAATATTTCACATTCTCAATATCTAATGGAAACTGATATCTGGTTAATTCTATACAAAATTCCTACCATCATTGACTATTATGAAATAATTTTTTCTAAAGCTATTATATACTGGAATGTGGTCAAAGGATGAGAAATCCAGCTGCTTCTATTATTGCAGTAGATTTGGAATAAGAGCTCTACAATATGTTTCTCAAAAACTATAAATAATCTGTACTCTAAAGAATTTTTTCCAGCAGGAATAAAAGGCCCTGAAGAAACTTGTGAACACTTTGTCATTTCTGCAAAACTATGAAAACACTAAAGCAGCTAATTTACTCATCATTGATTTCCCCAGATGGCTGAGTTCCCATTAACTCACCAGAGAATGAGATGCAGACCCAGTGCCTTTACATGTCATTTTGATAAGACATAACGTCCAATCTTGTTTGTGTACTCCTTTCCCTTCTACCCTTAGTCTGCTTCACTACTGGTGGTCTGCCCGTGTGCAACACAGATGTTTCTCTCTCGGCTGCATGCTTTATTTTTCAAGTCGCTTCGGAGAGCATATGTTTCCATGCGAGCCTGTTCCTTCCTTCTCCCAACATCTTCTTGTGCTACATAAACAATCTTCATCTGCCCCCTCAGATCTGGGGTGCATGAGCCTTTTGCAGATGTCGATTTCTTTTTCAGTCTTTTTGCTTCTGGTGAACATGGTTTTCAGATAATGTCTCTCTTCCTTCTCTGTTCCAAATGACTCGGAATGTAGATTTTTTTCCCTCCTTTCAACTCAGTTTCCTTCTGTGACCCTAGCATGTTTTCTTGTCCTTTCTTCTAAGTCTGTCTTTGCACAAGCTCTCCAGATGGGATCAAGGATGAGTTCTTTCTGCTCCTTATTTTATTCTCCTTACAACTATTTCATTTGAAGAATAGGAAGAGACAAACTTCACAGGTTAAAAATTACTAATGCATGGCCACCTACATTTTTCTGGTTTGTTTCTTTGACTTTTGGTGTTCTTTCACATTTTATTTATTTATTTATTTATTTATTTATTTAATTTATTTGCAGCTGCCATGTTTAATTTTTTTCATATTTTCTAATTCACTACAAAGAAGTACAAAATACACATACATGAACATATTTATGACATACAACTATATATAAAACACAAAGTAACAGCTACTTTAATTTTTTTTTTACTTTTATAAAACAGAAATTTCTGCTTCTCTTTCATTCATTCAGCACATATTTGTTGAATACATCTTAAGTGCCATGAATGTTTCTGAGTACCAGCATTTAAGCAATAAATAAAATAGAGACTATCTCCCTTTTCAAGGAATTTATATTCTATCATGAGAGACAGACAGATAATAAACAAGTACACAAATAAGGTAACTATGAGAGGATGACAGTTGAGCTGAAATCTGAATAACAAGCAGGAGTCTTGATAAAAAAAAAAAATCAACTAATAAGAACTTCAGGAAGAAAGAACAAGTGCAAAATCCCTATAGAAGGATGGATGTGTGCATTATTGAGTAACAGAAGTGAGTCTCCTGTGGCTGAAGTGTCATCATAAGCATGATGGGGAAGGCTAGATGCAGGGTTGGAGTGGTAGTCAGGGGCCAGATCATTTAGGACTTTTGAAGACTGGGTAAGGATTTTCCATTTTATTCTAAATGCTCTAGCAAGCCATGAAAGCATTTAAGCAAGGAAGTGACATGATCTTATTTATGTTTCTAAAACATTAATTTGGCCCTGTGATAATTTATTATAGCAGGCTGAAAGGTAGAAGGGAGGCCACACATATGATGCTTTATAATTATCAACCTTAATATAACTGTAATCAAGCGCAAAAAGATTTATTTTCAGGGAAGACTTTGTTAACTCTTGTGGTTTTGCCATCTCTTCTCTTAACGACTCTGCAGTGTTTTTAGTCGAATGATAATGGCCTCTTCATATTTCAATCAAATTCCTTACCTTGGCATAAAAAGATTTCCAGGATTTTATCCTTCAGCCTCTTTCCTTAACTCGGGGTTTTCTCATCCCATCACCAACATATTGTATTATAAGCCTTCGCCTCAGCTCTATTGAACCACATCCTGATTCATTACCAGGCCTTGTGACTCCTGCATCTGCCTCTGTTCACTCTGCTCTCTTGTTTGGGAAACATCATCTCCCTCTTCCTCTCCACCCTCCAGAAAGCTTCCTTTCTGCCCACCTTGTATGTACTCTCTCCATATCCCGCTGAGGCTTCTGTCAAAGTGGCCAAAACATCAATCTTTATGAACGAGTAGAGAAGACTAGAAAATGCTGGAAAGCTAGCAAAGACAAACATTGCCGAGGATTTTAAAGGTAAAGTAAGGACTTGTTGACTTTAGCCCCAAGGATGTAGAAGGGCTTCAGAAGAATTTCAGTGGGGGAGTAACAAGATCTGAATTGCCTTTTAGAAAGTTCATTTTGGTGATACACTGGCAAGAGGAGCAAGTAGAATGACAAAATGACACTACAAGAAGTCTACTGTATTAGGGCAGATAAGACATGATGGGACTTGAAACATTTATATACATAACGTGCACACACAGAGAGATGTAATAGAGAAAATTGAGAAGAAAGGATGTATATTAGGGTTCTCTAGAGGGACAGAACTAATAGGATATATATAGATAGATAGACATACTATTATATCTATACCTATATATATACACCTATATATAGATAGATACACTATATATATAGTGTATGTATATATAAAAGAAAAGTAAGTTTATTCAGTATGAACTCACATGATCACAAGGTCCCACAACAGACCATCTGCAAGCTGAGGAGTAAAGAGGGCCAGTTCGAGTCCCAAAACTGAAGAACTTGGAATTCGATGTTCGAGGTCAGGAAGCATCCAGCATGGGAGAAAGATGTAGGCTGGGAGGCTAGGCCAATCTTCTCTTTTCACATTTTTCTGCCTGCTTTATATTCTAGCTGTGATGGCAGCAGATTAGATGGTGACCACCCAGATTAAGGGTGGGTCTGCCTTTCCCAGCCCACAGACTCAAATATTAATCTCCTTTGGCAACACCCTCACAGACACACCCAGGATCAATACTTTGCGTCCTTCAATCCAATCAAGTTGACACTCAGTATTAGCCATCACAGGATGCATTCATGAATACTTAATTGATAAATAATATGTAGTGGAATGCAGTTCAATAAGAGAAAATTCATCAGGTGAGTGGTTTTTGCAGGACAGCATGTGAGAACTGGGCAACAGTTGTTTCCAGTTGTGAAGAAGCAATTCTGTCATATGGATAGTGTTCTCATTTTTAATCCTAGACCTATTTAGCTCATGTTATAGGAATTCTCACTTTTGCTGGTTGCCAACATATCCAGTGAGGGAAATTCAGTATTAAGCTGTTAAGATGGCCATATCAATTCTTAAAATCTACAGAGCCAGGTTCCAAATCAGTCTGTCCCTTCAGAAAAGGACATGGCATCTGTTCCTTGCTTGCTTGCTGGTTGTACATACTTTTCACTAGACCTACATTTTAGAATTGCCCAGTGCTGTCACAATGATTGTAATTCTGCTCTCAGGTAAAGACAGCCTGTAATAATAATGCTGAGTGTATCAACAAATAGCATTAACTCATTTAATTTCCTAGTCTTAGTGCCTGAAGATGTTCATTAGTTTTCTATGTAAGTAAGGCACCATGCTAACTTTTTTTTTTTTTTTTCAGTTCTGTATATTTTTAAAAAGCAGTATATTCTCTGATGGTTACCTGCACTGGCATCCTATATGAAAAATAAAGAGTTATTATCATAAAAATGTTATTAGAATTCTTTTTCTGTGTCAACATTGTGCTTTCCATTTCACGAAATTACCTTCTTGTTTCTCTGTTGTTTGCCTTTGTTTACCTCATTGTGATTTATGTTTTCCATTTTTTCTGTGAATGAATTTTGAATGTCTTTACTACTGGTAGTAATAATAAAGTAGAAGAATTAGGCATTCCCATACTTAATCCTTATAGATGAAATAACAGTGTTACCTGGTGTGCAAGTGCTGTGGTGGGACCAAGCTGGATGAATTGGAGACACACCATTTTAGGACACAGGAGAAATGATGGCAGGGCCAGGCATGGTTTAGGTTCTTTTGCTCCTTCCCTCACCATCTTGTCATAAAGTCTCTTTTATACTATTACCCAATTCTTTGACTTCTAATTAATAGATAAGCAATAACTATTTATTTAGTAAATATTTCATATTTTCCTCACAATTAGGTAATAACAAGCTTCTTTGATAGAGAAGCTTAAGGGCCTCCTAAACCTGTGTAAATTTCCAGGTTTTTGTTTTTTAGTCAACTCCCTTTTCTGCCACTTACTTTTTTAAAATTTAAAAGCCCACATTGAGATTTGTTTACAGAGAATACACATTCTTTTGCCTTAATTGTTGTGTATCTCCCTAACTCCCTTTTTAGTTCAACTTCAAAAATGGAGAGAAAGTAGAGGATTTGATAATGCAAATCCAAAGAACATTGCTAAGTCACTTACATTGAAGCATAAATAATATGGTCATTCTAGGCATTGAGGATGTTGGATGAAGAGAGCTTGCAATTTTAGATAGAGTGACCATCACAGAGAAGATGACATTTAAGTAAGACCTAAAGGAAATGAGGTGGTGAGTAATGCGGACATCTTGGGGAAGATTTCTTGGATAGATGCAGCAGGCCCTGAAGTGTTTGCATACCTGGTATCTTCAAGGGACAAGAAGATGGGCTGTAGCTGGAGAGGATTAAGGATGACAGTACAAGTAGATGAGAATGAAGAGGTAAGTGGAGGAAGTTGAGTCAGGAAAATCTCATAAGGCCTTCACATCATTGTACTCTGAATGAGGCAGAGGCCATTAAAAGATTTTCAGCAGTGAAGTAACTTGATTTGACTTAGTTTTCACAGGTTCATTTTGCCTGCTGTGTGGAAACAGACTGTAGAGGATAAAGGGTGGAAGCAGGGAGACTAGTGGTTTGGGTGTTTCTCCTGCCCAATTCTCATGTTGAAATGTTGGATGTGGGGCCTTGTGGAAGGCGTTTGAATCATGGGGGTGAATCCCTCATGTCTTGGTGCTGTCCTCATGATAGTGAGTTCTCATGAGATCTGTTTGTTCAAAAGTGTATGACACCTCCCTCCAACCTTGTTCCTGCTCTTGCCATGTGATGTGCCTGCTACCTCAGGGCTTCACCAGGAGAGAAGCAGATGCTGGTGCTATGCTTTCTGCATCCTGCAGAACCATGAGTCAATTAAAATTCTTTTACTTATAAATTACCCAGTCTCAGGTATTTCTTCATAGCAATGCAAAGAACAACCTAATACAACTAGTTAGCCATGTAATAATCCAGAGTGGAACTACTGGTGTCTCGAAATAGAGTGGTAGCATTTGAAGGAGTGAAAAATGGTTGGATTCCTGCATATGTGAATTAGAGAAAGGGAGGAATAAAGCATGAACTTGGGGTTTAGGCTTGTGCCACTGGAAGAATCAGTTTCTTTCACTGAAATGGAAAAACTATGAGATAAGAGTTGATTTGGTGGAAAATTGATGGTCTCATTGTTAAAGTTTGAGATATTGATTAGACATTTACATGAGTGTCAAGTAGATAGAAAAGAACTGTGAAACCATTACTGTAAAGATAACATTAAAAGCCATCGGACAAGATGAGATCACAAAAAGAGTGAGTACAAATAGAAAAGAAAGAACATTCAGGGATTGAGCCCTGGGATAATTCTATGTTTAAAGGTTCAGGAAATCTGAAAAAATAATTAAAATAAACAAAAAGATATTCTCAAACAGCTTGACAATAATCTTCAGGTGATGAAATTATGATTTTATCTACTCTTTTTGTATTTTCTAAGTAGGTAATACATTTTATATTGTTTTATAATTTATAATTTACATGCAATAAAGCACAATTTTTAGTTGTTCAATCTTATGAGTTTTGACATTTATATAAACTCATGCGACTCTTTAAAAATAAGATATGAAATATTTTCATGACCCCACAAAATTCTCATCTGTCCCATTGCAGTTAATTCCCCACCCTCATCTACATGTAATTATTTTTTGACTTCAATCATCATAGATTAGTTTTGCCTGCCAAGAGTTTTATATAAATGACTTTGTTTTGCTTTTTATTAGCATTATTTCTGCAGTGTATATGATTACATCACACTGCATACATCAGCAGTTTTTCCTTTTTATTGAGAGGTAAGTATTCCATTTTATGTATATAAAATGATAGCATATCCTTCCCCTGATGATGGACATTTGAATTGTTTCCAGTTTTATGCTATTACAAATAAGACTACCATGGATATTTTTGTACAAGTCTCTTTGGGATATATGTTTTCATTTTATTTGACCATAGGTACATGGAATCTAACTTTGTAAGAGATAGCCAAACAGTTCTGAAAAATAGTTATACTACCTTGTACTCCCAGGCAAAATATTTTTAAACAGAAAATAGTTATTTTCTTTAAAAATTGCTCTGAGAATTTCATAATTTTAAATATTCATTATACTCTTTACTGTAAATCTGTGATCTAACAACTTGTCAAAATATTCTAAGAGTAAGTTTTTGAAGATTTTACTATGGCAGTAAGGAGAAGTCACAAATTGATAAGTGCTACTGGAACAGTTTGTGAAAAGGTTGTTCATTACTAAATTAGGCATTATATGCAAATTAATTTAATAAACTCTTGACTTGACTCAAGCAAGGATGGGAAGGAGCTTTCTCTACTTCTTTATGTGAGAAGTTACATCCCTAACAGGAGTGATCTCAGTCTATGCTTCATTCAATTGTATCCATCTTACAACTTCCTTCTTTTCTTTTTTCTTTTTCTTCCAGCTTCATCTGTTTGGAATCAAAGTGTGGAAAACCTGGAAATTATGTAATAAGGATAGCAGACAATCCTAAGTCAAAAGAACAAAGCTGGAGGCATCACGCTACCTGACTTCAAACTATACTACAAGGCGACAGTAACCAAAACAGCATGGTACTGGTACCAAAACAGAGATATAGACCAATGGAACAGAACAGAGTCCTCAGAAATAATACCACACATCTACAGCCATCTGATCTTTGACAAACCTGAGAGAAACAAGAAATGGGGAAAGGATTCCCTATTTAATAAATGGTGCTGGGAAAACTGGCTAGCCATAAGTAGAAAGCTGAAACTGGATCCTTTCCTTACTCCTTATACGAAAATTAATTCAAGATGGATTAGAGACTTAAATGTTAGACCTAATACCATAAAAATCCTAGAGGAAAACCTAGGTAGTACCATTCAGGACATAGGCATGGGCAAAGACTTCATGTCTAAAACACCAAAAGCAACGGCAGGCAGCAAAAGCCAAAATTGACA
Source organism: Chlorocebus sabaeus (assembly GCF_047675955.1). Classification (NCBI taxonomy): domain Eukaryota; kingdom Metazoa; phylum Chordata; class Mammalia; order Primates; family Cercopithecidae; genus Chlorocebus; species Chlorocebus sabaeus. The sequence continues at coordinate 44,063,569 of NC_132918.1, forward strand.
AATGGGATCTCATCAAACTAAAGAGCTTCTGCACAGCAAAAGAAACTACCATCAGAGTGAGCAGGCAACCTACAGAATGGGAGAAAATTTTTGCAATCTACTCATCTGACAAAGGGCTGATATCCAGAACCTACAAAGAACTCAAACAAATTTACAAGAAAAAAACAAACAACCCCATCCAAAAGTGGGCAAAGGATATGAACAGACATTTCTCAAAAGAAGACATTCATACAGCCAACAGACACATGAAAAAATGCTCATCATCACTGGCCATCAGAGAAATGCAAATCAAAACCACAATGAGATACCATCTCACACCAGTTAGAATGGCGATCATTAAAAAGTCAGGAAACAACAGGTGCTGGAGAGGATGTGGAGAAATAGGAACACTTTTACACTGTTGGTGGGGGTGTAAACTAGTTCAACCATTATGGAAAACAGTATGGCGATTCCTCAAGGATCTAGAACTAGATGTACCATATGACCCAGCCATCCCATTACTGGGTATATACCCAAAGGACTATAAATTATGCTGCTATAAGGACACATGCACACGTATGTTTATTGCAGCACTATTCACAATAGCAAAGACTTGGAATCAACCCAAATGTCCATCAGTGACAGATTGGATTAAGAAAATGTGGCACATATACACCATGGAATACTATGCAGCCATAAAAAAGGATGAGTTTGTGTCCTTTGTAGGGACATGGATGCAGCTGGAAACCATCATTCTTAGCAAACTATCACAAGAACAGAAAACCAAACACTGCATGTTCTCACTCGTAGGTGGGAACTGAACAATGAGATCACTTGGACTCGGAAAGGGGAACATCACACACCGGGGCCTATCATGGGGAGGGGGGAGGGGGGAGGGATTGCATTGGGAGTTATACCTGATGTAAATGACGAGTTGATGGGTGCAGCACACCAACATGGCACAAGTATACATATGTAGCAAACCTGCACGTTGTGCACATGTACCCTACAACTTGACGTTTAATAATAATAAATAAATTTAAAAAAAAAAAAGAATAAAAAAAAAAATAAAAATAAGGATAGCAGAATAATCCTCGTCACTGACAGGTGGTGAGCTGCACAGTGTTCTCTTGTTGCAATGGCAGAGATTTCAGCAACAGGAAAATCCAGTGGTCAAGATGCTTACCTGTCTCGGTGTCCAGCATGTGTCCTGGAGAAGTGCCCCTAAAGCACCTTCAGCTGTGTTCATTTAAACACTTGACGCAAGACTCTGATGCATTTTAATTTTTCAATGTTTAAATTTGGCTGTTTTAATGAGGTTCTAGTTTTAATAAGCAACAAATGATTTTTCAGTATTGTCATGAGACCTTAAACTCTGTGATCTATATAAAACTCAGAGAGAACCTGTCTTGAGTAGTTTAAATCTCTAATTAAATCAGTATTTCTACCTAGCAACAGAGTAGCAAAAGTATTAATTCACTGGTTCTCAATAGGGATGGGGGAGCAGATTTTGACTCCTAACCCAGGGGACATTTGGCAATGTCAAGACATATTTGGTTGTCATATCTCATGGAGGGGACAGTGCTACTGGCATCTAGTGGGTAGAGGTCACGGATGCTGCTGAATATCCTGCAGGGCTCAGGACAGCCCCTACCTCCGTAAAAACTTTCCTGGCCCAGAATGTCAATAGTGCAACTGTTGAGAAACCGTCTACAAAATGATTGGTGTGGGTAGGAGAATATACTAAAATGTTAAAACAGCAGGCTTGAAATTATTTGCATATCAGCAGAGTGGAGTTCATAACTGACTGACTAAAAAATCTGGTATAGGACCTGTCCTCCAGGGGTGACACTAAATCTGCTGATATAATACTTACTCAGCATCTGTAAAATTAGAAACCTATCTCCAGGGTGGGGTCGGACCAAAGAATGGTACATGTCGCTTCAATTTTAAAGAGTTGGAAATGATGTTGCTCAGAGGAAATATTGTGTCCCAGTTGAGCTGTGAGGGGGGGCAGGTTGCTATGTTTTCAGGCACAGTGTCTTAGTTAGAATGGGAGAAGCTCTGAATACCCTACTGAAGTAGTCCCTGCTGCAGTGTTCTCTACCATGACATGCTCTTTTTGCTTTCTCAGCACTTTTATAAACTTTTAATTAATTTTTATTGTTCATGTTGCTATTGCTTTTAGTCTACTCTCTGTCTATCTCATGGGAATGTAAGTTCTATGAGAGCAGTGACTATATGGTATCACTTAATATTGTATGTCTAGTAGCTACCAGAGTGCCTACCATTATAATAAGCATCGATAAATTTAACATTTTTGAATTAAATGAATGAATTAAATATGATTGTAGTGTGAATTCTTAGCATAATGCATCTATTTTCAACAGCAGAGAAGCTTCTGCCATACAAAGGGAACATTTCCTCAGAAAGTTCATACTTTCTCTTTTGTCACATTCCTCTTACTAAGAAAAATTCAATAATTGGCAACTAGAAGGACCCCTTTACTTGACCCATTTCCCTATTGATTATGCGTAAGTACCTTGAGTCGTTGAACAATCTCTGGAAAATGTTTCTCTTCTTGAGTTATCTAAAGAAAAGAGAATATGAGTGTCAATAATCATACAGAAGGTACTGTTGCCTGATTACTATGCCCCTAATTTTAATAGTCAAAAGGCAGTGAATTTCCTTCCAGGCTTTTACAGAATGGAGTTAAAACTAAGTCTGCATTTACACATTGACCATCAAAATTTTAACAGTTCGATGCTGGGTAAGTGGCTTAAAACACTTTCATTGAAAATTTTTTACCTTTCCCTAATTAGCCATTCAAACAATGGACACCTGTGGAACCTGCCTGTCCCAAGTCCCCAGCAGCCCTTAGTAAAGGTGATTGATGGCTACATAAAACATGATCTTAACTTTAGGATTCCTTAAGCAACTATCTATTTATCTTAAATATTTCTAGTCCGACTGTCCCAGGTTCCACTTGTAGCTGAGAATGCTTGGAAATGGGACCATCGCCTGATTTAGTTCGGACTTTCCAGCTTACACCTGACTCCCTTCACCACAACGGAAATGGGACCATCGCCTGATTTAGTTCGGACTTTCCAGCTTACACCTGACTCCCTTCACCACAAACATTCCTATCTTTAAAGTGCTACCTGAGGTCCTATTAGTGATATTTACCAATTTTTAAAATTTTGAGTGTTTCTGTATAGTGGCAGTTTCATGTTGGTGTTATCCTAGGAAAAGTTTCCTAAAGTTTGGAAATGAGGCAAAAAGATGATTGCAGTCATTTCAATATCATGTTACAGAAGTGCCTCTCAAAGTTTAATGTGCTCCTGAATCACCTGGAAATATTTTCAAACTGTAGATTCTGATTAGGTGCATCTGATTCAGTATCTGTCCCAGATACTCAATTTTAAACAGTCTCGGGTGGTATCGATTCTCCTGAATCATGAGCCACATTTTGAGTAGCAAGATGCTAGGGCAAATTTTGAAAATCTATGTAAAAGTCCTCGTCTCTCTCTAATGCAGTGGTTCTCAAACTTGCTTGCATCTTAAAATCACCTGGGGAGGTTTGAAAACTCCTTCCTCTCAGACCTCACCTGTTTCCAACTAAATCAGAATATCAGCGGTAAGACCTACTTAATGAAAGCTTTAAAAACTTCCCAGATGTTTCTAATATTCTCTAACAGACTATGGCTTTGTTTATAGAACAGATTAAGAGTATTTTTTATAGTTTGTAAAATTGGGTAAGGCATGATGGTTTTGTTTTCCTGTAATAATTTTCTTACCAACTTTGTATCTAATTTGGCACTTTATTTCACGTTTTCTTCCTACTGACTAAAAGTTTGTTTCTCAAATGCTATTTGGAGCTACCTTTGGAACTACCTTTGTCATCTTGCTAGTTCCCTCATTAATGAGTGAAATAAAACTTTGACACACAATGCTTTGATGGTTTTTGTTCTATCCAATCAATGACTATACTTTCTTAGCTATTAGCTACATTTTCTTTTTGAGCAGCAGCCAATCTTTATAGGAAGTTGGTGAAGAATATATTATAAATAAATTTGTACACTATTTTGGTGTCTCCCCACATCAAGCTAATAATTGATTACTAGTTCAGTAATTGTTGTCATACTTGATCTTAAAGTACATTTCTAGAGATCAGATTTACATTCTGACCAGGGCCAATGACTAAATTTGGAAGAAAGTTCCCTTTAATTTTGGGGGTTTTGTTTTGAGAGAGTCTTACTCTGTTGCCCAGGTTGGAGTGCAGTAGCACATTCAGGATTCATTGCAGCCTTGACCTCGCAGACTCAAGCAATCCTCCTGCCTCAGCCTCCCGAAGTGTTGGGATTACAGGCTTAGCCACCAAGCCCAGCCAAGTTCCCTCTTTTATTGAAAAGAAAAGTGCTACTGGCAAATTGGATAAAGAGTCAAGACCCATCAGTTTGCTGTATTCAGCAGACCCATATCACATGCAGAGACACCCATAGGCTCAAAATAAAGGGATGGAGGAAGATCTACTAAGCAAATGGAGAACAAAAAAAAGCAGGGGTTGCAATCCTAGTCTCTGATAAAACAGACTTTAAACCATCAAAGATCAAAAGAGACAAGGCCATTACATAATGGTAAAGGGATCAATTCAACAGGAAGAGCTAACTATCCTAAATATATATGCACCCAATACAGGAGCACAAAGATTCATAAAGCAAGTCCTTAGAGACTTACAAAGAGACTTAGACTCCCATACAATAATGATGGGAGACTTCAACACCCCACTGTCAACAATAGACAGATCAATGAGACAGAAAGTTAACAAGGATATCCAGGAATTGAACTCAACTCTGCACCAAGCAGACCTAATAGACATCTACAGAACTCTCCACCCCAAATCAACAGAATATACATTCCTCTCAGCACCACATCACTCTTATTCCAAAATTGACCACATAGTTGGAAGTAAAGCACTCCTCAGAAAATGTAAAAGAACAGAAATCACAACAAACTGTCTCTCAGACCACAGTGCAATCACACTACAACTCAGGACTAGGAAACTCAATCAAAACCGCTCAACTACATGGAAACTGAACAACCTGCTCCTGAATGACTACTGGGTCCATAACGAAATGAAGGCAGAAATAAAGATGTTCTTTGAAACCAATGAGAACAAAGATACAGCATACCAGAATCTCTGGGACACATTTAAAGCAGTGTGTAGAGGGAAATTTATAGCACTAAATGCCCACAAGAGAAAGCTGGAAAGATATAAAATTAACACTCTAACATCACAATTAAAAGAACCAGAGAAACAAGAGCAAACACATTCAAAAGCTAGCAGTAGACACAAAAGCTAGCAGAAGACACAAAAAACCCTCCAAAAAAATCAATGAATCCAGGAGCTGTTTTTTGAAAAGATCAACAAAATTGACAGACCGCTAGCAAGACTAATAAAGAATAATCAAATAGATGCAATAAAAAATGAAAAGGGTATATCACCACCGACCCCACAGAAATACAAACTACCATCAGAGAATACTGTAAACACCTCTATGCAAATAAACTAGAAAATCTAGAAGAAATGGATAATTTCCTGGACTCTTACACTCTCTCAAGACTAAACCAGGAAGAAGTTGAATCCCTGAATAGTCCAATAGCAGGCTCTGAAATTGAGGCAATAATTAATAGCCTACCAACCAAAAAAAGTCCAGGACCAGATGGATTCACAGCTGAATTCTAGTAGAGGTACAGGGAGGAGCTGGTACCATTCCTTCTGAAACTATTCCAATCAGTAGAAAAAGAGGGAATCCTCCCTAACTCATTTCATGAGGCGAATGTCATCCTGATACCAAAGCCTGGCAGATATACAACAAAAAAGGAGAATTTTAGACCAATATCCCTGATGAACATTGATGCAAAAATCCTCAATAAAATACTGGCAAACTGAATCCAGCAGCACATCAAAAAGCTTATCCACCATGATCAAGTCAGCTTCATCCCTGGGATGCAAGGCTGGTTCAACACATGCAAATCAATAAACACAATCCAGCATATAAACAGAACCAAAGACAAAAACCACATGATTATCTCAATAGATGCAGAAAAGGCCTTTGACAAAATTCAACAGCCCTTCATGCTAAAAACTCTCAATAAATTCAGTATTGATGGGACATATCTCAAAATAATAAGAGCTATTTATGACAAACCCACAGCCAATATCATACTGAATGGGAAAAAAACTGGAAGCATTCCCTTTGAAAACTGGCACAAGACACGGATGCCCTCTCTCACCACTCCTATTCAACATAGTGTTGGAAGTTCTGGCTAGGGCAATCAGGTAAGAGAAGGAAATCAAGAGTATTCAGTTAGGAAAAGAAGAAGTCAAATTGTCCCTGTTTGCAGATGACATGATCGTATATTTAGAAAACCCCATTGTCTCAGCCCAAAATCTCCTTAAGCTGATAAGAAACTTCAGCAAAGTCTCAGGATACAAAATTAATGTGCAAAAATCACAAGCATTCTTATACACCAATAACAGACAAACAGAGAGCCAAATCATGAATGAATTTCCATTCACAATTGCTTCAAAGAGAATAAAATACCTAGGAATCCAACTTACAAGGGATATAAAGGACCTCTTCAAGGAGAACTACAAACCACTGCTCAGTGAAATAAAAGAGGACACAAACAAATGGAAGAACATACCATGCTCATGGATAGGAAGAATCAATATTGTGAAAATGGCCATACTGCCCAAGGTAATTTACAGATTCAATGCCATCCCCATCAAGCTACCAATGAGTTTCTTCACAGAATTGGAAAAAACTCTTTTAAAGTTCATATGGAACCAAAAAAGAGCCCGCATTTTCAAGATAATCCTAAGTCAAAAGAACAAAGCTGGAGGGATCATGCTACCTGACTTCAAACTATACTACAAGGCTACAGTAATCAAAGGAGCATGGTATGGTACCAAAACAGAGATATAGACCAATGAAACAGAACAGAGTCCTCAGAAATAATACCACACATCTACAGCTATCTGATCTTTGACAAACCTGAGAGAAACAAGAAATGGGGAAAGGATTCCCTATTTAATAAATGGTGCTGGGAAAATTGGCCAGCCATAAGTAGAAAGCTGAAACTGGATCCTTTCCTTACTCCTTATACGAAAATTAATTCAAGATGGATTAGAGACTTAAATGTTAGACCTAATACCATAAAAACCCAAGAAGAAAACCTAGGTAGTACCATTCAGGACATTGGCTTGGGTAAGGACTTCATGTCTAAAACACCAAAAGCAACAACAACAAAAGCCAAAATTGACAAATGGGATCTAATTAAACTAAAGACCTTCTGCACAGCAAAAGAAAGTACCATCAGAGTGAACAGGCAACCTACACAATGGGAGAAAATTTTTGCAATCTACTCATCTGACAAAGGGCTGATATCCAGAACCTACAAAGAACTCAAACAAATTTACAAGAAAAAAACAAACCCCATCAAAAAGTAGGCAAAGGATATGAACAGACATTTCTCAAAAGAAGACATGTATACAGCTGACAGACACATGAAAAAATGCTCATCATCACCGGCCATCAGAGAAATGCAAATCAAAACCACAATGAGATACCATCTCACACCAGTTAGATTGGCAATCATTCAAAAGTCAGGAAACAACAGGTGCTGGAGAGGATGTGGAGAAATAGGAACACTTTTACACTGTTGGTGGGATTGTAAACTAGTTCAACCATCGTGGAAAACAGTATGACGATTCCTCAAGGATCTAGAACTAGAAATACCATTTGACCCAGCCATCCCATTACTGGGTATATACCCAAAGGGTTTTAAATCACGCTGCTATAAAGACACATGCACATGTATGTTTATTGCGGCACTATTCACAATAGCAAAGACTTGGAATCAACCCAAATGTCCATCAGTGACAGACTGGATTAAGAAAATGTGGCACATATACACCATGGAATACTATGCAGCCATAAAAAAGGATGAGTTTGTGTCCTTTGTAGGGACATGGATGCAGCTGGAAACCATCATTCTCAGCAAACTATCACAAGAACAGAAAACCAAACACTGTATGTTCTCACTCATAGGTGGGAATTGAACAATGAGATCACTTGGACTCAGGAAGGGGAACATCATACACCAGGGCCTATTATGGGGGGGGGAGGGGTGGCATTTGGAGTTATACTTGATGTAAATGACGAGTTGATGGGTGCTGACGAGCTGATGGGTGCAGCACAGCAACATGGCACAAGTATACATATGTAACAAACCTGCACGTTGTGCACTTGTACCCTAAAACTTAAAGTATAATAAAAAAAAAGTAACAAAGAAAAATAAAATAAAATAAAATAAAATTAGAAAAAAGAAATGTAAAAAAAAAAAAAAAGAAAAGAAAAATGCCATGGCATAACCTTTAGCTGGTTTGTATTTGGAGTTGCTCTCCCACAGTGGGGATAAGTTAGCTCTACTTCACCTATACTTTTTCCTTATGACTGATGCCTCCCATTTTCAGGATGTCAGGCCTGGGTCTGAGGGACTGCCTGTAGCAACGTAAATTGGCCCACTTAGGCATCAAACCTGTGAACTTGTCTTCATCAACACTGTACTCCTACCAGAGGTGTGAACCTGCCATTTTTGTCAACTGATTGATTTCACTGAAAGTTATTATTCTGAAATTGTTCTGCTTCTTAGAGAAAGGAAATATTGTATTAAAGATGGATAAAGGTGTAATTACTCTTTATATATTAAAATATATATTACAAAACTAAAATTCAATGAAAAATTCAGCTAAAAAGTTATTTATGTATTTAAAACAATCCCAAACAAGTCAGTCAGTAAGGGTACTTAACCTTAGACAAGTTCATATTATCCCTTCTTTTTAGGTCTTACCTCTAATATTTTTCAACTTAAAGTTTATTTTACCAACATAGCTACATTTACTGCCAATTTCCATAATATACGATAAACATTAAAGGTGGCTACTGTTATCTTAATATCAAATCACTTTTCTCAAGTGATTTGTAAACTGGTCTTGAAGGCTTTTCCCAAAGACATGCTTTTTTAAACTTTTGTTTTAGATAAGGAGATATATGTGCAGTTTTGTTACATGGGTATATTACACCCAGGTAGTGAACATAGTACCCAATAGGTGGGTTTTAACCAATGCACTACTCCCTTTCTCCCTCCTCAAGTAGCCCACACTGTCTATTGTTCCCAGGTTCGTGTCCATGTGTGCTCAATATTTAGCTCCCACATATACATAAAAGCATAAGTTATTTGGTTTCCTGTTTCTGCATTAGTTCACTTGGTATTATGACCTCCAGCTCCATCCATGTTGTTGCAAAAAATAAAATTTCATTCTTTATGGCTGTGTAGTATTCCACAGTGTATATGTACCATGTTTTCTTTATCTAACCCACCATCGATGGGTACCTAGATTGATTCCATGTCTTTGCTATAGTGAATAGTGTGGCGATGAACATATGATTGCATGTGTCTTTTTTTTGGTATAATAATTTATTTTTCTTTGAGTATATATCCAATGGTAGCACTTCTGGGTCAAATGGTAGGTCTGTTTTAAATTCTCTGAGAACATGGCACATGTATACATATGTAACAAACCTGCACATTGTGCACATGTACCCTAGAACTTAAAGTATAATAAAAATAAAATAAAATAAAATAAATTCTCTGAGAAATCTCCAAACTGTTTCCACAGTGGCTGAACTAATTTACATTCCCACCAACAGTGTATAAGCATTCCCTTTTCTCTGGAGCCTAACCAGCATCTGTTATTTTGTGACTTTTTAATAATAACCATTCTGACTGGTGCGAGATGGTATTTCATTGTGTTTTTAATTTGCATTTCTCTGATTCTTAGTGAAGCTGAATATTTTTAAAAACATGTTTGTTGGCTACTTTTATGTCTTCTTTTGAGAGGTTTCTGTTCACGTCCTTTTTCTATTTTTAAATGGGGTTGTTTTTTGATTTTTGATTTAAGTTCCATACAGGTTCTGGAAATCAGACTAAGGCAGTTTTTAATATTTAAAATAATGGAAATTTAATATAACAAGTAAAATATGTTATAATGAATACTATGAAGGACATTATTTTGATATTAACTTTCTGGAAGTATTTGCATTTTGTTCCATTTTGATTCAGTATTCACAAGAACAATATTCTAGAATTTTTTAAGGATCGTATTGATATGACTGGTTCTAATTAAGTAAATGTTGTTTTACTCTAATCAAATATTTTGGAAGAAACAACAAGTTTACATGCCAAGTGTCAGAGAGGAAAGAAGCCACAGAAGCATATCATTTTACGATTTAAGTACTTTGATAGTTAGGTTTCATTTTTACAGCAAATACACGTAATATTTTTGTATATTGTTCATTTAAGTCTCATGACCATGAAATTACAACACCTATTTGAGCATCCTCCATGTACCACAAGCAAATACTTATTATCAGTGAATTGGTACATTCTTAAAATATGATTAACCAGCTGACAAAAGGTATAGTCAAAACAGATTTTTCTACTACCAGTGAAAATAATTGTCTTTTTCAAAGTATAGTTGCCATTAATGTAGTCTGCAGTCTTCAACTATAAATAACCTGATAAACTAGAACAGGCTTTTCTGTTGACTTTGTGAATGGTCACAGCTTAAAAGGAATGAAAAGAAAAATGTATTTTTCAGGAAAGTTAAAATAAACATATTTTAAAAATAACTTAAATTAGAAATAGTTTATTAAGAGTTTTTTTTAAATCATGAATGGATGTTGGATTTTGTCAAATGCATCTTCTGCATCTATTGATACGATTATGCATTTTTTCCTCTTTAGTCTGTTGATGTGATGGATTACATTAATTGATTTCAAATGTTGGACCAGCCTTGCATAACTGGTATAAATCCCTCTTTGTTATGGTGCATAATTCCTTTAACACATTGTTGGATTTGATTTGCTAATATTTTTGGGGGGATTTTTGCATCTTTGTTCATGAGAGATGTTGGCCTGTGATTTTCTTATAATATCTTTGACTTTTTTTGTGTGTGTGTTAAGGTAATGTTAGCCCTACAGAATGAGAAAGTTAGAAAGAATTCTCCCTCCCTCTCTCTCTCTCTCTCTCTCTCTCTCTCTGTGTCTCTCTCTCTTTCTCTTGAAACAGATTCTTGCTCTGTTGCCCAGGCCAGAGTGCAGTGGCACAATCTTAGCTCACTGCAACCTCCACCCATCACTCCCCTCCCACAGGCGTGAGTCATCCCGCCCAGCTAATTTTTATATTTTTAGTAAAGATGGGGTTTCACCATGTTGGCCAGGCTGGTCTCAAACTCCTGATGTCAAGTGATCTGCCCTCCTCAGCCTCCCAAAGTTCTGGGATTACAGGCTTGAGCCACAGCACTCAGCCTTCCCTCTACTCTTACCTTCTGAAAGAGACTACCAAGAATTGGTAAATTTCTTCCTTAAATGTTTGGTAGAATTTACAAGTGAACCCATCTAGCTCTGGTGCTTTCTGTTTTGAAACTTTATGAATTATTGATTCAAATTCTTTAATAGATATAATTTTATTCAGATTGGCTATTTCTTCTTATGTGAGTTTTGGGCAAATTGTATCTTTCAAGAATTGGTCTATTTCATCTAGGTGATCAAATTTGTAGACACAGACTTATTCATAGTATTTCTTGATTATCTGTTTAGTGTCCATGGGATCTATAATGTTGCCCCTCTTTCATAACTGATTTTAATAATTGTGTTCTCTCTCTTTGTTTTTAGTTAGCCTGGCTAAAGTTTAATTAATTATATAGTTCTTTTCAAAGAACAAACTTTTGGTTTTGTTAATTTTTCCCCACTGATTTTCTGATTTCAAATTTGTTGACTTCGGATCTAATTCTTTTTTTCCTTGTGCTTATTTTGGTTTTAATTTGCTCTTTTTCTCTCTAGTTTCCTGAGGTTGAAACTTAGATTACTGATGTTTAGATCTTTGTTTTTTTTTTTAAATACATTCATTCAATGCTATAATTTTCTCTCTTAGCACTGGTTTTGCTCCATCCCCAAAAGTTGATAAGTTGTTTTCATTTTCATTTAGCTCAAAATATTTAAAAAGTCATTTTTGAAATTTTTCATTTGATTTATGTGTTACTTAGAAGTATGTTACTTAGTCTCTACAACTTTTGAAATTTTCCAGTTATCTTTCTGTTATTGATTTCTAATGTAATTCTATTGTGGTCTGAGACCAGATATTGTGTTATTTCTATCCTTTTAAATCTGTTGTGATATGTTTTACTGCCCAAAATATGGTCTGTCTTGATTAACATTCCATGTAAGCTTGAGGAAAATGTGCATTCTGTTGCTATTGAATTGAGTAGTTTATTAATGTCAATAATATCCAGTTGATTGATGGTGTTGTTGAGTTCAACTATACCCTTTTAAATTTTCTGCCTGCTGTATCTGTCCATTTCTGATAAATGAGTGTTGAACTCTTTGACTGTAATAGTGGATTTATCTTTCCCATACAATTCTATCAGTTTTTCTCTCAGATAGTTTGATGCTCTGTTGTTAGGAGCATACATGTTAAATATTGTTATGTATTCTTGGACACCAATTTCTTTATTATTATGTAATGCCCTTCTTTATCTCTGATAACTTTTCTTGCTGTGAAGTCTGCTCTGTTTGAAACTAATATAGTAATTCTACTTTCTTTTGATTAGTATTAGTATGGTATATTTTTCTTAATGTATTTGCTTTTAAACTAAGTATGTCTGTATACTTAAAGTGGGTTTATTTTACAGGCAACTTATAGTTGGGTCTTGCTTTTCATTCACTTTATGGTATCTATCTTTTAATTGGTGCATTTAGACTGTTGATATTCAAAGTGATTATTGACATAGTTGGACTAATATCTATCATATTTCTTACTGTTTTCTATTGGTTGCTCTTGTTTTTTGTTCCTATTTTTGCCTTCCATTCTTCTTCTGTTGTGTGTGTGTGTGTGTGTATGTGTGTGTGTGTTTTCAGACATATTACCATGTTAAGCTTTTTTTTTTTTTTTTTTGTAGAGATGGGGTCTCATTATGTTGATCAGGCTGGTTTCAAACTCAAGGTCTCAAGCAATCCTCTTGCCTCAGTCTCCCAAAGTATTGGGATTATGGGTGTGAGCACATTGTTGGTTTAAGTGAGCATTTAGCATTCTATTTTCTCTCCTTTCTTAGCATATCAGTTATACTTCTTTTTTTAATGAGAAAATGACTTCCCTAGATTTCACAATACACATTTACAACTAATCTAAATTCACTTTCAGATAACACCATATAACTTCACAGGTTGTGTGAGTACTATATAATAACAAAATAATCCTAATTTTCCTATGTATTCCTCTTATAATTTCTATCATTTATTTTATTATATATAAGCATATGTAAATATATATACACAGAGAAGATATAAATGTGTGCATATCAAATACATTACTGCTATTATAATTTTAAAGAAACTATCTGTTAGATCAACAAAGAATAAGAAAAATACAAGTTTTTATTTTACTTTCATTTATCCCTTCTTTAGTGTTCCTTTCTTTTAGTAAATCTTAGTTTCTGATCTGTCTCATTTTCCTTGTCTCTAAAGAACTTGTTTTAACAAGTCTTCTAAGACCAGTCTACTAGCAACAAATTTCCTCAAATTTTGTTCATGTGAGACGTCATTATTTATATTTTACCTTTGAAGGATAATTTCACAGTACAGCATTCTAGATTGATGTTTGTGTCTGTGTCAACACTTTAACTAACTATTTCATTCCATTGTCTTCTTGCCTGCATAGTTTCTGAGGAGAAGTCAGATATGATTCTCATCTTCAACCCTCCATAGGTAAGGTCTTTTATCCTCTGGCTTCTTTCAAGGTTTTTCTTTATTTTCTATCTGTAGTTTGAAATGATATGCTTGTGTGTAGGTTTTTGTTTCATTTTGTGGTTTTTGCATTTACTTTGCTTGACATCCTCTGAGCCTTCAAGAGCTGTAATCTGACATTACCTTGGAAGAAATTTTGTAATCATTATTTTAAATATTGTTTCTGTTCCTTGCTCTTTTTTTTTCTCCTTCTGATATTCTCATTATTCATATGTTGCACCTTTTGTAGTTTTCTCATAGTCTTTGTATATTTTGTTCTATTTCCCATCTTTGTTCTTTTTGTTTTTTCATTTGGAGGTTTCTATTGATATATCCTCAAGCTCAGAAATTCCTCCCTCAACCATGTTCACACAAATAATGAGCCCATCAAAGGCATTCTTCATTTCCATTAGTGTTTTTGATCTGTGGCATTTGTTTTGGTTCTTTCCTCATATTTTCATTTCTCTGCTTACATTGACCATCTGTTCTTGCATGCTGTCTGTGCTGTGTATTAGACCTCAACATATTAATTATAGTTGTTTTAAATACTAGTTTGATCATTTCAACATCCCTGCCAAGACTGGTTCTCTCTCTCAAATTGTGTTTTCTGTTTCTTAGTATGCCTTGTAATTTTTACTTGGTAGCTGTATATGATATACCAGGCAAAAAGAACTGCTATAAATAGACCTTCAGTAATATGGTGCTAAGGTGTTTGTTAGGGGAGGGAAAGTACTTGCTGAACCTATGATTGAGTTTCAGTCTTTTATTGAGACCTAATCATAGCTGCTGGACTGTGAAATTCACAAGTATTTTCTAGTCTCTCCCACCTCCCTTAGGTGAGACAGGATGTCTAAAACTGGCTAGAGTTGGGTATTCTCCCTTCCTCTGAGTCTGTTAGGCTCTGATAAAACACCAAGAGATTAGGCCTTGGTTAAATATTTTCTCCTGAGTGCAGGCCTTATTAAGAAGATGGGTGCTCTGCCATATTTCAAAATAGTTCCTTTGCCCCTTCTACTGCTGAAAGTACAAGGGAATTTTTCTCTATTTACTGTGAAAACCTGCTTGAGCTTCTGTAGGTAAAACTCACAAATGTGCAGGGACCCCCACAATAACTGAGTTTTCATGGAGTTTTTAATTCTCATACTCTCCACACCGAGCCTCCAGCAACTCATCAATTACAGGTCAAGTTTTCCTAATCTAGAACTGGCTCCTGAAGTGATTTCCACTCATGAGTTTCTGCTCTGGTAAGCTGTGACTCCCTGTAGTCACCTGTCTTTCTCCCCATTTTAGGTGTAGAGGTTTGCCCTGTGTCCTTACCTCTTTTATGAATTCAAGAAGAGTTCTTGATTTTTTCAATCTATTCAGCTTTTCACTAGTTGTTAGAATGGAGTGGCAACTTCTAGGATACTTACGTGCAGAACTGAAAACTGGAAGTCTTAGGTTGGATTTTGAAAGAAGAAAGCGTTTGATTTGTTAGAGAATTATATTTTATTTTCATGTTATTATTATTTTGTATTTAGTGCCCTTATAGCTTCAACTTTTATGGATTGATACAAACTCTGTTGGAGCATCTAATTTTACAAATTTTCTGTTATTTATTATAAGTTTTTATTCAAGACTTTCTTGAATATTGCCATCTTAATCTGGCTTGTAAGGGAAGACTAGAGTTACAACATGTAAACAACATGATTAGGTAGATATAGAGATATAAATGGAGATGAATCTTGGAGAGAAAAGTAACAACAATATTCAGAGCAGTGTTTCTTAAACAGGACGTAACTTGAGCATCCTTCATCGAACTTGCTAAAATTATACATTTAAAGACTTTATCCCATTGCTTCTCTTCAATAGATCTGGATGTATTCCAGGCATTTTTAATAAAGCCTCACAGAAGATTCTCATGAATAACATTGAGAACCATTGGGTTAGAGGTAACTCAGTAAATCAACTTGAGTTAATCCTCATATTTACTAACATTACTAGAGATAAATGCTGTGTATATTGTCCCAAAGTATGATTTTCTGAGATCTACAAAAATGTCTTATTATTTTAGCACATATGCATATGCATAATATATGCATAATAGCACAGTAAAATCCATACCAAACACAAAAAAGCAGTTTAACAGCTTTAATTCTGTGCTTCTCAAATTTAACTATGAAACCCTTTTAGTAATGGTGTACCAATTATCATCCTACTAAATTATTTTCTGAAGAAACAAATGTGAATAGAAATTTATGTCAGGGGCTCTCAAGTATAACTGTGTTGACCTCAAAAATTAGAATTTTTTAGTTAACTGCTTTTAGTCTATAAACTCAATTATTTACTGTAGGATTAAGATAGTTTAAATGATGTTTATTTTTCAATTCTTTTCTGTTCCATAAGTGTATACTTTTGAACTAGCCACTAGTACTTAATCAGCAATGTTAAATGAAGTAGAAATATATTTTTTTAAAAAAGTTAGATTTGCTCTTCCTAATATTTAGCCAAATAGATTAATTTAGAATATTAAAAACACATTCTTCAAAGAACACACAGATAGAACACACAAATTTCAGAATTTAATGAGAAGGGTCAAGTTTTTTTGTTAATTGGTTTAATTTAAAACTACACTTTTATTGCATTATAGCTGATGATTTACTTACTGGATTAATGTGCTTAAAAGATACACATATTGTAAGGAATCAAAGCCTGCAGGTCAGAAGCAGAATATTTCTGAATTATCAGGAAAGTGATATAGAGAGTGCTGATCCACACTTCCCAGATAACAAAGATTTCATTAATTTCTACCAGGAATACTTCATTGCACTCTCATCCTTGATGCAGTGTTGCATAGTCTTTCAAAGTAACATCTTTTGATATTTCTGCCATGGCCAAAAGGTTTCATGTGGGTTGCTTCTATACTACATTTCTGGGTCTTCTTGGGCTGTGCCTAGTTATTTTTTGTGTAGTTTCCAGTTTTGCATAGATGTTTGAAGGTTTCAGCTCTGGGTGCTTGTGAATAAAGGTGATGCTCTATTTCCTGTTGCCCTACCACTTTAATAAAAGTGGTATAACTTCAAAGCACTATTTCCAGAGTATACAGTTCTTCTTTTATGAGGAAATGAATTTGTTTTAGTGTCTGATAAGTTTTTATGGTTGTTGTTTTGAATTTTGTATCTTTGCCACTAACATAATATTAATCAAAGATTCCCCTTATTTATACAACTTCCAAGAAAATTGTAGACCTGTTCACTATCAATCAGTATTGTTGGCAGTATTATAAAATGATGAAAGCATGGCTACATGTGGTAAAAATTCAGTTTACTAATACAGCATATATGCTATTGTGGCAGTATATTTTCCAAATGCTCATTTAAATTCTATTACTTTTTATTAATTCATGGCTATTTATTATTGAGATAGACCCAGCCAGTTTCTCAGTGTCTTTATTTTTTGTTTTCTTTTTTACAAGTCTAATATAGACCTTTTTCCAATGCAATATTCACCTTTAAATAGTTATGCCTTAAAGTAGATCAACTCTCTTTCTCTCTCTCTCTCTCTCTGTCTCTCTCTCCCTGCACATGTGCTTGTGTGTGTGATACACACACGTGCATACATGCGCACACACACATAAACACCCCATTTGAAATCCTGGCTATAATAAGGAGTAACAGACTAAAATAATACCAAAAGCCTCACCAGACTATTTCCAGGACTATTACAGCACTCCGAAGACTTTTTCCAGTATCTTGTTGCTTTCAAAGTTTAATCTTCCTGAAATATTTTCCATAACTGAATGGCCCATACTATAGGAGCTGTGAACCATAATATCTAATTTAGCACCATTTTCTTATCTATACATCATTGTTTACATTAAAGGTGATATCTTTGGCAATCAATTTTAATGGGCGGGTATTAATTTTCAGTTGTGGCCTACATACAATGACAGTGATGAAGAACATTGCAACAAAATGCTCCTAAATTAATCTGTCAGTTTGACCTAGTAACTGACATGCATACTAAAACACTGATGTGAATTGAAAATAAAATAACTGTACTTGACAGATATAATAGTTTAAGTGGTTTCAAATTAACCACATCCCACTGACCACAAGTGAAGAATGTGTGCTTTCCCCTGAAATGAAACGTGCTCTGGGGGCTCATTATACTGAGCGGAGTAAGTAAATTTAGAGTGGAGTAATTGATGCTGTGGAAGAGAGAGTAGCAACTACTTAATGATTTTCAAACATATACATAGAGATATTACAAACACTTCATAAGTTATGTCCTCTTTTCAACTTTAGAACATTATAAGCTTAAAACTTGGTTATGTAGTAAATTCAAAACATGATATAGCTGTCAAGAAAAATTAATCATGTCAAAGATGCATCAACTGCTTCAAGAAAGCAATGAATAACAATTGCCCTTGTATGTAAGAAAAAAAATATTGTTGCAACTTTGTTTTTCTTCTATTTTTTAAGAACTCAAGTAATAATTATTTTCTGACTTGTAAAACCTTCATTAATTAGTTTTGAGAATCAGAGAAATCTAAAGACTATCCTATTTCACGTGTATGTTATTGTATACATTTTGTTTTAGCTTTTAGGGCATCAAATATTGTTAAAATATTATTTGAACACTGGAAATATTGAAATACTTTAAAATTAAATCAAAATATTTTTTTTCCAAAAAAATGGGTTGATATTAAGTTCTTGCTGAGGAACAGGTGAGTAGTTGAATAAATGAAACCCTCACCTTTCATTTCATCTGATGTAAATATAGTTGGTGGCAGAAATTCTATTCATGGAATAAAGGTAGTACAGCTAATTTGGTTTACTCAAATCAAGTAAGATTTCTTAGAGGTTCTGATTTACTGCTCACATCTAAAATATAAATAGTCCCTTTTTGTTGACTGTGAAGAAATGGTTCAACAAAATTTACCCTTAGCGAACATGAAATGTAAAGGAAGTTAATGTGTATGTAATTTTTATTTGATTTAAATCCTCCTGATAATTGACTTTCAGACATCTAGGGTCATGCCTAAAATTTTTTTAACCCATCAGGCCTCTAAAACATCATGAATCATTAGGATTGCCCCTTCCCTCTTTTATTCAGTAAACAGTGATTGGTCCTTATTTGTTAGTTTCTCTGCTAGATATTCGATAAAAAGTTATATCAAAATATCATCACTAGCTTTGAAAAGAAAAATCCTATTTGTGTAGTAGTAGTGAAAAGTGATTTAACACAGGAATGGCCCAACAGGGGTCAGAAGAAAGTGGATGACATGTCAGGGAATTTTTGGAAAAACTAGTTTTTAGAAGAGTTGAAGTTTCAGCTGAGTAGTCCATGTGCAGAAGCTCTATGGGAGCACTCCGAGAAGGGCAAGTGTGCAAAGACACAGAGGTGGCAGAAAACCTAATCCATTTGGAAACCCCGATTGCATGTGTTGTGTAATATACCATACTGGGCTATGTGGAGGTGATAAAGCCAGAAAGAAAGGCATGGTGAAGAACATGGGAATTTTAAAAATGTTTTGCTAAGTCATTTTTAACGCATATATTCATTCATTCATACATTATATAAACATAATATTTATATACTATGCACTGTGCCTAGCATTTGGGACACAATGGTGAACAAGGAATGCATAAGTACTGTATTCATGTTGTTTATTATTTATAGTATAGGGAAACAATATATGTACCTTTACAGGGAAATTATAGGATATAATGAAAGTGCTTGGGAAGGGATCCCTAAATCACTTAAAGAAGTACATACATATCCACAGAAACTGCTTGTAAGTAGGATGAAGTGTTTGGACTTTTCTTTATCACAAGAAGGGGTTGCGGAAAGCTTTTCGGCTGGTGAGTAGCAGATACAAGTTTGCATTTATGGAAGATCTTTGGGGCAGCATTAGGTATCAAAAGGGCCAAATGAGGCAAGAAAAGGAATTAATATTTATACTACTATTTTCTAGTTAGAAGATGACAATATCTATAAAGTAATAATGATGAATATTAAGAATAATGAACAGATTTGTAAGATATCTTGGATGAAGAATTGATAGGTTTTAGTCAGTGGTTAAATATGGAGAAGGAGATAAATGAATTCTGTATTATGCCCGGGGTTCTGATATAGGTAAATGGGAAGACAATGGTGACACTCACTGAGACAGGGGACATGAGAAGATACAGTCATGAATGAATTATGAGTTTAGTTTGAGATTTGGTAAGTTTGAGGTGACTGTAAACTTGTAAGCGTAAATGTTCAGTAAGCATTTCTAGTCTGAAACTGAAGAAACTTACGGAATAAGGAAAAAAATGAGAGCACTGTGGAGATGGCAAATGAATTTCTGAGATAAAAAATTTTTCGGCCGGGCGCGGTGGCTCAAGCCTGTAATCCCAGCACTTTGGGAGGCCAAGACGGGCGGAACACGAGGTCAGCAGATCAAGACCATCCTGGCTAACACGGTGAAACCCCGTCTCTACTAAAAAAAAATACAAAAAACTAGCCGGGCGAGGTGGCGGGCGCCTACAGTCCCAGCTACTCGGGAGGCTGAGGCAGGAGAATGGCGTAAACCCGGGAGGCGGAGCTTGCAGTGAGCTGAGATCCGGCCACTACACTTCAGCCTGGGCGACGGAGCAAGACTCCGTTTAAAAAAAAAAAAAAAAAAAAAAAAAAAAAAAAAGTCTATGGAACTAGCTTAGGATCAAACTTCAAGAAATACTAGTATTTTAATTAGAGCAAGTATAGGTGCCTGTGAAGGAAACATAATTACAGCCAAAGGTAAGACAACAATCAAGAGGACACAGACTCAAAGACCTAGAGGAAGAAAGCATTTAGACAGCACCAAATGCTGCAGAAAAGACTGAGAAAGGATCAGTGGATTTACCCACTATTACCCTGGTAAAAATGACTTATATTTTATAACAGATTCAACAACCAGAGAGTGATGAATTGATGAGTGCATGTAAAGTGACTGCAGAGTACAAAGAAAACTCTTCTAAAGGCTGTGCTATAAAAGGCAGGAAAGACACAACACATGGTTGGAGTTTCGTGTGGATCAATGGCATTTTAGTGGGTTTTTTTTTTCTTAGATGAGAGAGACTTAAATATATTTAAGTATTGATGGGAGGAAGCCAAAAGAGAAGGAAAGGCAGAATATAAAGTTTGACCTACAAGGGTGTAGTTGATGTTGGAGAGGAGAGACTTGAAGCTAGGTAAAGTAAAACACATGTGCTTGCTGTTGGGGGAGAAATCAAAGGCTTGCATTGAGAAACAATGTAAGGATGGTTCTTCATATATGCAAGTTTCAAGAAGAGGTTCTCTCAATTTATTTGGGTTGATACTGGGCCAGAAGATGAGTATGTTCAGCATAATAGAATTATTTTATAAATAGCATGTAAGAGTCATGTTAAGAAATAGAAGATTGTTTCTTCCATTTGTCTCAAGTACAATGGAGTGGATGATCTTTGGAGGAAATAATAATCTCACATTTATTATGTGAAGTTGTAATAGTCATCAGGTATTTTAAGAGGTAACCTGGCTGCAGCACTGGTAAATGAACAAAAACATCTATTTCCCCATTTCCAAAAGGAATAGAACTAATTCTTTCCCTTTTTAAGGGGCAGAGGGAGCCAGAGTAGTGAAGACTCTAGTGGCAACCACCTGAAAGTTGAGGTGCAAAAGTTTGTAATAACCTAGAAGGGATAAACACTTGTATTCCAATTTTCCATGGGGAGGTATGTTGTCCTGGTGCGAGAAGAGAACTTAAATAAGGAATCAACTACGTGATAAGAAATTAAACTCAGTCAGGAGTAGAATTAAAAGTTGAAGAGGCATCTACGTAGGATTTTTTTTTCTAAAGGCTTAGCCACCAAGGCAACTTGTGATATAAGGCAATAGATGAGATAAACCAATGCCTAATTCTCAGACAAAAGTACAAACTCTGTATTGCTTTGGCACAGATTAGAATCTTCATTAAATTTCAGCATTTATTTGTTCTACAGAAGATGTTTGAGCTAATACTTAGTAAAATGGTTGGTATATTCCTCCCACCTTGACCATAAATATATGGAGTATACTTGCTTACCCATTTGTAGAAGACCAGGAGAAAAGAAATACCAAGCAACAAACTACTGTCTAATTTGCTGCTAGCCTTTATGCCAATTTACTTATTTTTTCTTTCTGTTGCAAGAAATTCTCACTGAAAAACAGAACATAGGGACATAATCATATATGTAACAAACTCGTGGTAGTAACAATTTGCCTGTGTTTATGATTTTTGTTTGGTCTCTAGAAGATTGGGTAGTAATGAGTAATTATAACATTTGAGTTCTTCAATTATATATATTTTATTAATTAACTGTCAGGCACACCTCTTCATACTTTTTTTCTTACAATTTATGGCTGTATATCCCTTAATGGTCTCTTCATATAAGAATAGTTTGTAATATTTTCTAAAGAGAGATAGAAAGATCATTTAGTATTTTCTATAGTGTGATTCATCAGTATTTATTTTTATTAGTGATAGTTTAGAAACTTTATACCTTTTCACAGTTTAAACTCTGACTATATATAATTGGCTATATAAAAGTATATAACCAATATACATGTATGTATGTGTATATATATTTATATCTGTGTGGCTATGTGTATGTGTGTATATACATAGTATTTTTGTCAAATTTCAGAAGGCTTTCTCAAATATTTTTTACATAGGCATTTTATCACATTCTACGCTTTCTTACACAATTACTAATCTTATAGTCTTAGAATTGAAGGCATTCAGTTACCAATCTACTGATTGTAATTATATATCGAGTTTTATGTCATCTTTATCAAAACAGTTTGAGATCAAATGAGAAAGAAATTTGAATATATTTCAATAAGTTTATATAATTCATTTAACCAATTATTAAATAACTTCAAAGCTCATAAATTCCTTTCATTTGCAATTTTATTGTTTTCAGCTTTATTGAGATATAATTGACAAAATTACATGTATTTAAGGTGTACGAGATGATTTTATATATATATATACATTGTGAATGATTAGTCTCCTTAATGAATTCCATTTTTGTTATGATTGAAATATTTCACTTTTACTATTTATTTTTCAATGCCCAGAATAATTTCTCTTTATTTTATTATTCATATTTAACACTTTGGTTTCATATTTAATTTTCGGTTTTTTTTTTTTTTTTGGTTTTTTGGTTTTATTTTTGGTTTTATTTTATTTTGGTTTCTATTAATTTTTAATCTCAATTTTATCTCAATGCTTTAACAAAATAAACTTAAATATGACCAAAGTATCCACATCAAGAGTCTGTAATTTATCACTTGTGTTACTGAAATGTCCCAAGGTATCTTTCTAAATTACAGGTAAAATTTTGTATTTGAGTTTTATCAACTTTTAAAATAAAGCTCTTACATTTCGTTTGTGTTTGTGTTTTTCTTCTGAGTTGTCAAATACATAGTTTAGAGTTCTTAGATTTTCATGAAACTGTGTTGTAGGGTTTTAACAAATTTTCATGGGCAGACCATTTAATTATACTTAGTCTCTTCAAGGAAAAGTCCACGTTCACATATGTGTTTAAAATACCCCACATAGTAGTTAAACCTGAAAATAAAACACACAACTATTGCAACACATCAAAGTAGCAAACAATTTTAGTACCATGAGGGAAGCCTTTTATCTAACAGAATTAAGGTAATGAGCTGTGATGGCTCATATTCTGCAAAGTTTTTTTTTTCTGAATTAAACAATTTTTTCAAATTAGCAAATAATATTTGTATGTATTAATAGAGTACATAGTGATGTTTCAATTCATATGGTATATAGCTAAGGGTAACTAGAATATTCATCATCTCAAACATTTATCATTTATTTGTGTTGAAAACATTCAATATCTCCCCTCTAGCTACTTGAAACTACACAATATAGTGTTGTTAAATACAGTTACACAACAGTGGTATAGAACACAAGACCTTATTCCTCGTATTTAGCTGTACTTTTGTATCCTTTAACAAAAGTACCCTTATTCCTCCCTTTCCCCTTCTATTCCCAGTCTTTGGTATCCTCTGTCTACTTTTTACTTCTGTGAAATCAAAATGAGTGAGAACATGCAGTGTTTTATTTTCTTTTCCTAGTTTAAATCACATAACATATGTCCTCCGTTTCCATCCATGTTGCTGAAAATAACAGGATTTCATTTCTTTATGACTGAATAGTATTCCACTGAATAGTATTCCATATCCACTTTATCCACTCATCAGTTGTTGGACACCTAGGTTGATTCCATATCTTGGCTATTGTGGATACAACTGTAATAAACATGTGGATATAAATGTAGCTTCAATATTATTTCCCTTTTTTTGTGGACAAATGCCTAGTAGTGGGATTGCTGGATCGTTTGGTAGTTCTATTTGTAGTTTTCTTGAGGCACACCCATACTGTTCTCCACACTAGTTTACATTCACACCAACATAAGAGTTCCTCTTTACCATATTCTCACCAGCATTTGTTATCTTTTTTTTGTATTTTTGATAATAGCCATTCTAACTGGGGAGAGTTGATGCCTCCTAGTGGTTTTTGATCTGTTTTTCCTTGATGATTAGTGATGCTGAGCATTTCTTCATATATTTATTGGCCATTTGCATGTCTTCTTTTGATAAATGTCTATTCAGATCAGATTCCCATTTTAAAAATAAGACGTTTTTTGCTGTTGAGATGTTTGAGTTCCTTGTATATTCTGAATATTAATCTTTTGTTAGATGAGTAGTTTGCAGAATTTTCTTCCATTCTGTAGGTTGTCTTTTTACTCTTTTGGTTGTTTCCTTTGCTGCACAGAAGCTTTTTAGTTTGATATAATCTCATTTGTTTATTTTTGTTCTTGTTGCCTATGCTTTTGAGGTCTTATTCATAAACCTTTTCTCCAACCAATGTCCTGAAGCACTTCCCATATAATTTCCTCTAATAGTTTTTATCATTTGAGGTCTTACATTTAGGTCTGTAATCCATTTTGAGTTGATTTTTGTATAGGGTAAGAAGTGGGCATCTAGTTTTTTTTCAGCACCATGTGTTGAAGATATAGATGGTCATTTAAACAACGAGTGATCTTGGTACCACTGTCAAAAATCATTTTGCTGTAGAGATGTAGATTAATATCTGGGTCGTCTATTCTGTTCCATTGGTCTATGTGTTTGCTTTTATGCCACTATTATCCAGTTTTGTTACTATAGTTTTGTATTATATTTTGATGTCTTGTAGTGTGATACCTCCAGCTTTGTTCTTTTCACTCAGGATTGCTTTGACTATTCAGGGTCTTTTGTGGTGTCATACAATTTTTCGGATTGTTGTTCCTACTTCTGTGAAGAATATAATTGGTATTTTGATAAGGATTGCATTGAATTTGTAGACTGCTTTAGGTAGTATTGTCATTTTAACAATATTAATTTTTCCAGTCAATGTACACAGCTAGATAGGAGGAATAATGTCTAGTGTTCTATACCAACGTTGGATAACTGTAGTTAACAACAATATATTACATAGTTTCAAGTAGCTAGAGGGAATATAATGATTGTTTTCAACACAAAGAAATGATAAATGTTTGAGATGATGAATATTCTAGTTACCCTTAGCTATATACCATATGAATTGAAACATCACTATGTACCCGATTAATATGTACAAATACTATTTGCTAATTTGAAAATTTTGCTTTCATTTTTTTTTGAAATAGTACAAAAAGAATTGGTCTTAATTCTCCTTTAAATGTTTGGTAGAGTTCAGAGGGTAGAAACCATCTGGTCTTGGATATTTCTTTGTTTTTCTAGCTAACGATTTGTCACTTTTGTTTATCTTTTCAAAAAGAAAGTTGTTTCGTTGACTTTTTACATTTTTTGTCTCAATTTTTTATTTCTCTTCTAAACTTCATTGTTTCTTTCCTTCTCCTAAATTTAGGCTTAGTTTGCTTTTGCTTTTCTGGTACCTTGAGATGCATCATAAGGTTGTTTATTTGAAAATGTTTTAGTTTTCTGATGTGAACATTTATTACTATAAATCTGCCTTTTTTTTTTTTTTTTTAATTTTTTTTTTTTTGAGACGGAGTCTCGCTCTGTCACCCAGGCTGGAGTGCAGTGGCCGGATCTCAGCTCACTGCAAGCTCTTCCTCCCGGGTTTACACCATTCTCCTGCCTCAGCCTCCCGAGTAGCTGGGACTACAGGCGCCCGCCACCTCGCCCAGCTAGTTTTTTGTATTTTTTAGTAGAGATCGGGTTTCACCGTGTTAGCCAGGATGGTCTTGATCTCCTGACCTCGTGATCCGCCCGTCTTGGCCTCCCAAAGTGCTGGGATTACAGGCTTGAGCCACCGCGCCCGGCCTAAATCTGTCTAATACTGCTTTTGCTGTGCCCCATAGATTTTGTTTGTATTTTCATTTGTTTCAAGACATTTTAAATTTTATTCTTAATTTCTTCTTTTACTCATTGATAACTCAGGAGCATGTTGCCTAATTTCCATGTATTTGTGTAGTGTCAAGTATTTCTCTTGGTATTAATGTCTTCTTTTGGTCAGATTGTAGTCTACTTGTGGCCAGATAATATATTTGATATGATTTCAATGTTTAAAAATATTTTCACATTTGTTTTGTGTCCTAACATATAGTTAACCCTGGAAAATGTTCTGTATGCTGAGAAAAAGTATGTGTTTTCTCAGGCTATTGGTGAAGTGTTCTATAAATGTCTGTTAAGACTATTTGGTGTATGGTGCAGTTTTAATCCAATGCTTTTTGCAGATTTTTTGTCCAGATGATCTGTCCAGTGCTGAGAGCGAGGTATTGCAGTCTTCAACTATTATTGTATTGGTGTCTACATCTTCCTTTAATTTTAATAATATTTGCTTTATATATCTGGGTGTTTCTGTGTTGGGTACATATATACTTCCAATGATTATATTCTCTTGCTGAATCAATCCCATTATTGTTACACAATGTCCTTCTTTGTGTCTTTTTACAGCTTTTAACTTGAAGTTTGTTATGCTTGACATAAGTACGCTACTCCTGCTCACTTTTGGTTTCTGTTTGCATAAAATATCTTTTTCCTTCCCTTCACTTTCAGTCTGTGTATGTATTTACAGGTGAAGTGAGTTTCTTGTAGGCAGCATATAGTTGGGTCATTTTTTTTTTTTTAAATCCATTTAGTCAATCTAATATATTAAATGTGGAATTTAATCCACTTATATTCAATGTTATTATTGATACATGAGAACATACTTTTGCCATTTTATTTACGTTTTTCTGGTTGTTCTATATATCTTTTATATAGACAGGCCAAGGGCTTGTCTGGGAGTTGTGGAGCAGGGTTGCTGTGGGCTATTTCTCAGGTCCTGATCATAGGTATGTAGTCATTGGGGGCCTATCAGTTGCTTGGAGGCTCAGAGGCCTCTCCTGCTTGAGGAATAGTGGTCAGCAGTTTGGCCAGCTGAAAAGGAGGTTCATCCAGGGTGGGACTGCCAGATTATTTCTTTGACTAGAAGTGCAGTGATCAGGATTGGTTTCCCTGCAATACAGGATCAGAGTCACATCTGATCCTGGGTCAAGGCTTTGTGCCTCTGGGAATGTGGAGTTTAGCCACCTGGGTAGGCTTGGTGGGATATGAAGCTCCAGTGCTGGAGAGTTGCAGTGGCTACTGGACTCCAGAGCAAGGTACACTCCAGAGGTCTCTGCTCCCAAGATGGCACTTTGCTGCAGCAGCTTGACTTGCATGGGGTGGGTGGAGTGTGGGGAGTGCACACTTTGTGCTCCTAATCTGGGGCAATGCAGTTCCATGAGTTCCTGGATGCTCTTTACTTGCTATGACTGTGGGATTTTTCTGTTATAATGACTGTAGGTATTTGCAGTGACAATAGGGGCTAGTGGAGATCTTCTGCTTACCTTTTCCCAGCAATGGGAAGTCCCTCCAGAATCCAGGTAGATCTGATCTAGGCAGGGGCTACAGAGGCTGGGTGCCCCTATGCTGCCCTCCTGAACTTCCAATAGCCATAGGTGCATCTCCACTCCCTTGCTACACTGTAGTGCTCTCCCTTCAACACACCAATCAAATCTTAACTGTTTACTCATTGCCTTGGCCCTTTCTTTTTTGGGTTTGAGGGGTGGTGGATGAATACTAGGCATCTGTAGTTAGTCATCTTGCTGATGTCCCCATAATATATTAATTTATTTAACTTTCACTAGAACTTTTTGAGTTCAGAAGTATCATGATGGTCATTTTACAAATGAGAAAACTGAGGCCCAAGAAAACTAGGTTACTTGCCCAAGTATTACAACTCAGAAATGGCCACACAAGATTTGAGCTTAGAAATGCTGTATCCAAGGTTTATGTTCTTAACCAACACAGACAGATTGCTTTTGGTCACTCAAGTCTCCTAATGAGATTAAATTGGACATCGTATAAAAACAGCATAGAAATAAATTTTATTTTGGCTGTGATGAAGTTATAGAAATTGAACTTACTCTCTTCTCTAAAATAACTATAAAACTAGACTATATATTAAGCAATTAATTTTAGGCACTATGTACACACAATAGAACAGTAATCCTTGAGAAAAGAGGGATGTACATGACGTGAGTTCTATATTTATGCTATCTTTCTGCCAGGAAGAATTTTTCCATATCATGACACTGAAGTGAAGCCAAAACACAAAGCTTCAGTTCTGCTGGACATAGGATGTAAAGACTGGATTTAGGGCTGCAGAAAGTGCATAAATTTGTGGGTTAGGGTACTAGGTTAGGAGACGCTGTGCTGTGAATGCTCCATGATCTTTATGAAAGTACCCTTGAGTATTTGGCTAAAAAGTAAGGGAGGCATGCTTAAAGTTAGAATCCATGAGGCCAAGAAAAGCTACTGGCAGATTTTGAGTTGAAAGAGACTCTACAGGTTATCCTCTGCTAGGAAATGTTGAAATTTTAGCCAACCAGAGAGAAAAACCTTGCTGTACACCCCAAATGTAGTATCCCAAAAAGACCATGCATTAAAATAAGGTCTACATTAGTTAAAAGTAACCACTATTCTAGACTGTCCACAACAAAGCTTAAAAACAAAATTGAAAAGGGAAACCTGATACGCCAGTAAAAAAGCTGTTTAAAAGAATGTATGCTCTTTAAACCTAATATGGCAGAAAAACTCTTTAAAATAACTTACTCTTTTAAAACAAGGTAATTTCCCCAATTCAGCAAGATAGGATCTAAAATGTTCAGAATAGAATTAAAAAAAACTCAACATGGAGAAACAAGAAATGCAAAGTATAAGCAGGAAATAAAACAACTGACAGAGATAAATAGATGACACAGACGTTGGGACTAGAAGGCAGAGACTTCAAAATAGTGATTATAAATATGTTGAGGGATTTAAAGAAAATGACAGTCAAAATGAGTGAATGGATGAGGGATTCTCAGCAGAAAAAGAAAATGATAAAAAAAGAACTAAGGTAATATTCCAGTTCTTAACAAAGTATCTGAAGAAAAAAAATCACAGAATGGACATATAGCAAATAGAACACTTGGAAGAAATGAATGTTGAATATGACACAGGACAATGGAAATTTGCCACATTGAGATAAAGTGATAAAACATTTCAAATCAACAGAAACTTAGTAACATATTAGACAATATAAAATTGTAGTCTAATATGTATGTCATTAGGGTTCTAGAATGAGAATGGATTGAGGTAGAAAAATATTTTTAAAATAATGACTAAACATGTTAAAATGTGATGAAAATTAATAATCTTCAGACCTATGAAGCTAAACAGACTCCAAACAAAATAAGTGTGCATACACACACACATACACACACACACACAGGTACATCTTGGAAAAATGCTAAAAAGCAAGGATACAGTATCTTAAAAAGTACAAAAAGAACTTTATATAGAGGGGAACTGATAAAATGCAGCTGACTTATTATTAAAAACAATGCAAACCAGCAGATGACAGAATAACATACTTAACTTGCCTAAAGGAGAGAAAGAATCTGTCATCCTTGAATTTTCCTTCAAAAATGAAAAATTTCCTTCAAAAATAAAATAAAAATGAAGACATTTTAATTCAAACAAAATTTGAGAGAATTTTTACCAACAAAATTCATCCCAATAAAAACTATATACAGTTCATTAGCCTAAAATACAAGCAATTAATATTTAATGCCATATTGATATGGTTGAGTGTAATTCTACTCTCATTATTTTGTTTTCTATTGGTCCCATCTGTCCTGTGTTCCTTTTCCCTCTTTTGCTGCTTTATTTTAGATTAAACCTCATTGTATTTCCTCTATTGGCTTTTAACCTACATCTCTTAGTTTATGTCAGTGGTTGTTATAAGGATTAAAATATGCATGCTTAATTTATGACAATCTATTTGGAATTATTAATAATATTAAATCTTTCATGTATAACGTAAGAACCCTAAAATAATAGGTTTCCATTTATCCCTTTCTATCTTTTATCTTATAGATATATTTTACTTCTGTATATATTATAAAACCCTTCCTACATTTGAGTTTCTAAGAAATATTACTTCCAGATAGGTACACACAGACACAAAGATGAAAAGAATAAACACTAGAGATTTCTAAAGTGGGGTAGAAGGGGCAACAGTTGAAAAGCTACCTATTGGGCATTTTGTTCACTACTTGGGTGACAGGATCATTAGAAGTCTAAACTTCAGCACCACACAATGTACCCAGGTAAGAAAAGTGCATATATACCCCTTGAATTTAAAATTTGAAAAAAAAAAATCAGTTGTATACTCTGCATACTAGCAATGAATAAATGAAAAAATAAGATGGATAAACCAGTGCTGTCTGTAATAACATCAAAATATATAAAATATTCATGATATATGTAATAAAAGGTGTCCACAATTTCTACACTGAAAACCAAAATAAAATTGCCAAGACAAATTCCACAAAATTGCTAAGAAGATGAATGTCCACTCAGAGGTACTCAAGAGGAATGAAACATATGGCCACAAAAAAAAACTTGTACACAAATATGCATAGTCACTTTGTATTAGTCTGTTCTCACACTGCTATAAAGAACTACCCAAGAATGAGTAATTAATGAAGAAAAGAGGTTTAATTGACTCACAGTTCTTCAGGTTGTACAGGAAGCATGGTTAGGGAGGCCTCAGGAAACTTACAATCATAGGCAGAAGGTATAGGGGAAGCAAGCATCTTCTTCACATGGTAACAGGAGAGAGAGAGAGTGCAAAAGGGGAAGTGCTGCACACTTTCCAACAAGCATATTTTGTGAGAACTCACCGATTATCAAGGCAACAACAAGGGGAAAGTCCTCTGTGATTTAATCACTTCCCACCAGGCCCCTCCTCCAACACTGAGATCACAATTCAACATGGGATTTCAGTGGAGACACAGGGCCAAACCCTGTCATTCCAACCCTCCCCCTCCCAAATCCCATGTCCTTCTCACATTTCACAACTAACCATGTGTTACCAACAGTCCTGCAAAGTCTTAACTCATTCCAGCATTAACTCAAAAGTCCATGCATGTCCAAACTCTCATCGGAGACAAAGCAAGTGCCTTTCATCTATGAGCCTATAAAATAAATATAGCTTAGTTAGTTCCAGGATACAATGGAAGTACAGACATTGGGTAAATGTTCCTATTCCAAAAAGGAGAAATTGATCAAAATAAAAGGGCTACAGGCTCCATGCAAGTCCAAAAAACGGAAGGGCAGTCATTATATATTTTTATATATACACACACACACATATATATATTTGTTATTGGTTTTTTTTGAGATGTGCACTCTGTTGCCAGGCTGGTGTGCAGTGGAACGACCTCAGCTCATTGCAACCACCACCTCCCGGGTTCAAGCTATTTTCCTTTCTCAGCCTCATGAGTAGCTGGGATTACAGGTATCTGCCACCATGTCCATCTAATTTTTTTGTATTTTTTTGTATTTGTAGTGGAGACGGAGTTTCACCATATTGGCCATGCTGGTTTTGAACTCCTGATGTCAAGTGATTCACCCGCCTCAGCCTCCCAAACTGATAGGATTACAGACATAAGCCACCACACCCGGCCCAGTCATTATATCTTAAAGCATGGAAATAATCTCCTTTGACTTCATGTCTTACATCCAGGCCACTGTAATGCAAGAGATGAGCACCCAAGGCCTTAAGCAGCTCAGCTCCTGTGGCTCTGCAGAGTACAGCCTGTGTGGCTGCTTTCATGGGCTGGCATTGAGTGCCTGCAGCTTTTCCATGTGCATGGTACAAGCTATCAGTGGATCTACTATTCTGGGGTCTGGAGGAAGATGGCCCTCTTCTCACAGCTCCACTAGGCAGTGCCCCAGTGGGGGCTCTTTGTGGGGACTTCAACCCCACATTTCTCCTCTCTACTGCACTAGTAGAGGTTCTCCTTGTACACTCCTCCCCTGCAGTACATTTCTGCCTGGACCTCTGGGCAGAAATTTTTTTGCATCCTCTGAAATCTAGGTGGAGGCTCCCAAATCTCAACTTTTGTCTTCTGTGTACCCACAGGCCCAACACCACATGGAAGCCACCAAGGCTTGGGGCTTGCACCCTCTGATAAATGGCCTGAACTGTACCTTGCCCCCTTCTAGTCACGGCTTAAGCTAGAGCATCTGGGACACAAGATACCATGTCCTGAGGTTGTACAGGGCAGCTGGGCCCTGGGTGTGGCCCACAAAACCATTTCCATCTTAGCCCTCTGAACTTGTGATGGGAGGGGCTACTGTGAAGGTCTCTGAAATACCCTGTGGGCATTTTACCCATTGTCTTGGCTATTAACATTTGGTTGTTCTTTTCTTAGGTAAAGTTTTGCAGCTTTGAATTCCTCCCCAGGAAATTGGTTTTTCTTTTCTACTGCATAGACTGGCTGCACATTTTCCAAAAGTTTATTATCCCCTGTTTGCCTTTTAAATATAGCTCTAGTTTCAGGTAATTTCTTTGTTTATGCAAATAAGTTTAGGTTTTTACAAGCAGCCAGGCTACAACTTTAATACTTCCTTGCTTAGAAATTTCTTCTGCCAGAAACCTTAAATCATCCTCTGAAGTTCAAAGTTTCATAGATCTCTAGAGCACAGCTCAAAACCACCAGTCTCTTTGCTAAAAGCACGGCAAGAGTGACCTTTACTCCAATTCCCAATAAGTTCCTCATCTCAATCTGAGACCACCATGGCTTGGGCTTCACTAACCATCCCACTATCGGCATTTTGTTCACAACAATTCAACAAATCTCTAGGATGTTCCACATTTCCCTCATCTTCCTGTTTTCTTCTGAGCCTTCCAAACCGTTCCAACTTCTGCCCATTACCCAGTTCCAAAGTAGCTTTCACATTTTCAGGTATCTTTATAGCAATGCCCCACTTCTCTGGTACCAATTTTCTGTATTAGTCCATTCTCAGACTGTTATAAAAAAACTACCCGAGACTGGGTAATTTATGGAAAAAAGGGATTTAATTGACTCATAGTTCCACAGACCATACAGAAAGCATGGTTGGGGAGGCCTCAGGAAACTTACAGTCATGGCCAAAGGTGAAGGAGAAGCAAGCACCTTCTTCAAATGGCAGAGTGGGAGAAAGAGAGAGAGCAAAGGGGGAAGAACTACACACTTTAAACTACCAGATCTCATGGAAACTCACTATTATGAGAACAGGAAAGGGGAAGTCTGCCCCCATGATCCAATCACCTCCCACCAAGTCCATCCCTCAACATTAGGGATTTCAAATCAACATATTTGAGTGGCGACACAGAGTCAAACCATATCACCCTTCATTTATAAGAGCCAAAAACTGCTAATACAACCTAAATACCCATCAACTGGAGACTGGACAAACATACTGTGGCATATCATATAATGGAATTTTACTAAATATTAAAAATGAATGAACTACTGACATATGCAACAACATAGCTAAATCTTAAAGACATTGAGAAGCAAGAAGAAGCAAGACACAATCGAATATACACTGTGTGATTTTATCTATAGGAAGATTTAGGATAGAAAAACCTAAAATATGGTAGTATAAATAACACAGGTTGCCTCTGCATAGGGGAGAAACAATTGACTTAAAAGGGTTAGAGGGAATTTTTGGAGCAATGAAAATGCTCTCTACCTTACAGGGTTTTGGGTGTTATGCTCTTATCAAAACTTATTGAACTGTACATGGTACAGTTTTGCATTACATTATATGTAAATTATTCCTAAAAATTAATCTATACTTTTGCGCATACATACAGTTTCATTACTAAAAATCACGTAATATTAGTATTAAAAATAGTGCATCGAGCAACAGTTTTTTCAAAATTATTAACTGCTGAGCTTTTCTTCAAATGAAATTTTATAAATGAACTCAACATGTAAAAGTGGAATTAAAAGCAGAGCTTCTCATGCCTGTAATCCCAGCAATTGGGGAGGCCCAGCTGGTCAAATCACGAGGTCAAGAGATCAAGACCATCCTGGCAATATAGTGAAACCCTCTCTCTACTAAAAATACAAAAATTAGCTGAGCGTAGTGGCGTCTGCCTGTAGTCTCAGCTACTAGGGAGGCTGAAGTAGGATAATCACTTGAACCTGGGAGGCGGAGGTTGCAGCGAGCTGAGATCATGCCACTGGACTCCAACCTGGCAACAGAGTGAGACTCTGTTTCAAAAAAAAAAAAAAGAAAGAAAAAGAAAAAAAAAGAGCTTCCCAGGGTGAAAAAGAAATCTCTTTTTCACTTTGAGATAGCTCTGAAGAACCTAGAGGTTCCTTCCTATACTAACTCCTCTAAAATTGATAAATGGCTAAGCTAGAGCTTTGACAATTGAGACTTTTTTTTTTTTAATGCCTGCTTTCCATTTACTATAAGACCTTGATAGGCAAATTCTAAGATGTCTCTCAAGATTTCTGCCCATTGTTGCACAGTCTATATAGTCCCCAAGACTGTGAATGTGATGGGTTAGTACTCTTGTGATTAGGTTGTTATATGACACCATGGACCTTAAGAAAAAACTATCCTTCTAATTAAGTGAGTCTTAAAAGGGACAAGAGTCTTCCCGTGAAAGAGGTCTGAATTATGAGAGGAATTTGACAGAAGAGAGATTCTTCATTATTCACTTTAAAGATACAGGGGGCCAAATGGCAAAGAACGTGAGTACCCTCTAGGAACTGAGAGCAGCCACAACTGACATCCAGCAAATAAATGGGATTCTACTATCACAGGGAACTGAATTGTGCCAAGAACCTGATAAGCGTGGAAGCAGATTCTACCGCAGAACTTTGAGACAAGTACTCAGTCTAAATGACACCTCAATTTTAGTCTTGCGAGACACTGAGCAGAGAACCCAGCCATGTTGTGTTTGGAACTGTGATCAACAGAACTGGGAACTAACAAATGGGCACTGTTATAAATGACTAAGTTTGTAGTAATTTGTTATGTGGCAGTAGAAAACCACTACAAAGATCTTTGATAAATTACACAACTATTCAGTTTTCTCATCAGTAAATAAAGAATAATAGTACTATCTTGAATGTATTTTGAGGATTAAATGCAATAATTAAAATAAAATACCTAGTTAAATGTTGAATGAATGTTAGTTGCTACTTCTCCATGTTGTTTTGAGGATTCAGTGAAGTGGTATCTACAAAATATTCAGCGTAATTCCTGATACTTACTAATATCATAAGAATGTCATCAATATTATTATTGTTATAGATGAAAACACTCAACACAGAGCCTCCTTAGACTTCTTAGTGTTGTCTATATTCTTTTTGGGGGAGCATTCTAATTTTGGCTGAAAGTTAATAGCCAGTATATTTTGGCTTTAAAGTGAGTCTGATTCTTTCTCTATCCTACAAAAGGTAGATTATTCACATCTAACATTTGGATCTGTAGGCAAGAAATTCAGATCTAATAAACTTCCCTTTCCAAGGGAAATGTTAGTCTTGAAACAAAATTGTGTACCATGTAGTTTAAATGAATATACCTCCATCTGTACTTAGGGTTCATCCATTCCACATAAAGAGAACTACAACCATATACTGAAAAAACAAAAACAAAAACAAAAAAAAACCAAAAAAAACCTCTAAAAAATTCAGGTTCTACTTTTATTACATTGAAAAAGAGAATAGCATTGTTTATAATCATAAACCCGAAGACTGTAACTTAGGAACTTTCTATATGAACAATGTGATTGATATCAATTGTTGAATCTCTTCAGAAAAGATATACAGTGAAGTACGAATCAGAGAAATATCCTTATCTTTTTATTTGTATCTAATTAAGAAAAACAAGGTCATACCTTTCATTGAGTTGTTATGCTGAAAAATTCAAATATATCAGCTAACTCAAAGGGCAAACACACTTGAATGCATTTGGGTTTCGATAGTTAAAAAACAGCTAGTACATTAAGAGTCAAGATTGAGTTCATACAATCTCTTTAAAGCAAGCAGACATTTCAGTGTCACTGTCTGCCACCTTACAATAACAGAAAACATCTGTATAATGGCCTATAACATTACACGGTGCATTACAATTAGAAATGTGCTGAAGTGGTGGATTGGGGTTTATTTATGGTCCATGAAACAAAAGATTCTATGAGTTTCTCGTGAACACTTGATAGTTCAAGAAAACAAAATAAATATTTGAGTGCAAAAATTATATTTTAAATGATATTATCACTAGAGAAACTTCCTCAGAATAGCCAAAAAATTGAAATATTAGCATTAAAAGAAACCCATTAGTAGGATGTTGGAAGCCTTTATTATTGAAGGAGTAAAAAATGACAGAAAATTATGAAAAATACATCATGCTTTCTAAGTTAGTATAATTTCTATAATTGAGTAAAATTTATGTTAATTGCCCATAAAATCAAGTCTCTGCAGGTTGTGGTGAGAGAAAATAGATTTCGAAACCTTGAATTTCTTAAGAACAAAAAAAGATCTCTTGCCATTTTACCATAAAAACTGGTGAGTTTTAATAATGGCAATTCACAGACTGTTTCTAATAGGAGACATCAGTTACCACACAAAAATCTCTATGTGTGAGAGCAAATAATTACAGTTCATGAGCAATATGTACTTCATTTCCAGATTACAGGTAATTGTATGCACATTTAAATTTGTTTATTTTGCATGTATAATCTCATATTCATGAAGATAATTTAACTATTTGTACCTGACGTGTGGGAAAGATTATGGCTTCTAATCATGCATCCAGATTTCTCAAAATTTTGCCCTGCTGTGGGAAAAATCTGTCATATCAGACAAAAAGCCTTTATTTAACCTTCAGAAATATTAAAATTCAGAAGAACAGCAATAACCAATGATTTTTTTCGGTGACTAAGTGCCCATATTTATTGTAGAAAAATCCAACAGGTTTTATTACATTGAACATTTTGCTATAATAGTAAAGAACCCATATTAAATAATGTACTCTTTTTTCATATTAGGAAATTATTGTTTATTAACATATTTAAAATAAACAATTATTAACAGTAATTGTGTTGGAATTCAAAACTTTTAGAACTGTTTTGTGTTCATAATAGTTACTCGAAATGTATCTCCAGAAGAGACATATATGTTTCCTATTTAAATATTTACTGCTTGTTGATTTTTAGAATTGGTTTAGGTTTCCTCCAAACTGGATTAAATTACACAGGAATTCTGGTAGTTCTTCAAGTAAACATGCATCATTGCAATAATTTTCCACATGATTATAAATAACCGTATAAGAGCACAAAGCTGTCAATCAACAGAAAATGGAAAGGGGTCAGTGTCATACTACTATCTGCTGGCAAGGACTATACTGTCCGTTTGACTGTATTATGCTGTTTCAAAATATTAATATAATCATCATGTTATTACAGACTTCATTTGAGAGAGAACAATGGGGCTACAGAAAGATAGCTGCAGTTTGATGTATAGCCCAAGAAAAATGGACATTTTTTTCTTACTTAAATATTTCAAAGGGATCTTTCTGAACAAGTAGTGATTTAAGATAGCCACATAGAAAATTAAATTTTGAAACTCTTCTCTCTTTCTTTTCAGTTTGATATGGCATAAGAAGAAAATTATTTAATGTCACTGAGCTTCTGTGTTGATTAAATGGGGAAGAACAATATTTCTGACTTGGAGAACAAAGGAAAGAGAAAGGCAGGAAAAGATGGAAGGGAGAAAATGAATAAGAAAGAAATGAAATGGAAGAAGAATTAAATAAGGGAAGAGAAAGAAAGAAGGAAGAATAAAAGAAAAATGAGAGAGATGAAATTAGAATAATTTAATTATTTCAAGATCATATACATGGCCATATAGGAAACATGTACATTATGAATATCTCATGACATCATTATTTTAAAATGTGTTAATGTCTTTAGGAAAACTGTGTTGAGGTATGGAAAAACAACCATGTTCTTTACAATTACTGTCCCATATGATATGTGAGACAGTGGCCTTAGGCAAAGTATTCCAGGGACTACATGCCCGTAGTTGCTGCTTAAGGAAGATGCTTTTTAGTCTTGAATGCTAGTGGATTAGTGGTAAAGAGTAGCTACTGTTTTATGGCAACAAGTCAAACTTTCAGTAAATGCTTCAAGGACCAGTGACTTTGCAATGACCTTACTATTGTACCGAAGGTGTCTAATATAGCAGAGTAGAGCAAGATGGCCAAATAGAACCCTCAGTGATTGTTCCCTCTGCAGGAATACCAAATTTAAACACTATCCACACAAGAAAACAACTTCACAAGAACAAAAAATTAGATGAGTGATTAGATGAGTGCCTGGTTTTAACATCATATTAAAGAAAGAGGCACTAAAGAGAGTAGGAAAGACAGTCTTGTATTGCCTAAACTAGCCTGTTCCATTACCCTGGCAGTGGCTTCATGACAAGGAGAAAGAATCTGTGTGCTTGGGGAAGGGAGAGAAAAGTAATTGTGGGACATTGCATTGGAGCTCAGTGCTGCGCTGTCACAGTGGAAAGCAACATGGGGCAGAATTCAGTCAGCACCCATGGAGAAAACATTTAGACCAGGTCTACTTAGAGAGGAATCATCTATCCCAGTGGTCAGAACCAGAGTTCTAGCTAGCCCAGAACTAGTAAATCACAGAGTAAAGTGCTCTGGGATCCTAAATAAACTTAAAGGGCAGTCTAGGCCAAAGGGACTGCAATTTCTGGGCAGGTCCTGCTGCTGTGTTGGGCTTAGAGCCAGTGGACATGGGATGCATCAGCCAGGGTGGCCAAGGGAGTGCATTCATTAGCCCTCCCCTAACCCCAGGGAGTGCAACTCACAG
This sequence comes from Chlorocebus sabaeus, assembly GCF_047675955.1. Taxonomy (NCBI): domain Eukaryota; kingdom Metazoa; phylum Chordata; class Mammalia; order Primates; family Cercopithecidae; genus Chlorocebus; species Chlorocebus sabaeus. The sequence continues at coordinate 44,102,755 of NC_132918.1, forward strand.
CTCTGGGAGAGACTCTTTCCTTCAACTTGAGAAAAGGAGGGGGAAAAGTAAAGAGAAATTTGTCTTGCAACTGATACCAGCTCATTTAAAGTAGAATAGGGCACTAGACAGAGGCTTGAGGCCCTCATTAGAGGCCTTAGCTTCCAGATGACATTTCTAGACGCATGCTGGGCTGGGCCAGAAGGGAACCCACTGCCTTGAAGGAAAGGACCTATTCTAGCAGGATTCATCACCTGCTAACCAAAGAGCCCGTGGACCTTGAATAAACATCAGTGGTAGCCAGGAAATCCTTGCAACAAGCCTTGCTGTGCTGGCTTCATATGTGACCCAGCACTTTCCCAGCTGTGGTGGCTACGGGAAGAGATTCCTTCTGCTTGACAAAAGGAGAGGGAAGAGTAAAGGAAACTTCATCTTGAAACTTAGGTACCAGCCAAGCCACAATGGAATATAGCACCAAATGGACTCCTGGGGATCCTGATTCCAGGCCTTGGCATTTCTATGTCATTTCTAGACCTGCACTAGGCCAGAGGGGAGCCTATTATCAAGAAGGAAGAGACCCAGGCAGTCCTGGCAACACTTACCACAAACGGATTGAACAGTCCCTGGGCCTTGAGTAAACATCAGTGGGACCCAGGCAGTATTGGTCACAGGCCTGGGGTAGTGCAGGTCACAGGGAGAGACTGCTTCGGCTTGAGGAAATGAGAAGGAAGAATGAGAAGCTCTTCGACTTGTGGCTTGGGTGCCCAATCTGCTGCCATAGAATAGAGCACCAGGTAGATTCCTAAGGTTCCTGACTCCAGGCCCTGGCCACTAGATGGCATTTCTGGACCTGCCCATAGCTGGAAGTAGCTTGCAAAGAAGGTTACATGCCTGGCTGGATTCACCACCTGCTGAATGAAGAATCCTTGGGCCTTGAGTGAACATTGATGGTAGCCAGGCAGCGGTCACCGCAGGCTTAGGGTGAGACCTAGTGCTGTTGTTCCTTCAGGTTTGACCCAGAGTAGTACCAATGGTGGTGACCAAGGTGGTGCTTCTGCCACTCCCACCCCAGTTCCAGGTAGCTCAGCATGAAGATAGAGACTCTGTTTGTTTAGAGGAAAGTAAGGAAAGAGAACCAGAGTCTGCCTGGTAATCCAGGGAATTCTCCCAGATCTTACCCAAGACCAGCAAAACAGTACCTCTGAGTCAGTGAGAGTCACAGAATTGCTGGGCTCGGGCTAGTCCTAAGGCAGATACAGCTGAAGTGACCAAAGACTTAGATCATAACACTCAATATACTCTGAATACATAGAAAGCACTCTTAAGAAGGATGGGTACAAAGAAGTCCAGACTATGAAGACTACAAAGTTACCTAACTCTTCAATGCTAAGATATTGATAAACATTAGCAAGCATCAAGACCATCCAAGAAAACATGACCTCACCAAAGAAAGTAAATAATGCACCAGTGACCAATCCTGGAATGACAGAGATATGAGATCTTTCAAACAGACAATTCAAAATAGCTGTTTTGAGGAAGCTCAATGAAATTCAGGATAACATGGAGAAGGAATTCAGAATCCATTCAGATAAACTTAACAAAGAGATTGAAATAATTTCTAAAAATCAAACAGGAATTCTGGAGTTGAAAAATTTGATCAGCATATTGAAGAATGTGTATCTCTCAACAGCAGAATTGATCAAGCAGTATAAAGAATTAGTGAGCTTGAAAATGGGTTATTTGGAAATACACAGTCAGAGGAGACAAAAGAATAAAGAATAAAAAAGAATGAGGCAATCTTCAAAGATCTAGGAAATAGACTCAAAAGGACAAATCTAGGAGTTATTGAACTTAAAGAGGAATCAGAGAGAGACATCAGGGTAGAAACTTACTCAAAGGGATAAAAACAGAGAGCTTTCCAAATATAGAGAAAGAGATTAATATTCAATACAACAGGGTTATAGAACACCAAACAAATTTAACCCAAATAAGACTACTTCAAGACATTTGGTAAGCAAACTCCAAGAGGTCATGGATAAAGAAAGGATCTTAAAGCAGCAAGAGAAAAGAAACAAAATACAAAGGAACTCAAATACTTATCAGGCAGCAAACTTCTTAATGGAAACCTTACCGGCCAGGAGAGAGTGGCGTGGCATATTTTAAATGCTGAAGGATAAACAAACAAACAAACAAAGCAAACAAAAACCTTTTATTCTAGAATAGGAAATCCAGCAAAAACATCCTTCAATAATGAAGAAGAAATGAAGACTTTTTTGGACAAACAAAAGCTGAAGGATTTCCTTGATTCCAGGCCTGTCCTACAAGAAGTGCTAAAGGGAGTTGTTCAATCTGAAAGAAAATGATGCTAATGTGCAACAAGAAATCATCTGAAGGTACAAGACTCCCTAGTAATAGCAAGTACACAGTCAAACACAGAATACTATAATACTGTACTTATGATGTGTACTCATATCTTGAGTAGAAAGACTAAAAGATGAACTTATCAAAAATAGTAACTACAGCAATGTTTCAAGACACAGTATAATAAGATATAAATAGAAACAAAAAAGTTAAAAAGTGGAAAGATGAAGTTAAGGTGTAGATTTATTATTGATTTTCTCTTTGCTTGTTTGTTTTTGCCATCGGTGTTGTTATTAATTTAAAATAATAAGTTAGATGTTATTTGCAAGCCTTGTGGTAACTACAAATAAAAAATTTACAACAGATACATACACACACAAAAAACAATAAATTAAAACATACCACTAGGGAAAATCAGCTTTACAAAAAGGAAGGCATGCAGGAAAGAAGGGAGGATGACAAAACAACCTGAAAACAAATAATAAAATGGCAGTAGTAAGTCATTACTTATCAATAATAACATTGAACGATAATAGCAATGGACTAAACTCTCAATCAGAAGACACAGGATGGCTGAATGAATAAAGAAACAAGACCCAATGATATGTTAAGAAACACAAATCACCTATGAAGACACAAATATTTTACTGAAAATAGATGGTAAAAGATATTTCACGCAAATGAAAACCAAAAAAAGAGAAGGAGTAGCTATACGTGTATCTGACAAAGAAAATTTCAAGACAAAACTACAAAAAGAGACAAAGAAGGGCATTATATAATGATAAAGGGGTCATTTCAGCAAGCAGATATAACAAAGAAACTTTTGACTTAATCTGTACTGTAGGCCAAGTATACCTAATAGATAGTTGCACAACATTTGATCTAAGAGCTGCAGAATATACATTCTTCTCCTCAACACATGGATCATTCTTAAGGCCACAAAATGTCTTTAAAAATTAAAAAAAAAATTGCATCAAACATCTTCTGTGACCACAATGGAATGTTACCAGAAATCAATTACAAGAGAAACTTTAGAAAACGTACAAACAACAAACACAGGGAATGTAAACTATATGCCCCCAAGTGACTAGTGGGTAAATAAAGAAATTAAGAAGAAAATTAAAAAAATTTTTTGAAGCAAATAAAAATGGATACACAATGCACTCAAACCTTTGAGATACAATGGAATTAATACAATGAGGAAAGTTTATAACATTAAGTAACTACATAAAACAGTACAAAAATTTCAAATACACAATCTGATGATGCATCTTAGAAAACTAGAAAAGCAAGAGCAAACCAAACACAAAATTATTTGAAGAAAATAAATAAAATTAGAGCAGAAATAATAATGATAATAATAATAATAAATGAAAGTGAAAGAAAAAACAACACTAATATCAACAAAACAGAATGTTGCTTTTATGAAAATGTAAACAAAATAGAAAAAACTTTAACCAGACTAAAAAAAAGAGATCAAAATATGTAAAATCAGATGAAAGAGGAACTATCATAACTGATACCACAGAAATTCAAAGCATCAGTAGAGACTACTATGAGCAACTACATGGCAATAAATTGGAAAACCTAGAGTAATGGATAAATTCCTAGATACATACAATCTATTAAGATTGAACCCTGAAGAAATCCAAAACTTAAATAGGCCAATAACAAATAATGAGATTGAAGCCTTAATAAAAGGTCTCCTGGCAAAGAATAGCCTGGAACTTAATGGTTTCACTGCTGAATTTGTATCTAACATGTAAAGAACACCTAATACCAATCATACTTAAACTATTACAAAAAATAGAAGAGAAGAGAATACTGGACACATCAAAAACAAACAAACAAACAAAAACTACAAATCAATATTCTTGATGAAAACTGATGCAAAAATCTTCAACAAAACACTTATAAACTGAATTCAGCAAAACATTAAAAAAAACCATTCATCATGACCAACTGGGGTATATCCCATGGATGCAACAATGGTTCAATATATGCTAATCAATCAATGTGATACATTGTATTAAGAGAATTAAAGTAACAACCATATGATAATTTCAGTAGATGCTGAAAAAGTATTTGATAAAATTCAACATCGCTTCATGATAAAACGCCCTCAATAAACTGGGAATAGAAGGAATGTATATCAATATAGGAAAAGCCCTAAATGACACCGATCCACAGCTAGTATCATATTAGATGGGGAAATACTGAAAGCATTTTTTCTAAAATGTAGAACATGACAAGAATGTCCACTGTCATCACTGTTATTCAACATAGTACTGGAAGTCCTGGCCAAAACAATCAGACAACAGAAAGAAATAAAGAGGATCCAAATTGAAAAGGAAGAAGTCAAATTATCTTTGTTTGTTTATAGATAATGTCATCTTATATTTGGAAAAACCTGAAGACTCCACGAAAAAAACTATTAGAACTGATAAACTAAGTCAATAAAGTTGCAGAACACATCAGCATACAAAAATCAGTAGCATTTCTATATGCTAACACTGAACAAACTGAAAAATAAATAAAAAGGTAATCTCATCTACAACAGCCACACATAAAATTAAATACCTAGGAATTAACTTAAAGATGTGAAATATCTATGTAACAAAAACTATAGAGCATTGATGAAAGAATTTGAAGAGGACACCAAAACATGGCAAGATATTTCATGTTCATGAACTGGAAAAATCAATATTGTTAAATTTCCATACTACCCAAAGCAATCCACAGATTAAACACAATCCCTATTAAAATACCAATGACATTTTTTACAGAAATACAAAAAAATTCTAAAATGTATATGTCCATTTTTACACTGCTATAAAGAACTACCTGGGACTGGGTAATTTATTTTTTTAATATGGTTTAATTTACTTAAAGTTCTGCATGGCTGGGGAGGCCTCAGGAAACTTACAATCATGGCAGAAAGTCAAGGAAATCCACGCACCTTCTTCACAAGGTGGCGGGGGAGGGAGCATGGTGAGAGAAGGGGAACTGCTAAACACTTTTAAGGCATCAGATCTTGTGAGAACTCACTCACTATCAGGAGAACAGCATGTGGAAAACCACCCCTGCGATCCAACCATCTTCCACCAGGTCCCTCCCTCGACTCAGGAGATTACAGTTGGAAATGAAATTTGGGTGGGGACACAGAGCCAAACCATATTACCCATAGTAGCCAAAGCCATCCTAAGCACAAAGAACAAAACTGAAGAAATCACATTATCTGACTTCAAATTATACTACAAAGCTATAATGACCAAAACAGCATCATACTGGCATAAAAATAGACACATCGACCAATGGAACAGAAAACAGACCCCAGAAACATATTCACACACCGAGAGGGAACTCCTATTTGACAAAGGTGTCAAGAACATACACTAAGGAAAAAACAGTCTCTCAATAAATGGTGCTGGGAAAACTGCATATCCATATGCAGAATAATGAAACTAGACTCCTGTCTCTTGCCACATACAACAATCAAACCAAATGTATTAAAGACTTAAATCTAAGACCTCAAACTATGAAACTCCTAGAAGAAAACGTTGGGGAAAATCTCCAGGACATTGGTCTGGGCAAAGATTTCGTAAGTAATACTCCAAAAGCACAGGAAACCAAAGCAAAAATTGACAAATGAGATCACATCAAGTTTAAAAGCTTCTGCACAGCAAATGAAACAATCAACAAAGTGAAGAGGCAACCCACAGAATGGGAGAATATATTTGCAAACCATCCACCTGACAAGGGATTAACAACCAAAATATATAAGGAGCTCAAACAATTTAATACAAAAAAAATCTAATAATCTAATTAAAATGGGCAAAACATCTGAATAGAGATTTCTCAAACAAAGACAAACGGTAAATAGGTATATGAAAAAGTGTTTAACATCATTGATCATCAGAGAAATGCAAATTAAAACTACAATGATATATCATCTCACCCCAGTTAAAATGGCTTTTATTGAAAAGACAGGGAATAATGAATACTGTCATGAATGTGGAGAAAAGTGAACCCTCATACACAGTTAATGGGAATGTAAATAAGTATAGCCAGTATGGAGAAAAGTATGGAGTTTCTTCAGAAAGCTAAAATTAAAGCTACCATATGATTCAGGAATCCCACTGTTAGGTATATACCCCAAAGGAAGGAAATCAGTACATCAAAGAGATATCTGCACTCCCATATACTACTATTCACAATATCAAAGATTCGGAAGCAACCTAAATGTCCATCAGCAAACAAATGGATAAAGAAAATGTGTACATATACACAATGGAGTACTATTGAGCCACGTGAAAAATATGAAATCCTGTCATGTGCAACAAATGGATGGAACTGGGTGACATTATGTTAAGTGAAGTAAGCCAGGTACAGAAAGACAATTTCTGTACAAGTTGGAATATTTGTAACACAAATAAATAATAGATTCTTGAGTTGATGTATACTGCATTTACCCTGATGTGATTATTGTGCATTATATGGCTTTATCAAAATGTCTAATGTACTATATGTATATGCAAGTATATATGCAAATATATATATTTTTGTACATGGGTGTGTGTGTGTGCGCCTCTCTCTCTATATATATACACACACACATATATATGTGTGTATATATATACTATGTACCCATGTACCCATTCACATTCTATGTGAATATGTAACCCATTCAAATATAAATATAGCTTAAGTCAGAGAATAATAATTTGTTTAAAAACAAATGATTTTGACCCACTGTTGATATCATATTTAATTATAGAGATTCTGTAGATATATTACAGATACCAAGAGATGCCATGGGGTCAGAGGAGGATTATGAGACAAATGCATGTAAATGAATTACTTCACAACAGAAAATTTACTAATAATGGGTATATATGTATACTATGTACCCATGTACAAAAGATGTCCAGTAGATGCACTTTAGGTTTAATTTCCATTAGAAAATGCTGAAATCTCACTCAGACTCAGAAAACTGCTTTAAGTTTTGCTATGTTAAGCACATAACTAAAACAGGAAAGAATACACAAAATTTAGATAATAAAATGATAAAATTTTGACACATAACCTTAAAAAACTTGTCACAGAAAACAATTCATTAAAATAGATCTATTAAAAATGAAATTCTCTCCTTTTCCTTCATACTTCTGATTTCTGTTATCCTGATACACATTTAAAAAGAAGTAAAATATGTGATTTAATTTGTCTGTGGTTTATCATCTGTTTTTTGAACTAAAATGCAGTTTCCCAAGGTTTTTGTTTGTATAATGATGGGTTGCTTGTAGGCAGATTGACTCAATGTTGCATGGCTATTAAAATCAGATTATGGTGAACAAATGGAACAATTGGGTATGATATGCCATTTTAGTATTGTTTTGTTGGGGTCCGCGTGTTTCCTAAACAAAGGAATGAACACACAAGACAACACAAGACAAGACAAACATGGCGGCCGCCTCGAATGGCGCGCTCCGCTTTATTTTATACAGTCGTTTGTGGAATGTTGCCAAGTCACAAGACACATTGTTGTTTTTCTGACCTTTCCCTGACTTTCTGGATTTTCAAGATATTTACATATAAACAGGCCCCCAACGCCCTGCTTCGTTTTCGAGAGCAGGACTTATGGGGAACGCCCTGCTTCGTTTGCGAGAGCAGGACTTATGGGGAACGCCCCGCTTCGTTTGCGAGAGCAGGACTCATTGGGAACACCCTGTTTGTGAGCACATAGTCCTCTACATTGTTTCTTAATGAAACGCAGTTCCTGTAAAGTATGCTGTAGATCACAAAGTCATTCTCCAAAATTTTGTTTGTAAATGTTGTGAACCCTGTGTTTACTTCTGTGAAAGCCCCAATAAAGTGTCTAATATATATATATTCAATATATACTTATTGAATGAGTAAATAAACACAATACCAAAGATTGCCAAAAGGCAATGTAGAAAACATAAGACTGATTAAATAAAGGAGAAATACAGGCGTGAGTTTAATAATTTATAGAAAAGAAAAATAATTTCATATAGGAGTCATTTAGAAAGCCTTCGTGGAAAAAGTAAAATTTTTTAAAAATTACATTTTTCTGTAAAACTTTGTACCCTTCCATGTTTATTTTTTTGCCACAACCTTAAATTACTTGTACTGTTTTTTGTTTTGTTTTGTTTTTTTTTTTACTTATTTTTCTTTAATTGACACAAACTTTTAAAGTGAGCTTATATAAAAATCGATTTTATGCTTGGAGGACTTGTATCACTTCTTTTTAATATTAGACAAAAGTAAAATAGATATAGATGGTAAACATAATGTATCTATTAAGTTTAGCTAGGTACTGCTTCTTTCAAAGGTCCCAAACTTGAGACAAGTTTTACAGACATGACAAAACACGATAATGTTAAATTTTACATTAATAATAAAGACTGGAAAGATAATGATCCCTTGAATGAATGCTTTATAATTTCATTTCTTTATACTTCATATAAGCACCTCATGTGCCACCTCAAATTGTTTTGCATTCCACCAAAGTACGCAGGATCACGTTTCAGGAAAACTCTGTAAAGCAGCTACTAAAGAAACTATCAAGTACAACGCAAAAATAAAGATGAGGACACATTTCTTGAAGTTCTGCCATGTGCCAAGCATTCTGCCAAGTAATGCATTTGTCTGTAATGCATTTTCAAAGTAATGCCTTTACACGCATTTGTGTCATAACCCTTCTCTGACCCCGTGGTATCTCTGGGTATGTGTAATGTACCTACAGAATCTCTGTAATTAAATATGATATAAACAGTGAGTCAAAAACATTTGTTTTTTAAAAAATTATTATTCTCTGACTTAAGCTATATTTATGTTTATATTTACATAGTATAAAATTTCAAATCCAAGTGTTTTTCATGAATCTCATTCCTTAGTGGCATATAATGAAATTTTCCCTTATGTCCTTATATCCAAGTCATTTAATTCCCCGTCCCCCGCCACCGCAGATATTAGCAATAGTTTTACCGAGATGATAGCATACAATGTACATCATTCTCTGAATCACTTAATTTACTTACAATATTTCTTGGGAAAATTCTCAGTCAATACATTAGGAATCCTCTCAATTTGTTAATGTTTCTGTAGTATTCTGTTAAGTAACTGTACAATAATTTATTTTACTGATTCCCTCTTAGTGTAATGTTTCTAGTCTTAGGCTATTTTCAATGGTAGTATTCATAACCTTTTAAATTTCACGCATTTTTTGAGAATATCTGTAAAATAATTTTCCAGAACTATGACTCAACGGTTACAATGTAAAGATACAGTAATTTTTTTTTCTGATGTCAGTTGTTCCATTCACTGTCTTTTCCACATGATATGGTTTGGGTCTGTGTTCCCACCCAATCTCATGTTGAATTGTGATCCCACTGTTGGAAGAGGGGCATGGTTGGAGGTGATTGAATCATGGGAGTGGATTTTCCCCATGCTGTTCTTGTGATAGTGAGTGAGCTCTCATGAAATCTGGTTGTTGTAAAAGTGTGTAGCCCTGCCTCTCCCACCTCTGCCAGCCTTGTGAAGATGCTCTTGCTTCCTCTTCACCTTCTGCAACGATTCACATCTGCCTGAGGCCTCGCCAGAGCAGAAGCTCATACAGCCCACCAACCCATGAACTGATTAAACCTCTTTTCTCTATAAATTACCCAATTTCAGGTAGTTCTTGATAGCAGTGTGGGAACAGACTAACACACCCACTAATGTGAAATTCATTTGTTTTAAATACTAAATATTTGTATGCATTTGTGTCTTTATGTAAACATTTTGTTCTTTTGACTACATATGATCAATGATACATTACTACTAAATTTTTTAAATTATAGTAGCTTTATTGTATCACATAACATTGGGGTATCTAATTCCCAATCAATACTCTTTATGAAATTTTCTTGCTATTTTTTTCACATACAATTTTGGGTCAGTTTAATTATTCTCCTTTCTCTTAAAATATAATGAAATCACATTAAATTTGTAGATAGTAGGTACTTTTAAAACTTACTTAAGGTGTATGGAAATCTTTATGATGTTGAGTTTTCTTGACAACATATAAACATTTGTATTCATTAAATATTTCTTCTTTAGTGTCCCTTAGTATTCATTTTATTTCATGCATATTTTGCATATATCTTGCAAAGTTTTCTGATAGATTTTTAAATCTGTTCCATTGCCATTCTACATGGTGTCTTTTTATGTCAGTTTATATTTTAAATGTTTGAGATTTGAATCAGCAATATGCAGCATAGAAATTGAAAATGTATAGAGCAAGTATAATGTATGCTAATGTACAACGTACTTTTATGTTAGACTCTATGACGGCAACAGAAAATGTACTAATATGTAAGAGAATGGTCATTAGTCAGGATATTTTACTGCAGGTATGATAAAAACTATTCAAAGCATCTTAACCACCATTGCTACTCTTACCACAATAGCAGAAGGAGTAGAGAGATGCATGCAGTAGAATTAGTGGGTAATGTGTCAGGAACTGGTGGAGCTTAAATGGTAATAATTTGTTGAGTTGATTGCTTTAATCAATGTTCACCTACTGCATGAATAAATGGGGCTATGCAAGGTGGAAATATTTTTATATGAAAATTAAGAGGTCAAAAGGTAGCAAGAGAGATTGGGGAAGAAGCAAGAGAGTGACTGAAATGATGGACCCTCAGTTCTAAACTGGGATGATAAAGGACATGAAGGCATAAGGTGGCCAATACAATGTGATCTCCATGAGATAGAACAGGTGTAGCACCAATAATGGAGCAAACAATGGAGGAAGTGAAGAAAATAAATGACAGAATTATGAATTAATGATTTCAGAGATCAAGATATGTCGGTTAGGTCGGGTGCTGTGGCTCAGGCCTATAATCTCAGCATTTTGGGAAGCTGAGATGGGTAGATCACCTGGGGTTGAGAGTTTGAGACTAGCCTGGCCAACATGGAGAAGCCCCATCTCTACTGAAAATACAAAAAGTAGTCGGTCATGGTGGCAGAGCCTATAATCCCAGCTACTCGGGAGGCTGAGGCACAAAAATCGCTGGAAACTAGGAGAATAGTAAGAATTTTCAGAGTGGAGGCAGAGATAGTGTTTAAAAGATAATTGCACCAAAGTCTCAGAAATCACCCCTCCCCCCATATAACAAAAAGTCACTTATTTTCCAAAAACTATTGAAATAAATACATTTGTTAATTAAAAAATGGAAATAAGGTCATGAAACCAAGATGTTATATCATCCATCAAGTCTTTAAGATGACTACGTTGATGTCAAACCTAAACATAGAAAATGTTTTTCATTACTGAAGAAAAAAGAATGGTTAGCAGCTCTCTCTGATGAGGAAAAGCAGGTGCTAACATAAACACATGATGTAAATATCAAGGAAGATACACATTTTTAAGAGGATAGACGTTATTGCTAAAAAATAGAATGAAGGGACAAAGATGCTATTTCTCAAATCCTAGTAAGTGGAATGTGATGGAATTTTTTAGTCTTTATTTGAGAGTTCATACTATCAAAGGAGAGATTTCCATTAAGAAAAGTGATTTTCGAGTAGGATAGGCTACGTAATAACATAGAAACTCCGAAAACTCTTTGGCTTAAAGAACAAAGAAATCATTTCTTAAGAAAAATCAGGCAAATATGAATCGTTGTGATGAGTTAGTAGTTCTATTTCACAGAAGCCAGCATTAACTATGCCATCTTACATACATAGTTTTTAAGGTCCTTCTAATCATCCCCATTCCAGAGAGTAGGGACAGTGAAGACCAAAGTTAAATACTTTTAATAAAGTGAAACAGACATTGCAAATATTATTTTCATTAACATGCTACTGATAGAGCTCAATCACCTGACCATGGCAGAGAATCTGAGAAAAACAGTCTCCAGCTAGGCAACAATGTTCCGGTTGTAATTCTAGTACTATGTTAGACAGAAAGAATGAGTTCTGATGAACATCTAGAAAGACACATAATGGCAATCATTAAAAAGTCAGAAAACAACAGATGCTGGAGAGGACGTCGAGAAAGAGGAACTCTTTTACACTGTTGGTGGGAGTGTAAATTAGTTCAACCATTGGGGAAGACAGTCTGGCGATTCCTCGAGGGTGTAGAACCAGAAATACCATTTGATCCAGCAATCCCATTTCAGGGTATATATACAAAAGATTATAAATCATTCTACTATAAAGATACATACACATGTATGTTTATTGCAGCACTGTTCACAATAGCAAAGACTTGGAACCAACCCAAATGCCTACCAATGATAGACTCGATAAAGAAAATGTGGCACATATACACCATGGAATACTATGTAGCCATAAAAAAGGATGAGTTCATGTCCTTAGCAGGGACATGGATGAAGCTGGAAACCATCATTCTCAGCAAACTAACACAAGAACAGAAAACCAAACACCACATGTTCTCACTCATAAGTGGGAGTTGAACAATGAGAACACATGGACACAGGGAGGGGAACACACTGGGGCATGTCAGGGGGTGGGGGTTTAGCGGAGGGATAGCAGTAGAAGAAATACCTAATGTAGAAGACAGGTTGATGGGTGCAGCAAACCACCATGGCATGTATACACCTATGTAACAAACCTGCACTTTCTGCACATGTGTAGTATATTATGATTATCAAACAAAAAATAAAATATGTCCATCATTTCAGAATTATTTACATTATTTCCATGATAAGCTATTTTAAGTAAGGTTTATTGAGGTAGTACTTGACAAGTTTTGAACAAATGTACATAGTCATGTAATTCTCAGCAAGATTATGATATTAAACATGACATCATCCAAAAAAGTTCCCACATTCCTCTTTGCAGTCAATCTTCTCCCGTGACTTTAAATTCTGGTAAACAATATGTTTTCTGTTAATATAGTTAGCCATTTTTAAAGAATTTCATATAAATGAAATAGTGCATATGTTGTCTTTTGTGTATGGTTTCTTTCACTTAGAAAGATGGTTTTGTAATTTATCTATGTTGCTACAGTGTCTCACTAGCTTTTTCCTCTTTATTACTGGGTAAAATCCCACAGTATGCATGTACCACAGTTTTGTTTTTATGTTCATTAGTTGATGGTCTTTTGAGTTGATTCCAGTTTATGGTATAAATTAAGCTACTAAAAAACTATAAATGCAAGTATTTTCCTAATGTGCAATTTCACTTTTCTTGGATAAATAGCTGCATAGGTGATTGTTTTATCATATATGCTACATGTTATGTTTGCCTTTTTTAGACACTTTCAAACTGTTTTTGAAAGTGTCTCTTCCATGTTGTCAATGCATGACAGTTTCAGTTATTCAACATCTTTATTAACACTTTCCATTTGTATATATTATTTTATGAAGTGACTGTTAAATATTTTGCATACTTTGTAAGTTTCATAAGTTAATTATTTTTAGGTTTTTAAATTTTAAATTCTAAAAAAATTTCTATAGAGATGGGCTCTCAATATGTTGCCCACCTTCATTTTGAACTAAATTATGGGTTTTTTTTCTTTTTTTTTTAGATGGAGTCTCACTCTTGTTGCCCATGATGGAGTGCAGTGGTGCTATCTCGACTCACTGCAACCTCTGCCTCCTGGTTCAAGCAATTATCCTGTCTCAGCCTCCTAAGTAGCTGTGATTACAGGCATGCGCCACCACACCTGGCTAACGTTTTTGTATTTTTAGTAGAGACGGGGTTTCACCATATTGGCCAGGCTAGTCTCGAAATCCTGACCTGACCTTGTGATCCACCTGCATCAGCCTCCCAAAGTGCTGGGATTATAGGCGTGAACCACTGCACCTGGTCTAAATTATATTTTTAAAAGTAAAAATATTTAAAGAATACTAAATATTAATATGACCTTAAAATCACTGAAATTCAATTTTAAGAGCCAGATCTCATATAAATATAAATAAATTCTAGCTAAATTTTAGGCTTTCTTGTCATAGGTCCTAAAATTTAACACTTATTTTGTAATGACTAAACAGAAAATGTTTGATTTGTGTCAAACACATTTGTAATGATAAAAATTTCTACAATTTAATAATGCTGTTTTTAGCATGATGCTCTGGATTTTGTTTAATCTTCTATTAATACAACTTTAAATTAGAATGACCTCTTTGGTTAATGACATGAGCATTATCTTCAAATGTGAGCAGCTGCCACTCATTTTAGTACTTTGTGAAATATCTAAGATTCAGAGTTGGTGCAGTTTATTACTATAATCCTTTTTTTTTATACTTTAAGTTCTAGGGTACATGTGCATAGCGTGCAGGTTTGTTACATATGTATACTTGTGCCATGTTGGTGTGCTGCAGCCATCAACTCATCAGCACCCATCAACTCGTCATTCACATCAGGTGTAACTCCCAATGGCATCCCTCCCCCCTCCCCCTTCCCCATAATAGGCCCTGGTGTGTGATGTTCCCCTTCCAGAGTCCAAGTGATCTCATTGATCAATTCCCACCTATAGTGAGAACATGTAGTGCTTGGTTTTCTGTTCTTGTGATAGTTTACTGAGAATGATGGTTTCCAGCTGCATCCATGTCCCTACAAAGGACACAAACTCATCCTTTTTTATGGCTGCATAGTATTCCATGGTGTATATCTGCCACATTTTCTTAATCCAGTCTGTCACTGATGGACATTTGGGTTGATTCCAAGTCTTTGCTATTGTGAATAGTGCTGCAATAAACATATGTGTGCATGTGTCTTTATAGCAGCATGATTTATAATCCTTTGGGTATATACCCAGTAATGGGATGGCTGGGTCATATGATATTTCTAGTTCTAGACCTTGAGGAATCGCCATACTGTTTTCCACAATGGTTGAACCAGTTTACAATCCCACTAACAGTGTAAAAGTGTTCCTATTTCTCCACATCCTCTCCAGCACCTGTTGTTTCCTGACTTTTTAATGATTGCCATTCTAACTGGTGTGAGATGGTATCTCATTGTGGTTTTGATTTGCATGTGGTGTTAGTATTTTATACCAATAAAATAAAAATATAAAATTATTTTGTAGTTTAGTTTCTGTTTAATTCATAGAAGAATGGTTCTTATGTCATAAAATGTGTCAGAATATTCAATATAAAAGGATTATAGCAATGGTCATTATCTTACTAGAAATTGAGTAACATATTATTGAATATCTACTGAGTTAAAAAAGAAACCAAAGGAAATTTAGAAGTATATTGAGACAAATGGAAATAAAAAGTTATGTGATGCAGCAAGAGTAGTACTAAGAAGGAAGTTTATGGCTATAAATGTCTACATGAAATAAAGAAGACAGGTTATAATCAGTAACTAAACATTACAACCCCCCACCATGAACTGATAAAAGAACAAAATAAGTCCAAAGTTAGCAGAAAGAAAGAAACAATAACTTTTAGAGAAAACAAAAATGGAAAAGACCATAAAAATAGAAAAACAGATAAAACAAATAGCTTATTTATAGAAAAGTAAACAAAACTGACAAACTTCTGGCTAGTCTACATATGAAAAAAAAGACTCAAATAAATAGAATCAGAAATGAAAGAGGAGAAATTACAACTGATACCACATAAATACAAAAGAAAATAAACTTTTATGAACATTATACACCAACAAATTAGACAATGTTAAATAAATAAATGAATAAATAAATAAGTTTCTGGACACATACAACCTTACCAAGACTGAATCAGGAAGACATAGAAAACCTGAATAGACCAATAACAAATAAAAATTTTGAATCAGTAATTTAAAAAAAATCTTTCAAAGAAGAAGCCCACGACCAGATGACTTCACATGAGAATTCTATAAAATATTTTTTAAAAGAATTAATTCCAATATTTTATAACCTCTTTCAAAACATCAAATAAGAAATAATACTATTGAACTCTTTTTATGAGGCTAACATCACCCTAATAACAAAACCAGAAAAAGATACAACAACAACAACAAAAAAAGTTTACAGGCAAATATCCCTGATGAGCCTGGCTACAAAAATTCTCCAAAACAAATATTAGCAAACAGAAGTAACAGCACAATAAAATCATTCTCCATGACCAAGTGGGACTTATCTCAGATATATGAGTGTGGTACAAAACATTAGAAATTCGTTAATATGTTACATAACCATAACCAATAAAATATAAAAATCAAATCTTAATAGATGCAGAAAAAACATTTGACACAATTTAATGCTCTTTTTTGACACAAATTCTCATCAAATTAGGTGTGTAAAGAACTTAACATAATAATAACCATATATGAAAACTCCATAGTTAGCATCATACTCAGTGGTGAAAAGTGCCAAACTTTTTTTTCTTTAAATCTGAAACCAGGCAAGGATGCTCACTCACTCTGCTCACTCATTCTTGACCCTTCTGTTCAACCTAGTACTAGATGTCTTAGCCAGAATAATTAGACAAGAAAATGAAATGAAAAGCATAAAATCAACAAAGAAGGAGTAAAATTATCTCTGTTTGCAGATTGCATAATCTTATATCTAGAAAGTCCTAAAGACTACACAAACAAAAACTTGTTAGAACTAATAAATTAGACCAGGTATAGTGGCTAAAGGCGATAATATAAGCACTTTCAGAGGATAATGTGGGAGCCCAGAAGTTAAAGGCCAGCATTGGCAAAATAGCAAGACCCAGTCAGGCTCTAAACACACATACCCACACACACACACACAAAAATTAAAAAAATAAACAGGCAGTATGGTGCATGCCTATAATCCTAGCTACTCAGGAGGCTGAGACAAGAGAGTTGTTTGAACCCAGAAGTTTGAGACTACACTGAGCTAAGATTGTGCCACTACTCTCTAGCCGGGGTGACAGAATGAGACCTCATCTCTCTCTCTCTTTCTCTTCCTCTCTTTTTAAAGGAACCAATAAGTGAATTTAGCAAAGTTGCACAGTACAAAAATCAATGTACAACAAAATCAATTATATCTCTATACACTAACAACAAACTATCTGAGAAGAAAATTGAGAAAACAACCTTATTTTTACAAAATAATAAAAAAGAATATAATACTTAAGAATAAACTTAGCAAAGGAGACAAAGACTTGGACACTGAAAATTACAAAACATTGCCAAAAGAAATTGTAAAAGACAAAAACATGTAGAAAGATATCTTATGTTCATGGAGTAGATGATGTAATATTGTTAAATTATCCATATTACTCAAAGTCAATTGAATGCAATCCCTATCAAAATATCATTTTTTGCAGAAGTAAAAAAAAATCCCAAAATACATATGGTATAACAAAAGACTCCAAATAGCCAAAATAGTTTTGATCAGGAAGGACAAAGCTTGGAGTATCACACTTCTGGATTTCAAAACTTACTATAAAGCAAAAATAATTAAAATAGTATGCTATTGGTATAAAAATAGAACAATGGAACAGAATAGAGAACCCAGAATTAAACCCACATATATATGGTCAAATGGTCTTTCAGTGCTTGTTTCAGAAGAACATACACTACAATTGGGATAATACCAAGAAGACTAGCATGGCCTCTGTGCAAGGATGACATGGACTTTCATAAACTGTTCCATACTTTTATCCCTCTACTCTACGTATACCACAGTTAAAAGGAAAACAGACCTCTCAGATGGGAAAGGGAACCAGAACAAGAATTCTGGCCATTCAAAAAGCCAGAGTGTCTCCTTACCTTCAGACAAACAATTATCCCCCAGGGCTGATAGCTCTTAGTCAGTTTGAAATAATTGAAATATCAAAGATAATTCAGAATGTGATGGTAAGGAAACTCACTGAGATCCAGGAGAAAGTCAAAACCAAATCCAAGGAGTCCAAAAAAATCTAGTGAAATGATTCATGAGCTGAAAGATAAAATAGCCATTTTAAGAAAGAAGCAAAATAAACTTATGGAACTAAAAATTCATTATAATAATTTGATAATACAGTTTGAACCATTAACAGCAGAATAGACTGAGCTGAGGAAAGAGACTCAGAACTCGAAGACCAGTTCTTCAAATTAACTGAGTCAGATAAAAATAAAGTAAAAAGAATTTTTAAAATGAATAAAACCTCCAAGAAATGTGGAATTAGGTTAAGAAACCAAATTTATGACTCATTGTCATTTCTGAGAGGAGAGAGAATAAGCAACTTAAAAAAAAACATTGTCAAGTAGATAGTCCACGAAAATTTTTCCAGTCTTGCAGAAACTGATATACATATTTAAGAAATACAGACAAACCCTATGACATATTATATAAGGTAACTATCACCAAGTCACATAGTCATCAGATTCTCCAAGATCAATGTGAAAGAAAAAATGTTAAAGGCAGCTAGAAAGAAAGATCAGGTCACTTACAAAGAGAAACCCATTAGACTAGCACTGGATTTCTCAGCTGAAACCACAAAACTAGAAGATGTTGGGGGCCTATTTACAGCATCCTCAAAGAAAAGAAATTCCAACCAAGAATTTCATATCTCACGACACTAAACTTCTTAAACAAAAAAGAAATAAGATACTTCTCAAACAAGCAATCACCAAGGAAATTTATTACCCCCTTATAAGAGGTCCTTAAGACAATGCTAACCATGAAAATGAAGGATTGATGCTGGCTACCAAAAAATTAACTTAAGGACATGGCCACAGGTAGTATAAAGCAATTACACAATCAAATCTACAAAACAACCAGCTGTTAACATGATGACAGGATCAAAATGTTATGTACCAATAATAACCCTGAATGTAAGTTGTCTGAACACCCCACTTAAAAGGCATAGTGAAAAACTGGATAAAAAGACAAGATCTAACTGTATGCTGTATTCAAGAGATACATCTCACATGTAATGATGGCCCATAGGCAAAAAGTACAGGGGTGGAGAAAGATCTACTATGCAAATGGAAAACAAAAAAAGAGCAAGTCACCATTATTAAATCAGATAAAATGGACTTTAAACCAACATCAATCAAGAAGGACAAGGATGGACATTACACAATGATCAAAGGCTCAATTCAGCAAGAAAATTTAAATGTCCTAAATATATACACACTCAATATTAGAGCCCCCAGATATATAAAGCAAGTTCTTCTTGGCCTATACAAATTTTTAGAAAGTTGCTTTAACAGTAAAGGGCTTCAACATCCCACTGACAATGTTAGACAATTCATCAAAGCAGAAAACTAACAAATAAATTCTTAAACTCAATGCTTGACCATTTGGACCTAATAAATATCTATAAAATATTCCACCTATAAACCACAGAATATGTTTTTCTCATACACACATAATATAGTCTATGATTGAACACATGCTCAGTCATAAGGAGAGTCTCAGTAAATTCAAAAAATTAATTATACCAAGCACAATCTCAGACCATACTGCAATAAAAATAAAAATCAGTACCAATAAGTTCTCTCAAAACTTCATAAAAATATGTAAATTAAACAACTTGCTCCAGATAACTCTTGGGTAAAAAAACAAAATTAAGGCAAAATTTTAAAAATCTTTCAAATTATTGAAAATAGAGAAACAATCTACCAAGATTTTTGGGATGCATTTAAAGCAGTGTTAAAAGGTTTATAGCAGTAAATGTCCTCAACAAGAAATTAGAAGATCTCATTTTAACTATGTAACATTGCACCTAGAGGAACTAGGAAAAAAACAACAAAAGCATAAGAAAAGAAATAACTAAAATTACAGAAGAATTGAATGAAATTGTGATGTAAATATCCATAGAAAAGATCAATAAAATCATGAACTTGTTATTATTGATAGATCACTACCTAGAATAACAAAATATAAAGGTGAAGATTCAAATAAGTGCAATCAGATGACAAAAATGACATCATAACTGATCCTGCAGAAATACAAAAGATCTTCAGAGATGATTATTAACGCCTCTACATACACAAATTAGAAAATAAAGAGGAAATAGATAAATTCCTGGAAACACACAACCTCCCAGAATGAACCAGGAAGAAAAACCTGAACAGACCAAGAAGTTTCAAAACTGAATCAGTAATAAAAAACTTAGCAACCAAAAAAAAAAAAAAAAAATTCCCTGGACCAGACAGAAGATGTATTCACAACTGATTTCTACCAGACATATAACGATTATTCTACTGAAACTATTCCAATTCTGCTGAATTATTCTACTGAATAGTATCAATTCTACTGAAACTATTCCAAACAATTGAGGAGAAGGGGCTCTTCCTTAACTTATTCTAGAAAACCAGGATCATTCTGATACTAAAATTTAACAGAGACACAACATAAAAAGAAAACTACAAGTCAATATCCCTGATGAACATAGACATAAAAAATTCTTAACAAAATACTCGCAAACTCAACCCAAGAGCACATCAAAAACTTAATTCACCATGATAAAGTAGGCTTATTTCTGGGATGCAAGGTTGTTTCCATATACGCAAATCAGTAAATGTAATTCACCATATAAAATATTAGAATACAAAAACTGTATGATTATATCAATAATTGTAGAAAAAGACTTCAACAAAATATAATATCCTACCATAATATAAACCCTCAACAGACTAATCATTGAAGGAACATATCTCCAAATAATAAGAGCCATCTATGTCAAATCTAGCCAACATCATATTGAGCAGGCAAAAGCTGAAACCATTTCCTTTGAGAACTGAAACAAGTCAAGGATGCTCACTCACACTACTCTTGTATACCATAGTACTGGAAGTCCTTGATGGAGTAATCAGACAACAGAAAGAAATAAAAGGCATCTGAATAATAATAAAAAAAAAGATTAAAAGTTCAGCTATCTCTCTTTACTGATTATATGACTCTATAACTAGAAAACTCTAAAGATGCTGCTGCCAAAGGGCTCCTGGACCTAGTAACATCAGTAACATTTCAGGATCAATATACGAAAATCAGTACTATTTCTTTACACCAATAACATTCTAGTTGAGAACTAAATCAAGAGCTAAAAGGGCCAAGGTGTAACTCAGGCCATTGTTTCAGAGAGTGCAAGCACCAAGCCCTGGCAGCTTCCATGTGGTGTTGATCCTAAGGGTACACAGAAGTCAAAAATTAAGGTTTGGGAAACTCTCTTTATATTTCAGAGGGCGTATAGAAATGCCTGGATGTCCAGGTAGAAGTTTGCTGCAGGGGTGGGACCCTCATGGAGGACCTCTATACATATATGTATATATTTGTTTACATACATATATTAGTATGGAATCATAGATTATTATTTTATTTCAGGAAGATTCTTTTAGTCCCATTATCCATTTCCATGAAATTGTCTGAAATTTGTCAAGTGAGAGCCCCTTCAATCTGTCTTCAGTGTCCTTTTGCTCTATTACTATTATTTTATTTAAAGTTTCCTTGCTTTATATCACAATGATAAGTTGCAGACAGGTCTTGTACTCCTCTGCCGTAGCTGTGGACTCATTCATTTCTCTATGGAGCTCCAGCTTTTGTTAGTAGGGTGTAGTATACAGAAACTAACATCTAAAAGTAGAATGATGGTTGCTGGGGGCTGAGTAGCATAGGGAAATGGGGCATTAGTGTGTTATAGGTAAAATGTTTGAGTTTGGGAAAATGAAAAAGTTCTGTACAACAATGTGAATGTACGTAACATCACTGAACTGTACCCTCAAAAGTGGCTAAGATGATAGATTTTTATGTATAATTTACTATAATTAAGAAACACTGACTACAAAAAAAAGGGAAACTAATATATGAGAACTAGGTTTGCTCATTGCTGTACAGGCATCTTTATTTTTAGTCCCTTTAAATATAAAGAACTACAAAATATAGGCATGCATATATCTAGATATATAATCAATAGCTATAATTTTATTTATATATTAAAATCTATACATTCATACTATTACTTCCATTTAAATTTATTATAACAGAGGCTATTCTTGTCTTTTTCTTTTTACATTTCTAGTTCCATTCTCCAACTGGCAGTCATGTGGCTTTCATTTTTCTCAGCATTACTCCCTCATATGCTCAATCCTAAAATCACAGATAGCAATTTTAGAATTGCTAATCCATACTACTGTGAACTGGGCTCCTTTTAATTCCTGACCCCATAGTGATTTTAATTTGAGACAAATCACAAAAATCAGACATGCATACAATTCTTTTCCCATTGTATTAAATGTGTAAAAAATCTGTTCATTCACATTTCCTTTTTCTTGCTAAACTATTGTCTCTGAGAAGGTGCTATTTGATTTAGAACAAAGATATACATCTTTGTTATCACTGTTCACATCTGTCTGTTTCATCTGTTAGGCAATGACAGTTGCTACATGAGTATCATTTAAAACATTAGTGATACTTTTTTGGGTGATGTATATAAAATAACTAAATGATATTCAAAGCTTATGATTAATCAACTACAGGCATAGTGCATCTTCCTGGGCAATTACTATATATTCTGAATGTCAGCATAGCTTATGTGTCTTCCTCTTTTGTTACATATAATTTTGAAAACCTAATTTAGATTAAAGCTTTATTATGTTGTAAGGCAGGGGGAAAAGGAAACCTTAGTAATAATCAAACCTTGTATCTATGCATTTCAATGTCTATTAATCTCTAGGAAGGTGCTCTTCCCTTACATACAAATAAAAGCAAATAAATCACTAATGTACAATACCACGGCAGTGATCACACCCTAGGATTCCATCTATTAAGATATAATATGGCCATGGCATACCATGTACACAGAACCCAACACAGCTCATCACCCTTTACTAGGAAAACACTTTCTCTATTCTATCACATCTCAGCTGTCACTCACTGTGACTGAGCTAAACAATTTAGAGTAATAAGTGCATACTTTCCCCAAAGCATGCATTCTTTCCTCAAATCAACCTCCAACTTGTTTTTTACCTCACTCAATGAGTTGTTCATTTCTAGTTGCTATTTATTGAAATACAAGTAGCCAACAGACTTGCTGTCTGATATGTTGATCCTATCTCATACAGGGGCCATACAACAAGGTAAGAGCAGCTTTTTTGAAAGGGCAAAACTCATACATCTGGATGAGTGCCATTTAAATAGTTTTTAGGCAAATGTTTCAACTGAATTCAGGTAGACAAAGATTATTATGACTAATGGGTTCAACTTTGACTTTAGCTTAACCCACTAGAATTTGGGGAGTGAGAAGGCACAAGGAAGGGACTCTAGCAGGAGGGACTTGTAGGTAAGGGTAGAGAGGAGAAAACCTCTCTTTTACATTTATATTTCCCTCAGGCAGTTCAAATGCAACGTGTCCCAAACTGAATTTATTCTCTATCCTGCCTCCAGTCTCCTTCCATTCTAGCTCCCTATGTCTGTGCATGCAGCATCTCCTCTCTAGTCTACATCAGTAAACTAGGAGTCATCCTAATGTAAATGATTTCACTCCGTTTACTTCTGCGTCTCACACAGTCTATCAGCTAGGCAATTATATAGTCAACTATATAGTCTGACAGAATCTTCACACTTTTTTTTCCCTCGGTGTGACACTACAAATATATTCATATTTTCCTCTACAGTCTCATCACTAATGATTACCCTTTCTGCTCTGTCTGTGTGGAAATATTTAGAACTCTCAGATGTTTCACACATTCTCTCCATTTTGAATCCTTGTACCTGATGCTCTGGCTTTCAGGACTCAGCTCGTGCATTATCTCCCATGAGAAGCATGTCCTTCTTCTGCACTTGCCCACCTTAACTTAGATCGATGACAACTCTCAGCACATTCTATAGCAATTGTCTGATTGTTTTCCAGATTTTCCAACTGTCCTGTAAATGTTTACTGGTCTTATTTGTCTTAGCATCCCCTAGTACACTTGTACATTATAGGTATTAGCAAAAGAAACATACAAAAAAATTAAACCTCATTATTAATCCACTTGATAACTTCAATGAGATCTCATTTATTTTTTACCTTTAACAAATATTTAAAATATAATTCTCAGTTATGTTAGAGATAGGATGTAAAATAAAAATTTTATACTTTCAAAATTCAAACAATGACAAAATGAATAGTTTATTCATCAGAATCCTAAACTTTGGTCAGGTAACAAAGAAGAATAGAGGATAATCTTACCTCGGTTACTCAGATGCTTTGCATCCATATCCATGGCTCTGAAAGTCAGACAACGGATAACAATGCCACACATTTGAACGTTAGTTGATCGACAACAGCCTAACTCCAGTAACCATGCTCCCAAAAATGAAACTCATCCAATCCCTAAATCTCCCCATTCTGAAACTCTGCCAAATCTTTAACTACTTCCTCTAGCCTCTTGTTTTGCTTAGAGTGACTATAATACATAAATAAGTACATCTCTCCCATTCACAAACAATCAATACAGTTTGTTTTTTCTCTAGATAATAAATGGTCTCCTCCTTCAATAGGTGAAGAAGTCTCTCTCATGCACTCTGGTGGAGGGTAAATTGTCAATTTTTCTATATGAAGATTTAGAAAAATTCATTGAGGATTTTGAAAGCTCAAATTTATTAATCTAATAGTTTTCTTCTGGGAAAATATCTGATAAAAAATTAAAAATAAAATCTTAAATTGTAGAGATATTCATTTCTGGCTTATCTATATTTGTAAAAAAATTTAAAATAGCTTCAATGACAAATAATAGAAAATAGCCAAATAAATTATGGACTATTACTTGAATAAGATGTTAAATAGACATTAAATAGGTTTTAAAAGACTTTCAAATTATATTAGACCGTGCTCATCAGATAAGATAAATAATAAGTAAGTAATAGCAGGGGATCTAGAGATTCTCTATATTATGTGATCTTGAACACGGGCATATGTGTATCTGTAAAACATTAGAAACACATAAATCTCAAGATTTTTAGAGTTTTCACCCCTTGGTGGGATTACACATGAATTTTTATAAGCAATTCTACATATTTTTTCAAATCTTTTTACAATAAATATTATACCTGTATTAGTCAGGGTTCTCTAAAGGGACAGAACTAATAGGATAGATGTACATATAAAAAGGAGTTTATTAAGGAGTATTGACTCACACAATCACAAGGTGAAGTCCTACAATAGGTCATCTGCAAGACGAGGAGCAGGGAAACCCATCCATGTCCCAAACCTGAAAAGTAGAAGCCAACAGTGCAGTGTTCAGTCTGTGGTGGAAGGCTGGAGAGTCCCTGGCAAACCGCTGGTGTAAGTCCGAGAGTCCAAAAGCTGAAAAACTTGGAGTCTGATGTTTAAGGTCAGGAAGTATTCAGCATAAGAGAAAAATGAAGTCCAGAAGACTTAACAAATCTGCTCTTTCTATCTTCTAACTACTTGATTTGAGCAGTGCCAGCAGCTATTAGATGGTGCCCACCCACATCGACGGTGGGTCTGCCTTTCCCAGTCCACCGACACGAACGTTAATCTCCTTTGGCAACACCCTCACAGACACACCCAGGAACAGTACTTTGCATCCTTCAATCAAGTTGACACTCAATATTAACCATCACAATACTTGGTATTATAAAATACTTATTTTAAAAGATCATAGATTAATTGTAAAATCAATTGTGAAATCAATTACTCAATCTATCATCTTTTAAAATAAATATTTTAATGATGTTAAGATAATATCTCAGATGATTAAATTCAAATACAATACATGAGCCCACAGAACAATGGGATGCCAACCCCTATTCATTCTTGTTCCTTGGATTTTTTGCTCCTTTGGGCTTAAGATGACTCCGAGTGGAGCTACCTACCAACTGTGCTGATTTCTGGGGATCCTGAATCCTGCTAAATTATCTTAAAAAAATGTAATTTGCCACCAAAACAATGAGCTTTATTTTTTTAGACTGCATAGTTGATTGGATAAACGAAATTCTACCTACTCCCATTAATTTGTATCTGCTCCTTATATAATAATAATAATAATAATAATAATCCATGAATTATCACACAAACATATGCTACTTTATTTTCTTATCTGGCTTCTCCCCTAACTTAATTAACTGGATTCTTTGCTTGAATCTTCCAAATGAGGAGAGCCATACTTAGTATCCTGGGAGTAACATGTTTCTTCCATGAGAAGAGTGGTGTGTGTTCTCAGCTTATGTTATCTTAAACTCATTATCTATCTTCAATCTCAATCATGTCCTTAATTCTGTCAAATAATCCCTTGAAGTTAATCTATCAACTATATCTTCAGAGAGAGAGAAAGAGAAAATTCTAAAGCCATATTTCCTGGTTTGAAATTCTGACTCGCTTTTTACTAACTGTGCAACTTTGTGAAAACTACTTAATCGTGTCTTTGCCTATGTATTCTTATTTATTAAATGAGGATAAAAATTCAGTCTAGTGTTGAATAATTTATTTCAGATAAGGTATTTAAAATAGAGCTGTTCATAAAGTAAACATGACATAAATGCTATTTATTGTTATTATTATTATAATTTTTTTTTCTCTGGCTCCTTTTCATTCAAATTTAAGCATCCATATGTTTCTTGCACCTTAAAAAACTTCCTTTTTTGCACATCTGCCTTCAGTGAGCATTCTATTTTTTATTCCCTTTCATAGTCCACCACCTCATGTCTGTATTTGCAATCATTAAGTATCTGCCTCCTCCTATTAACATCACCTATGTACACATCAAGAGTTATAACCTGGCTTTAGAGGCAATCAAACTACTGAACAATCTTTTTAGCTAAGACCAGCAAAAACTCAACTAATGGAATTCTTACACCTCTGCTTTCTCTGTATCACTTGAGAGTGTTGACATGTTTTCTTCTTCTGTAGTGCTGTCTGGTTTTCTTTTATTGACCATACTGTTCACCTTACTTTATGGGTCAATTTTTCCTTGCTTTTGCCTTAAATTCTGATGGTCCCTGGGGCTCTTTCCTAGGATTTCCTTTCTTATAATCATGTTTAGTTTGATTCACTAAGCAATCTCTTCTGATCTGACTCCTCACTCAATTTAATTTGCCTTAAAATTAATTTGTAAAAGCCATTTTGAAATGACACCCAAATCTATATCTCAACTTTATTTTTTAATCTCTGTCCAGAGTTTATGACTCATGTATCCATCCATCTATTGGACATCACTAGTTAGCACTCTAGCTCAAAATATCAGGACCTATCTTGCATTTCTCCAAACTGATCCCATCTTCTACTAATTGTGTGACTTTGTTTATTCCTTGACTGAAATCCCCTCTGAATTCCTTCTTAACCATTAACATTTGTAAATCCTTCAGGGCTGAACTCTTCTCTGAAGCTTGAGTGTCTACAGTGTATACTGATATATCATCTTCTGGACTCATAGCTCCCTTTGCTTATCTCTATCACAGCATTTATCTCCTTTGCTAGATTGTTTGCTCTGTGTGGAAACTGACTTCTTTTTGCGTATTTGAATTTCATAAACTTAGCAGAGTATCTGGCAAATAGAGGAGCTCAATACCTATTTTCTGAACAAATATGAGAAAAAAAGCTATTGTAGTGACATATCATGTTCTGTGGAACTCGATGAGGATAAAACACTTTGGGTTATCCTTCTAGATGCTAAAGCGAGGGTCAAGTCTGGTATGCTACAGAGAGAGTAAGGAGTTGTGCGAATAAAGAAGAAAGAGTGAAGGGAAGATTGGTAAGGGATGAGGTCAGAGAGGCAATGGGAGTCAGATCATGGACCGCAGTTTAGGCATATGACAAAACTTTGGCTCTAACTCTGAGTATAATGGGAAGAATGGAGAGGATTTTGATTTATAGCTTGACAGTATTTGGTAATAAGCTATAAAAAGAGGGGAAGAGCAGAGAGAGGAAAGGTGGGGCAAAGATAGAGGCAAGAGACCAGTTGGAGAACCGTGATGATAACTCAGGTGAGAAATGATACATTAGAAAGGAGTCAATATGTCTACAGACTCCATCCACTTCTAACATCTCTACATTTGCTGATAATCTCTACATCTACTTCTACATTAGAGATAGGTAGAAGTGGATGCAGTCTGTAGACATATTGACAGCAGAGCCAATAGGATTATTGACTAAAAGGATGTGGGTATGTAAGTGAAAGGAATGAATGACTTTGGGAGTATGTGCTTATTCATATATAAAATATGTTTTTCAGTGTCAAATTAACTTACTTCCTAGAGATTCTAGCATTTAAAACTTATGTTATAAGAAACTTGATGATTATGGAGCCTGAAATATATTTAATGACTGATAGTGGAATGTTGAATAAGACAAAAATTAGAGTCTTTTGAAGAAATTAAAAGAAAAAATTATTTGGTATGTTATAGAAGTATGCATACAAACCAAACCTAACTGTAGTTGAGGAAAATTGTAGAGGAAAAGATGATGATATTTATTTAGGAAAAAAAAAAATTAGAAACTCACTATAATGCCAAACTTTTCTCAACAGAAAAGAATAGTGATTTGAAAAAAAAAACAAAGCAAAAATTAGTATCTGAAAGAAAAGAAAAGAAGAGAAGAAAAGAAGAAAAGAAAAGAAAAACTTATTTAGGTAACCATGGAAATTGTATGCTATGATTTACGTAAAGTATAAAAACTTATCTCTTACTACTGAGAGAATACTTTTCACTTAAGAAAAGAAATACATAATTAAAAACTTTATGTCTTTAAAATAAATATATAAAACTCACTAAAGATAATTTTACAAAGGAAACTAATTAAGTAATAAACAGAAATAATGTGATATATTGTGAGGTATACCTTTAATAAAAATATGTCCTGATATATTATAGTCATATTAATTCATTTTTAGAAGAATTTTATTATGACTTTCATGATTTCTGTTGAAATTCTTTTTATTCTAGATACTTCATTTCCTATGACAAATTTGTTTAGATAAAATAATTTTACTTCTGTTCACTTCTACAATAGAGATTTTCATTTATGTTTTAATATTTGTCTTTTACATCACAAGAAGTGATTGGAATACGAATATTTTTAATCACTGATTTTCTCTTTGGTCTATTACTTCTTTCATTTCTGGATGACAGTTTTTTTTTTCTCTTTTGCACTTTTATACCTTGCATTTTGAATTCTGTATGATTTTGTTACTTTCTTGACATGTTGTTCAATTAAATCGTAAATATGGACAGAATATAAAGAAAAATATTTCTTATTTTGAGTGGAATGTCAAATGTTAAGAATAATTGTGCTGCCAAAAGAAACAACACATCATATTTTACAGCCTCAAAAATCCTACAGGAAACTACATATCTCATATTTCTTTGAGATAAAGCATTGGATCATTTCTGTTTCTCCTTTCTCTTTATATTTTAAACAATCACAGGATTAAAGATTGAAGCACAATAGCATATTTACACTTAGCAGGTATTCACATAATTATATTATACAGATATTCATTACATATAATTTTTTATATAGTGTGTTTAATATGGGCAGCCTTTTTTTTTATTCAAATGCTCTTTAGTATAAGATTATAATTTTATCCAAAGGTTATAGTGACATAAAAAATGACAGAAGACATTTAGTTTGGTTCTTCACTGACATTAGAATGATAAGATAGAATCACAAGATAGCTGCAGCTTTATGTGCCCTGTTTTGGAGCATTTATCAATTTAAACTTTAATAAAAAACAGTTTCAAGTTACTTTAAAATAGTTTCAAGATGGTTTAGTGTATTAAAAGGGAGCATTAATTTTCATTTACTAGTCGGTTTCTACAATCCTTCTATTCTGGCTTCCAAACAACTTCTCCCATTTTTATTCTTTCCAAAATCTAGAGTTTAAATTATTGGTAGAGACTCAGCTGTACCTCACTGAACTTTTATGGTATTTCTCTTATGCAAAACTTCGGTTTTCCAACAGTAAAGGTGAGAAAGTGGACTTGATATAAATGAAGTCCTCTGCAACTCATTAAACAGGATAAAAGAAACTTTTTGTAGGAAGGAGTGCCTTTGTCTTTAAAGAATAGTTAGTTTCTAAAGAGAAAGTGAAGAGAGGAAAGCATTAACATACAAAGAATAATTTCAGTATGGATGTGGATCATGAAAATGCAGGTCTAAATTTTTACTCAAATATAAGGTATGTAACTGGTGTTATGAAAAGTAAGCTTGGAATATTAAGTTGGGATAATACGATGGAGGATTTTAAAAGGTAGAAAATGAAATTTTCTTTTAGTTTCGTAGGTATTAGGGTATAATCAAAAGTTTGGTGTTTTTGTTTATTTGTTTTTGAGGTGTGGTTTTGGAAGCTTACTCTGGTTTCAGGGCATATGATTCATTGAAGAAGAGATAAAATAGAAATAAGAGACCAACCATGAGACTCTTGTAGTGGTACAGTGAGAGAGATAATGAGGTCTTGCGTGGTGGTGATGAAGAAGGTAATTGAGAAGAAGACATGGCAGCATCTGATGCTGGTTGGGTGGGAGAGGTAGAGAAAGAATAACTTGATGCATTTTAGTTCAGGTACTTGGAAGAATTTAGGCGTCTTTAGTAAAATAAAATAGAAAAGCAAAGAAAAACTGTTTGGAAGAAACAGAGATGGTAGGAAAAGACGATAATACTGTCTCGAGGCATTGCCAGTTTGAGGGGCTGGGTAGTTCTATGGAAGAAATGATGGATCATACAGCTAGAAATGCAGAAATATAGTGCATGAGAGGAGTAAGAACAGTGAGTGTGGCTTAAAATTCACCAGTATGTAATTAATTGTCAAAGCTAATGGTTCTCAACCCTATTTCAGAGGCATTAATATATATTGATTCTGATCTCATCTCATATCAATTACATCTGAATCACTAGAGGTGTGGTAGGAGCTAGGAATCAACGTGATTGCCCCCAGAAACATATATTCAAATATTTGTTATCTATTGTCCTATTATCTACCATATTTTCCTCTTTTACTTCCCTAGGCAATATTATTTTGAGAGGAAGTGGATATTTATAACCCATGAAAAAGTTGAAAGTATAGAACAATGGAAACATAATACCCTTTATCTAACTTACCATTAATATATTGTCGTGCTAGCTCCATCTTTCTTTCTCTTTCTACGCACAAACATGCACACACACACATGCGCATGCATGCATGCATGCACACACATACGCGTCTTTTCTTTTTATTAAAGTATCCAATAAAGAGTTGACTGCATCATGATACTTTATGTTTAAATACTTCAGTAGACATACATATCCAAAGAATAAGGATATTTTCCTACATAACCATGACACCACTGTCACATCTAAGAAAATTAACATAATTTTTAACATCATTGATGCACAGACTAGCCTCATAGTTCCCTAATCCAAAGAATTACATTCACAGATTATCATAACTTGGATGTGACGTTTCTGAGTTTGTCTGGCACAACATTTCCTGGTGTAATTGTTAGTAGCACTTTTATTATCTGCAAAGATGTAGTAGACTGGATGATTTATGAAAAAATATATATTATTTTTTCCTATACAAAATTCAGTCAAGCTTACTGCTATTATGAATATTAAATGTCATTAGTCTATTCCATCTACACTAGGTCCACATCTCTTGCCTCATACAATTTGGTGTAGATTAAGTGGGTTGGTCAATTTTTGCCTCAGAGTCTTATTATCAATTCTAAGTTTTGCCCATACAACTACTTAAAGAATAGTGGAGTCACATCACACATGTATACATTTTTTTTTTTTTTTTTTTTTTTTTTTCAGACGGAGTCTCACTGTTGTCACCCTGGGCTGGAATGGCATGATCTCAGCTCACTGCAACCTCCACCTCCCAGGTTCCAGCAATTCACCTTCCTTAGCTTTTTGAGTAGCTGAGATTACAGGGGCCTACCACCATGCCCAGCTAATTTTTGTATTTTTTTAGTAGAGACGGGGTTACACCAGATTGGCCAGTCTGGTCTCGAACTCCTGACCTCAGGTGATCCACCCGCCTCGGCCTCCCAAAGTGCTGGGATTACAGGCGTGAACCACCACGCTGGGCTACGTACGCATTTTTAAAAATTCAATGATTGGCTCTGTTATTTTACTCCATCTGCATATATTCCAGAGCATGGATGGGAGAGGGCACAGATTTATACTTCTGTTTGGTTGATTTCTGTTCTTCTAGGAACACTAGTGGCATGAGCATATCTCCATACTGGTATGCTTCTTGTATTTAAAGACCCTTTCTTCACCTTATGGGCAACTTAAGGAATTTCCAAGATGATTTTTTACCATTCCAGATTATTATTTTACATGTTGGTCTCAAAACCTAGATGTGACAAGGGAAGTGACTTTCACTACTCCTAAGTATCTTTGCCCGCCTTCCTGCTCTGCTGAGTTACAGGTGGGCAGATCTCTTATGGGTTGCACTTCCCAGGCTCCAGGGATAGCTCTTTTCAATTAGGATTTGGCCGTTGGAAGTTCTGTCAAATATTAAGAAACAAGTGGAAAGGAGATATCAGAGTGCTTTCACCCAGTGACTACACCTCAGATAGCATAGAGGAAGTTGTCATGTCTCTTCTTTTGCTCCAGATGCTTCTAATTCAGATTCTTCTATTTACATGAGCCCCTGAATTCTGTTAGTACTTCCTATCTCTCTGCCACTTCAGCCTAAAGCAAAAAGCAGTTTCTGCCATTGTTAATCTCTGAATTTCTCCACTACTCCATGATTTGAATCTCAGATTCTTCTGTCACCTATCTATGTTATCACATTGATTTTATGTGTTTATGACTTTATTTTTCTGATTGAACTTTGATTGACAAACTTCTTGTTATTGGATTAATCCCATGAGGTAGCCTTTCAAAATGAGCTTGTTAGATTGGGTTCCTTCCCATTTGAGTGCAAACACAAACATGAGTTCCTTGCAGGTGGAAAATGAGATATTACTAATAGCTGGCATGCAATGGTTTAAATTGCTTAAGTGAGCTTATTATTTACTGAATGAAGTGCCAGTCAAAGGCAATGTTTGAGAAAACAAGTAGCAACCTCTCCTTACCAGTGTCACAGTAAATATTTCAAGAACTGTTTTTGAAATGGTTGCTTCTGACAGCTTTGATGAACTTACAGAAAGACAAGTATAGGCTTACAGCTTTGAGTTCCTTGTTCATGTCACGATTAAATAATCAGAGAGATGTTACAGACACCATAAAAGAGTATCTTCTGTAGTAGCAGAGATGCAGACATAACTGAGGTCTTCCAATTATGATGGTCCAAATTGCGGAATTCTAGAATTATAATTTAACAGAAATAAACCTGAAAATTATCTTATGTTAAGGTTGCATATGTTCAGAAGCAGTACATTGTGAAATGATATTGATATACAATATTTGAGCAACTGCTTGAGCCAATCCTGAAAGCACCAGTAAATAACATGAAAAGGTGGCTTATACTTGTATGACGTCTACTTTTTCTGTAATGCTGCTCCTCCATTAACCAACAGCTATGGCCTTATGTAGACTTTCTATGACCTGTTGATGGAGAGAGAAATGGTTGGTTTACAGAGAACTTGTACAATATGCTGGCACAGGCTGCAGGTGGACTGCTGCCATGTTACAGTCCCACTTAGGGGTAATCCTAGAGGATAGTGGTAAAGGTCAACCTCCCCATGGTTGATTTTTTTTCCCAGAATTTACCTGTTATACTTCATTTGAAGTTCATTGGCTTTACAAGTCACATTTGGGAGTGGAACAACAGCTTTTTTTGTGCTTAGGATGACCTTGATGGTAAACGTAACTGTTCATTTTATGTGGAAGGAGAAATGACTTGAGGAAAAATTCTACACTGTGTTGTGGGCGATGATTAATGTTTGTTCTCCTTGGTCAGGGACTTGGAAAGAACGGAATTGGAAGATTGTTGGTGAGCAGGCCTAGAATATCAAAAAAGTCAGCATATACTTTCTCTTATCAAGGTTGACCTTACATTGTCTCTGATAAGTCTTTAATTTCTGAACTGCATTGAGTGTTTTATGGCATGATTCTCTGTAGTTACTGGTCAATCAACTTGTGGTAGGTGGATTACGCTGAACTTTTTCCATCGTAAAGGTAATTTTTCCTTACTGATATATTCATTTTTGATACGAATTTGAATTCCATGCCCACAGTACTCCTGTCAGCAGCACCATCTATGGGCTTAGAGAATTTCCTATGCACCATCATATTAGCCTGTACAACGTTGCTTCTGACTTAGGAACATATTTTGCTGCAAGAGAAGTGCAAAAGTAAGCTGACAGCTAGGGTCAGAGAATTTCTCTGACCTAACTACAAACCCCAATACCCAGAAGCAGCAGGCCTGGTGGATAGCCCACTGAAGACAGTTATGGTACCTGATGGGAAACCAGGTGAAGTTGAAGTTTTCTCCTATGACATGTGGTATTATGCTCTGAATCTGCCACCATTATGTGATGCTTGTTCTCTCACAGCCAGCATACAGAGTTTCTGCATTTAAGAAATGGAAGTGAGAAGAATTCCTCTCACCATTATACCTAATAATTCATTCACAGACATTTTTCTTTCAGTTTCTTTAAACTTTTCTAAGTGTCTACTATGGGATGCAATAGATCCAGAAGTTAAAGCTCCCATGGGGTTACTTTCAGAGGCATAGCCTTTTATGCCTCTCAATTAACAGTTGGAGGAGAAATTCCAACATAAGTAGGGCTCACTGTCCCAACTTATCAAGGAAAAATTGGGTTGTTGCTGTAAAATAATAGCAAGAAATACTACATTTGGAACTCATAGGATTCCCTAGAATTTATCACATTACTTTCCTGGCTAATTATAGAGGCCAATCAAATAAAGGTAAAATCTTCTGGAATTAAGGTCTGAGACACTCTTGAAAATAAAAAGTACTGACTAACTGATTTGAGAGTAACAGTAATATGTTATGAGTAGAGTGAAAAGAAATGATGAATATTAGTCACACCTTTATAATTATCTCCAGAACTGAGGACTTCCGCAGCTGTGATTATGAGCTTTGGTATGCAGGTGTGTGTGTATGTGTATGTGCATATGTGTATACATACAGGCAGACACATGTGTTTCAGTATATATTTTAGTATATTTCACATATATATGTAATTAAGTCCCTCCCCCCATACACTTATTGTTTTGTTTAAGGAGTGTTAATAGTGCTTAATTTACATTTTCAGTCATTGTGTCAACAGGCCCCATGAGATGCCACACCTGGACAGAAATTTTCTGTAGATTCTGTATTTGAGAGAGATACAACGCTGGAGATAGGGCAAGAGGATTTCAGTTTATATAATGAATGGTTGCCTCAAGTTAGATAAAACATGACATTATTATATGTAATTTATACATGGGCAAAAATTATTATATATAATTTATATATTATAAATGAGAATAGCTGCTAAGAAAAAGGAAAAGCTAACTGGCCTGTTTACCTTCCAATCCATTTCTGTTTTATATATATATCCAGTGGAGTGATCCCTGAGTGTTTCATTTTCCAAGTCTTCATGTGAGCTTATTTCCTACTGGACTTAGCCAGTGCAATGCACAGGTAATAGGCTGTCAGACTGGAGAAAGGGAGAGAGGACAAGATACTTCTCTATCTCGGCAACATCTCTTGCAGAACTGAGGCTGCTCCGTGGCTCCAGCTCCCATTTGATAGTTTCACCTTCCATCTTGTGACTCTTACTGTTAAGCTATAATGAAACATCCTGCTCCTTTTTTCCCCTCTCTCTCTGTGTGTGTGTGTGTGCGTGTGTGTATGGAAGGAGAGAGAGAAAATGAGAATAATTTATGATGTACAGTCTTTTGCACCATGTTTTCTCTCCTAAAATATATTGCAAAATTTTATATGTCATTACATAAAAGCTACATAATTCTTTCCAAATGTGGCACAATACTCTGTTATGTTTAATTATTCCAATAATTTGTGGACTTTTAGGTGGTTTCCAGTGTCTTCCCATTGCTATCAAAGCTGCAGATCATATCCTTGCACATACACCATTATGTTGAAGGGATATATACATCTAAAAATATTTACCTAAAATTAGATTTGCTGGGTCCAAAGTTGCATACATTTTTAATTTTGAAAGATTACTGCTTTCCACAGAGGTTGTAAAAGATTACGAATGAAATGCTTATTTCCTCATACTCTTATCAACAGTATGTTACAAAATTTTTGATCTGATGAGTGAAACATACAATGTTATTGTACTTTACATTTTTAAAAGAGTATCTTGAATTCTCTACTTATTAATGGATTTTTGAATCCCTTATGTTGGGAAAAATTTTTTCTCTCTTATGGAAATATGTGAAACAAAACTCCCATTTGCACAATAATGACATTTCCTGTGTAAAATCCCTTCATCAGCAATAGGTAGAAAATGCTTAGAGATTTTCTTGTTTGTATTAGGTTTGCATCTGTTATCTGTAAAATACTACCTGAAGATTAGGAGAAACCATCAGTGGGGATTAAAAAAATACAAATATGTGCATTATAGACATGTACCATGATATTTTATTGTTAATGTCATGGAAGTTTAATAAAGTAATGAAAAGACTCAAATGTTGCTTAGAAATCAAGACAATGAGGACCTAAAATGTACCTGCAAGTTGGTGTGTGAACATTGAAGAGAAAAATCCATTTTAAAAGCATGGCAGGCTAAAATCATTGTTCGAAGTATCTGAAGATACTTTCAACTTTCGAAAAAGTGTGGTGTTAAGGAGTAGAGAAATAGGTATCATTAAGATTACATAGCCTGAAAACGTAATTGAACCAATTAACATGACTTTCAGATACTCTCCAACAATTAAAGTATATAAAATAAATAACCAGATTTGGACTTGATGAGAGAAAAGATGATAAGGGTAAGGGATTCTAGGGTGGTATTAAGATAATAGTTGAAAGGTAAAACCACAGGTTTCATGCATTCAAGCTGGATAAGTGAAATAAGTGACCTAAAAACCAGAGAAATCAAATTAACTCTGAGAGGGTTGAAAAACTGGAAGTTACGAGAAGATGAAGAACAAGGTAAATGGAGTATGAGAATAAAATATATGTAGGGAATGAGAATAAAATACATGTAGGGGGAAGATCTCATAGTTAGAGGAGTGTTTCAGAATTTCAAATTTTACATGCATACAATTATGATGAAACCCACATGATGGCTGAAATAGTGTGGAGTATAGGCCATTGATGTTACGAGTATTGAGAGACTGGAAACTCAGTATCTGTGTGATCTGTATCTGTGCTGTATTATTCCAGGTGAATTCCTGTAGCTGCCCAACAAAAACCCAGAAAACTGTGTGTGACTATTGGGGTCAGCGGGTAGCAAAGAGGCTGCCTATCATGACCCTTGACCTATTAGGAGTGTTGGAGTGGTAGAGAAAAAGAGTGAAAGTGAGAGTTGAGCAATCCTGACACAAGTTTTGTAAGTGTAGTCTTCAGAGAAAAATCAGGTTTCACGTAAGGAAAGGAAATAGCACACTTGAAAAAGTTAAACTGGAAAGGATATATGTAGTGATTAAGACAACGTACTTTAATATGGCAGACTAAGGTCACATATCAACTCTATCATTTACTAATTGTATGACCGGAGCAAATTTAACTCTATAATGTTTAGCTTCCTCATGTACAATCTTAATACAGTAATAGTACCTACCTCATGATATTTTCGTAGGAATACAATGTAGCTCAATAATCAACAATAATAATCTTTGGAGATACAATAACTAGTGTGTAGGTATCATGTGAGATAGCTCGTATAGAGGAAAAAATATATGAAATAATATGTGGAAGATGGGCTTTATTGATTAGGGCAGTGAGTTTCAATGAGGAATAAACAGTAAGAACTAAGTTGAGAAGAACTCTGGAAGAGGTAGCACTGACTAGGCAACAACATTTTATAGAAGAGCATGGAAGCATACATGATCCACATGCATGGGATCAATAAATACAGTCAATGTATATTGGACATGTTTTGGCAGTGTGGGACATCGTAGAGTTGTCTTATATTGAGACACTTAGAGATTTCTTCCCAATTTGGGGATGAAGCAAGTGACAGGGCAAGTGGGAATGTTGATTGATATGTTTACATGGTAATTTGTGTTTATGGGTTACCTTTATTTGTAACTAATGTATATCAATAGACCAAAAGGCCAATCAGTACATAAAAAAATTCAGGGACAGGGTAAGTACTAGATGTGAAAAAAATGAAAATTTGGGTCACTGGTATCTTGTCAGTGATGCATTGATTTCGTACACACTGAAGTTGTAAATGAAAGCATTTTTCTTAGTATTTAGAAATAAAGTTTGTTACATGATGCATTAAAGTATAAAGTATATATTTTCTACTCCACTTCCTCCAGCAGCACAACATTTCATTAACGTTAATATAAATTAATTAGGTGCTTCAGTTATTTTCTTCTTTTGTAACTTACAAATGCTCTTAGAAAAATTACAAAGACCATTCTAGTAACCTTTGGTCACCTATGTTGATGTTCTTCTTTTCCTCTCCCTTCTCCTTTCCCAGTGTGTCTCTCATTTTCTCTTTCTTTGCTGGAGAAGTCATTTTCTCCATTCTGTCCTCTTCTGGGTATGGAAACGTAAATGCTGAATTACTCTAACTTAGGTAACCCTTAGGATAATTTTTTAAGCAGCAGGAAACAGGGCTATCTGGCTGCGCAGATAATGATATCAGCTGCTTCCTTCCAAAACAACAGGTGCTTTGGCATAAAAATGTATATCATCATACTGAGATGATGACATCAGTTCATACTTCAGCTTAATTATAAACTACCTCCATTAATCCTCAAATAATTAAACATTTTGTGTGTGCTGCAAGGTGAAATGTAAAGTTAAAGGGGC
Source organism: Chlorocebus sabaeus (assembly GCF_047675955.1). Classification (NCBI taxonomy): domain Eukaryota; kingdom Metazoa; phylum Chordata; class Mammalia; order Primates; family Cercopithecidae; genus Chlorocebus; species Chlorocebus sabaeus. The sequence continues at coordinate 44,141,857 of NC_132918.1, forward strand.
CTGGCTCTTTATTATAGGGATTTAAAAATATCTGTTCTCTATGTGTATTTCTTTGTACACAGACAAAATAAAATTTTCAAAAATATTTAAAGTGTATTTCAAAAGTTATACTTTGTTTTCATCAGAGAAACATAAAGGATGAGATAATTAATGAGAGGTGATACTTTCTTATGTTCGTAAGAGGAATGAAACTATTCAGGAAATCTGAAAACCACCACAAAGAATGTCAGCTTTATGTGATTAAGAATTAATGGTTAAACATTTTAAATTGAGAAATATTAAATATTTGAAGCACCCTCAATCATATTTTAGTTTTTTCAATAACAGAATGACAGATGCGTGCATTTAAATTTCGATAAAAACAAATATTCAACCTCGTAGAGTCCAGTGGGTGTCATAAAAATTAGGTAAACCAGATCCTTTTGTTAAAAATGAAGCAACTTTTCATAAAAGAATATTTGAGTTAATGCCTATATTTTCAATAGTTTGAAACTTTAGTGAAATATTTTTGTTATACTGTTAATATCATCAAAACCCAAATGGAATTACAAAACATAAAGCCTTCCTGATCTGGTATAGAAATATAACAGATAAAGGACTACTGTATTCTTTCTTTAACTTTAAGACATAGAACTGACCTTCTTTTAAACAGTTGTTACCTTTATGAGCCAGATGTGTTTCCAAGCAAATTGTTTATAGGGAATATATCAAAGGAAATAGCCATTTAAGAATCAATAAATTATGCATTTGTCATTTGTTATTAGGTAAGGCTTAAGCTGACATCTTTGACATGAATACAAGTGTCACAGCACATAGTAATTACATTAACAAATTAGCAGAGGTGATTTTCTGGGTGAATGAGGGAACAGTGGCTCATAAAATCGTTTCTTATCATAAGAAGGTATTTCCACAGATTTTAATTATTTACTATACATCCATTAAAAAGTCCCCTTACCCTAGATATATTACAATCGCTGGAGACTAAATTCTGTGGAGTTCCCAGGAGTGCATCATTGTGTGTTTATCATGAGGATAGCATAACAGCTGTACAAAGTTGTTCTTAGATAGATTATTTTTTCCATTTTTTAAAATGTATCCACTTAACAAGACTTTTCTTCTTGGTAGGCACATAATGATAAATTCATACAAGCATTTTATTCTTTACAAGTAAAACTCAGACTGGAAATTTTCAGTGGATTTAGCTGGAACATTTGGGTGACCATATGGAGCTCTCTGTGGCGCCACAGGACCACGCAGCTATGAAATCTGATCACTAACTCCCCAGTGACAGCTGGGCCTTTACACCATCAGAAAATTTTCAGACTTCTAATTTGTCATAACTACCTCCTGTGGAAAGGAAATATGTTATGTAGCCAAATATAAAAATTCCTAGTATCTAGCACTATAAATGGTTAATTCCTTAACTATATTTTATGAGTCACTGATGCAACTCCTACACCAAAAACATATGGGGTCTTGTTAAGTTAGGGTTAGACAATCGCTCCACCCATTCAAAAAGCCATTCTCACGGCAATGTATCCAGAAAATATTTCATCACAGAGCTTAGGACTTTAAATACATTTAACTTTTAGTTACTCTAAAAAAGTCAATGATGCCACTGAGAGGTTTCATCTGAGTTCCGTTTGCCTTTATTGGTCTACTTTAACAAGTCTTTATTTGAGTAGTTGAATATGGTGTTATGGCGCCCAGTCCTTGCTTCATTCTACATAGTGTATCCGAAACGACTCTCCTGCTATGATTATTTCTATTTATCAGCAGTTCACAGGCTTGTTAAATATCCTTCCATGAAGAAACAAAGTTGCTTTCTATTCTCCCTTTCTTACTACTTATCTGGGGTTTCTTCTCAGAAATTTCCTTATAACCATTCCCATCATAGAAATAACTCCTAAGATGTTATCTGTATTTTTATCAATTCACTGTCACTGAAGACACAACTTTAACAAGTGACTTAAGCTTCTATTCTACTGGAGAAATTCTTTTATTTGATAGCGTTTAAATGTCTGAACCCATTATTCATGTTTTTTAAAAAATCACTTGTGTTTGACTTTCTAAATGGATGACCTACTACAATCTTTAATTCGACAAAATGAAGAAAGACCATGATTGTCTTTCGTTCATTCTACTCTTTAATCCATATTTTCACTTTAGCTATGCAGATATTGAGAATAGAATTTTAATCCATCACCAAGTATTCCATATCTATTGTAACCTAAAACTTCAAAATCTATCCATTATAATTTCTTGGAATTGTTCTTATAATAATAGCTAGCATCTGCTCAGCATTTACAATTGTGCCTAGCACTATTCTAAGCACTTTAAATGAACAAACTCATTTATTATATTCAATAAGTCTTTGAAATAAACAGTTTTCAACATTTCCATTTTAGAGATGAGGAAACAGTGTATAATTGACTAAGGTTACATAGTTTCTAAATGACAAATTCCGCAGGACTTGGTGGCTCACGCCTGTAATCCCAGCACTTTGGTAGGCCGAGGTGGGCAGATCACGAGGTCAGGAGATTGAGACCATCCTGGCTAACACGGTGAAACCCCAACATGATGAAACTTTCTTGGGTTCAACCCAGAGCAAACCAACCCTTGCATTAAAAGAGGATGTAAAGTCCTTTAGGAATATTCACTTTTTTTTCTTTGATATATTTCAACTTAAGTATTGTGAGAGAAAGTTGAAAGTTAGCTTTTTGATACACTTTTTATAGATAATGAAGGAACAAGAGGGTGATAAAAGCAAAAAAAAAAAGTTTGAATAATATATACACAAACATTTGTAGCAAAATAAGGAAAACATACTCATAATATAATCTTTGTTTTTCCAACTAGTTGTGTTTGTCTCACCAGGTAATTACAATTATCTTCTTCCTATTCTGTATTCCCATTGCCATCAGCAAGAGCTCATCAGATCATAATTCTTGGGTCACTGGGGACCCAAATCTTTGTTCCTAAAGGGTCTAGGCCATTAGCAGTCCTGCCTACATTGAGTTGTTGTTGTTTTCTGTTGAATTTAATTACAGGACATGGTTGGAATAAGAGAAGCCCTCAGGTATCTCCTGTATTTCAGACATATATTTCCATTAACTTCATTGTGTAGCAGCAATCCAATTTTCTCTGTACACCAGCCAGTAGAGTGTCCCACATTTTTTGCATATTGATTTAGAAACACGACGACCCCAAAGTGGCCCTATGACAATATCAACAAAATCATTATTTTGTCTCCTGGCAGAAGCATTTCTCCCTTTGGAACTGAGACTTCTAGACCAGCAGAGTGTAAAGTTGTAGGGATAGGTAGCCAAAATATTTGCCAGTGTATCACTATGGTGATAGTGAGTAATGCCATTTCCATTTATTTTGTTTGATTCCTGTACCTGTGAATCTTGGAACTATATTTTAAACGTGTCTCCTAAAAAGCATGTGTTGAAAACTTCATTCCCAATATAACAGTGTTGGGAGGTAGGGTCTAATGAGAGGTGATTAGACCATATGTGCAGAGTGAATAAATTAATACTGTTAGTGCAGGAATGGGTTTGTTATAAAAGGGGAATTTTGACCCCGTTTTACTGTCTCTTTCACCCTCTCTTTTCCCTTTTACCATGGAATGATGCAGCAAAAAGGCCTCATCAGATGCTGGCCTCTCAATCTTAGACTTCTCAGTCTCCAGAACTATGAGTCAATACATTTCTGCTCATCATAAAATTATTCAGTGGTGGTTTTCTCTTATAGCAACACAAAACAGACTAAGATGCTTGGCTATGGAAGAAAGAGAATCATGTATTGGAAGCTAATTGAAAGCATACACAGAAAACTGGAACTTGTCCTAGCTCCAACTAATTGTTGCTACATAGTTGATACTGTAACTGTGCCTTCAGAAAGCCATTCCACTACTTTGTCAAGCCAGTTGCTTCAAAATAAGAGAAGATGGTAAGACTAGTGAATTATATGAGACTGGGCCCATTGTTGTACCCTATTTGCTATGAAGTGAGTTCTTTGATTACAAGTAATGGTAAGTAAAAGAACATAATAGCAGATAAGGAATTCTATAAGTCTATAGATAGTAGTTTTGGTGGAAGCCTTGTGACAGAGAAGGCAAATCCATATCCAAAATAAGTGTCTATTCTAGTAAGAACAAAATGCTGCTTCTTCCAGAATGGAAATGGTCCAATATAATCAATCTATCAGTTGGTTGATCATACTAGTGGATGGTGTCATATAAGAGACTCAGCGTTGGTCTCTGATGATGGCTGATTGGGCACTTATACATGACGTTAGCCATGTAATCTTTTGTAAGTGCAAGTCTGTATTGCTGAGCCCATGCATAATCTCCATCCTTGCAACCATGGCCACTTTGTTTATGAACCCTATGCGAAATCAGAGAAATGAGGGGGAAAAGAGGCTCACTGGTATCCACAGAACAGACCATCTTATAAACTACGTATTAAAAGCATTGTCTGGTGAAATCACCCTTTGGTGAGCATGCATATGAAACATAAATATCTTTATATTCTTCGTCCATTAAGAGAGTTCTATTCACATACCTCTCTCTCCAAGACCTTCTTGTAACCAAATTTGCAGTTGTGTTTCTTTTTAAGTACTTGACTATCCAGCCAAACCATTAGCCATGGGTAATGAATCAATATACCTTCTTGCCACACATAAGCAACACAACTTTATTATCTTACAGTTCTGTAGGTCAAAAGTCTGATGTTAGTCTCACCAGGGTAAAAATAAACTTTTTAGAACAGGACTAAATTATTTTTTGTAGTCTCTGTGTAGGGTCTGTTTCTTTGCCTTTTCTAGCTTCCAGCTTGCCAACATTTTTTAAACTTGTAGACTCTATCTTTAAAGCTAGAAAAGCTGAATTAAATTATTTTCACATCTCTCACAAGGTATCACTCTGACTTCTTCCATGGACGTATCTCCTTCTGACTCTTTTCCCTATCTTTCCTCATTTACAGACCCTTGTGAATATATTGGGCCCACCCAGATAATCCAAGCTAATACATGTATCCTGAGGTCCTTAACTTAATCACAACTGTGAAATTCCTTTTGCCATATAAAATAACATAATCACAGTTTCCAGTATTAGGATACATTTGGGAAGTCATTATTTTGCCCATCACAGTTTATCTTTTGTACCCCCAAAATTCAAGCTAATCTCCCATGCAAAATACATTCACTCTATTCTAAAGTCCATAAAATCACAACCTATTACGTAATCAGCTCAAAGTCCAAAATATCATCTAAATCTCATCAGCACAGAAGTCCCAAATTTCATTATCATTAAAATAATTTAAATTAGGTTTGAGTGTATTGGATTCTGTCACAAAATTCCTCTCCATTTGTAGACCCATGAAACTAGACAACAAGATATTAACTCTCAAAATACAATAGTGAGACTAGCATAGGAGAGTAGTTATAAACATTCCTTCTCAAAGAAGGAGAAAATATAAGAAAATAATGAGTCATCAATCCCATACAACTTTTAAATTTAGCCAGGCAAACTATTAGATTTCAAATCTGGAAATGATTGTCTGTGGTTTGCAATTCTAGCCTCTGCAGTCCGTGTTTGAGGCTTCATCCTCGTCCCTTGAAGATCTACCCTGTGAGTCATCATATATTTTTTATGAAGATATCCTGGGTTTGCTGCTGGGTGATTTTACCACCTCTTTCCTGCCTGCAGAATTTTGGGGGTCAGAGAGACTTCTTTCATTTTATTCTCTCTCTCTTTCAATTCTAAGTTGGCATTATTCCTCCTGTTATAAAAATTCTCAAGAATTTTGGGGGTTTTCTGTGTATATCACGAGAGTTCACTCCAGTAGACAATGATCTTTTCCAGAGATGTTTTATGAAAGATCCCATCTCTATTTTTGGCTTCTGCTTAGTTGACTGAGGGAATCAATGAATCACACACATTATTTTCAAGAAGGCTTTCTGTGACTAAATCCTTAGCTTTTTAATCTTCCTGAGATATTATCTAAACGTTGCCTGACCATATTCTTGATTTTTTTTCCACTATAACTTCCATTTACAATGGCAAATCTCTTAATTATAGGGCATTTTGAAATTCTGGTAGATCGAGAATTTTTTAAATCATCAAGGCCTAGTTTCTTTGTGTTTAGCACATCTTTTCTCAATTTAGCCCTTTGTTCTTGTCTTTTATGATAATCAGGAAGAAAAAAACTAGGTCACAATTTCAACACTTTGCTTGGAAATTTCCTCAGCTGAATGTCTTATTTCATCATTTTTAAGGTCTGCTTTCCACATCACTTCACAACAAAATTCTGCTGAGATTTCTGTTACTATGTTATGAGAATCCCCTTTTCGATAGTTTTTAATAAGATACCCCTCATTTTCTCTTGATCCTTCACCAGGACTACCTAGAATATACATATATTTACTACAAGTCTGTTCATGAAAATTTAGATGTTCTCTAAGGTGATTTAGCTTTTCTCTTCCATGTTCCTCATTTTCTTCTGAGTAATTAATCCACAGAGTTATTGGTATCTGTATTTCTACTAATAGCATGTTTAAGACAATCTAGAGAGTGTTTAATAATTATGTTGCTCAAAATTATTCCAGTATGTTCTCATTGCCCAATTTCAAAGCCACTTTGCATTTTTAGGTATTTATTACAATAGTAATTCACTTCTAGTTACACAAATATGTGTCAACCAAGGCTCAACCAGAGTAGAACCCGTACTATATATATACACACACACACACACAAGCACATACATATACACACACACATATATGTACATATCTATAAAGAGATTTATAAGGAATTGGCTTATGTAATTTTGGGGGCTCAATAGGCAAATCTGAAACCCACAAGACAGGCCATCTGTTAGGAGAGGCTAGAGCTCTTGCATGTCAAGTGAAGCTGCTGTTCACAGGTGGAATTTTTTCTTCCTGAGAGAAATCTTGGTGGTGATTTTGACCTTTCAATAAATTGAATAAGGCTCCCCATATTATCTAAGATTATCTTAAAATTAACTGGCTATAGTCTTTCATCACACCTACAAAACTCCTTCACAGCAACACATAGATTAATGTTTTATTAAGGAACTGTGGACCATAGCCTAGCCAAGTGGATGCATAGAAAAGAACGTGACAGTATGTTAAGTGTCAACGTGACCTTTCTTTTTTTCAATCTCTGTTCATGCACTTACTGAGACACCAAGGGGCTTAATAAAAATTTTCAGCCACACTTTTCAGATTATATGAAAAATTAATAGAGCAAGAAACTCTCCTAATTTTTTTTGGAATAATAATCTTTAGTTTCTCTTTTAAAATGTTGTTAAAAGTAGTCTGTGGTTCAAACAGAAACGTCTTCATTCCTACATAGTTTGTAGTAATTGAACAAAATTGAACTTGCTCAACCTTATTAATGAACCCTAAGTGGGAAGGAAACAAAAATGACAGAAAAACAATTAAAAAGGAAAAGGTAACCACAGAAAACTATACATTGGCAAGGTAATAGAAGTTCAACGTTAACCATTTTGTTGAGCATGGCAACTGAGTGAAGAGTTTGGCTGCCACATTAGAGCTTGGTATGATATGGGATAAATCAAGCAAACCCTATGTACAGTGATTAAAATGAGATCCATTTACTGGTATATGTTTCCTGGCTTCTGACACTGCCAGGATAATTGCCACTGCCAAGGCTGTATGTTCAATGAACTCAATCAGCCAATCCAAAAAGTCACGTGATGCTGCTGCATGGTGCCAAGCAAAGGGGAGAATTGCTGGGGAGCCTGGGAGGAGGGAATGCTTATACAAATGAGCTTTTTGGCAGGATGTAATCCCCTTTGGAGGGACCCCTACCTTTCACAGAGCATACTGCATTTTGCTAGGAACAAGTCCCAACTGTGTTCCTTTAGAGAAATCCCAGTAAGCTTTACCATCACAGATAATATTAGCTGTCATGGTGGCAAAGGCTACTGATGAGTGCCTGCTACCTTTAAGATTAGTTTGCAAGATGATAATTTATTCTTATAACATTTTTTTGTTGCTATTTATCTCTTCAAATGAAAACTTTCTAAATTCTCTAGGATTTTGCCTATCGTGTTTCCATACTTTTTCTCCTATTTCCAAGTTAGAATGTATAAACAGTATGAAAAAAGATGGTGTGTAATAAAATGAGTATATGATACAAAACGTGGACAGAAAAATTTTTATTTTTGGCTGGACTTAAGTTTATTCTAGGATACACGCTTATTTTTGCTTTTACATGTAAATGGTTTGTTTTCATGATTTTAATCCAATGCACCCAGGGGCACTTTTTTCATCTTACACCTTTTCATAAACTGAATATGAGAGCCTCCTATCTTCTTATTCTAGCTTTTCCAGAATAGCTGATTCCTTTTTCCACCAAATTTTCATTACTCCATTGCTTTGCTGTGTTTTCATGTATTATCACACTTTGTTTCTTGAGAGCATGAGAATATGATAGCTATAGACACTGCTAAATATGTCTTTCATTTATTCAGTTGGTAGAAGATAGAGAACAAGAGTTTGGATTTAGAAAAGTCAGCTTTGTAATGGCAAGGTTGTTTACAGTTTATTTTTGGAACATGTTGCACCTTGAAATCTTCGTAGAATATTTACAAATTGTTATGTTTTAATTTAGTTTTCTTGCTAAAATATTTTCTTTGAATTTATGAAAAAATGGAAAGGCCAAATGTTCACAAACACCAGTATCTCCAAAATAATAATTTTTAGTTTTTTTTCATCTAAGGAATTAAAGTTTAAATTTTCAAGCCCACATAAACATAAATTAAAAGTTATATAATGGCTGTTTCATGACATAGGAATAAAAATGCGGTCCACAACTCTTCTCTTTCTCTCTGTGTGTGTTTGAGTGTGTGTGAATTTGCTTAATTTTTCTTTTGTATTGGTGTTATTTGAAGAAATTTTGTTTCATCAAGTAAAAATTAAACCACAAATCTATAATTACTAGAATTTTATAATGAAAAAATCTATCTCTAAAATAAATACTCCTTAATATCTCACAGCATTACAAGGAAGAAAGGATAAAAATTTACAAACTGCTTAACTCAAATACATTTTTTTGAGAAAAATAAAATATACTGTGTATTTCCTTGCTGTTTGATAATTGCTTCCCTTCTTTATTACCATCAACACTTGCAAAAAATGAGGCAAGGGCTTTGGGATCTATGAAAGCCTTAAGAAAGGATGTTCTCTAACCAGTAACTTGGATGCACACTGTCCATTTCTATTGTTGTCTTCAGTACAAACCTCCAACATGGGTCACCTAGACACCTAGACCTCTCCAGAGCCTTTTAATTATCCTTACCTTCCATACTGGGCTCCCTTTATAATCTATTCTGCACATTCAGTCAGAGAGATGAGTTAGATAACACCATACATGAGCATAGAATCCATCAATAACTTCATCACATTTTGAATTTCAGGCCTAAAAGCCCTATATAATTTCTCTGTGACCCTTCTCTCTCTCCTTTAAATCTCATGTCAAGCTTTCTGGTGCTCTCTGCACTCACTTGCTGCCTGTCTATCCTTAGGTCATAGTAAGCATGGAGCTGCCCCAGGGTTTTCTCATTGATATGATCTGGCTGTGTCCCCACTCAAATCTCATCTTGAATTTCCATGTGTTGTAGGAGGGACCTGGTGGGAGGTAATTGAATCATGGGGGCAGATCTTTCCCATGCTGTTCTCATGATAGTGAATAAGTCTCTGATGGCTTTTAAAAAGAGGACTTCCCCTGCGCAAGCTGTCTGTCTTTGTCTGATGCCATCCATGTAAGATGTGATTTGCTCTACCTTGCCTTCTGCCATGATTGTGAGGCCTCCCCAGCCATGTGGAATTGTAAGTCCATTAAACCTCTTTTTCTTCCCAGTCTCATGTATGTCTTTATCAACAGTGAGGACCAATACACTCATGATTTTCTCTCTGCTTGCCCCCACATTCTCTAGATCAGCTCATAACCACCTCCTCCTCATCACTTCGAAATCAGCCCACTTTTTCATTCCAGGGAGGCTTTTCTGATGTTTCAGTCTGAGGAGTGTCTTCCTCCCCTCCCAGCTCAGTTACTTTCTATGCTGAATAGCATCACACAGTTTTGTTACCTTCAGAATTCCTATCACAAAATCTTTATTTATCCATTCACTTATCTTCTCCATCTCCCCATGAAGAACATAAGCTTCATAAGCCTACATTCTCACAACTTTATCCTCACACTTGTCATGTAGCAGGTGCATAATAAACGGAACCTGAGGTTAGTATGAAACCAAGAGATTGGGGAAGATAAATTACAGTAGGAAGCTGTCCATCATGATTACAGGCTGCAATTGTGATAATGGTTACTATTTCAAGTTAGCAATGAAAAAATTATTCTGTAAATTACAATAAAAATCCACAGCACAACGTTCGTAATTATATGTACCTGTGATAAAATAAAGACAACTAGAAATGGGAATAGCTAATACGTGACCTTACCTTATAATGCCTTTTTGTAGTCCGCATAGCAATGATGGAACCTAGTGGAGTGAAAGGAGGGCAGATGAGGTCCCTGTTGAATGAGGATCTGGACCAATGGTTCTCTTGATGCATGGAGCAGGGTGGGAGAGGGACTTCCCTCAAGACTTGCTCCCTGCCTGGAGATTAGTTTACTTTATGAACACTTTTCTGGTATGTGACAGCGAATTAATTTTTTTTTTTTTAAACTACAATTCTGGCACAGGTCTTAATGCTTTGTTCCTAAATTTCATATCTTCACTCTTGTTGCATGTTGATTTTCCAATTCACTCTGGAAAAAAATGGCAGTTATTTTAAAATGTAGCTTACTTGAAATCCTGATTTTCTTAAAAAACACATTTTATGACATATACTTATGTCCAGGCCTCTGGTTCATTCTTCTAAGTTTGAGGAGCGGAGACTAAGCACCTGTTCTTCATGATATTCTGGAGTAATAGAAGAACCTGTTCTTCATGAAATTCTGAAGAGTAGAAGTCTAATAATGATCCTCTCCTAATAGGCAACTAAAATAAGGTTCATAGTAGACGTTTCCTCAATGTTGCAGATTGCTATAAGTATTCTTCATTGGAATTCAGATTATTAAACACATCTTGGAAAATCTGTTACTAGAAGAAGAGCTAGGGAATATGGTTCATCTGCAAATCACATAATGTTTCAATAAAAATGGTTTTGGTAGTGTATCTGATAGATAAGTTTATTTTATAGTTGAACCTGGAAGAATGGACCCCAGTATTTTTATTACACTATCTTTACCCTAAGTTGGGTAGATATTGTTATGCATATTATTTTATTTAGTTAGTTTTAATCTATTTTATTTTTGGTTCTATAGAATAAGTATATAATTATGCAGTTCATCTCCTTTAAAATCTCTTCTCTCATACTCTTCATGATTTTTCCTCTAATATATTTGATAACATATACCTGTTATCTGGTATAGATTATCTGGTAAACATCTTGCAGATGTCTCATCTGGTGGCATACATGATAAGGAAGGTGCCCAATACCTTCCAAATAAATTTAGAGAGGATAATCCTTCCAAAACACTCCCTGCCACTGGAGACTCTTCACTCTTGAAAACACTCCAATTCATAGCTTACTTGAACTTTAATCACTCAGATGTTCTGAGAGTAAGACCAGACACATTTCATTAATAGGGTCATTGGGCAAGATGACTTGATCACTTTCGTATATTGGATAGCCACAGCTTTTATATACTAAATAAGTATTAAACATTATTTTTAATCAGTTGAGCAATGAGGACTTCATCTTATTGCCTTTGTTTTACTGTTTGAAACCTACACAAAACTCAGAAATTGATTTATAGTAAAAATCACTCTTAAAGATTTTCCTATTAAGCACTTAAAAAGTAGAAAGTCACTGCCTAAAATCAAGAGTCTCTTAACTCATTAACCAGTTAAATATTCAAAAAGGTTACTTTTTCAAACTGAGTATATTTAAAATGGGCATTGATATAAATGCAGTTTTGGCTTCAAAAGACTGATGCTTTTTATTCCTCTCATACTCAGTCTCTTTGTGTGTATGTGTGTGTGTGTGTGCACATCTCCCACTGATTTCAAAGATTCCAGAAGAGGAAGAGGAGATAAGTATTATTCTAAACTAATCCACTATTGTGGGATTTTTAAAAAACATATATACAAGCAGGACAAATAAAGAAAACATAGGCTTCTTTCTTCCCCTCATTCTGTTTTATTGTTTTTGTTTGAATGAACAAATTCAACACTTACCTCTTAGTTTCTGATTCTGGCAAAGTTGTGAGATTATCAGACTGTTCTATTATAAGAGATCACTAAAAAAGAGTTATTATTTTCTGAAAGGAAAAGATTTTGGAGCTACTGATTTATAAAAGCTCATTCATTTTTTATTAAAATTGGTGTTCTCTGAAAAAAGAGAAAATCCCTTTTCTCCTCCACTTATAAATACTTTCCATCACTTAGTACTTTTCTAGCTTCATGCTTGTGATTATTACTTAAATTATAAATGATTAGTTTATTTATAGTTATGTTCTCAAGCTCTTGTAATTTTGCTAAAAAAATGTAACGGAGTGGTTTTAAGATCAGTTTTACTATAGATAATAGTTCATTTAGTAATTTCTTTAAATATAACCTAGAAGAAAACAGTTTACAGCTCACCCACTTTGTGAATCTTCTCAGGCCTCTCCACTCTGCTATATATATATGCACAGATGATTGCTTTCTCTCTAGTGCTTAATGAACACACCGATTGTAGCACTCATTATACTGCTTATAACATTTCATTTTACTGTCTGTCTTCTGCATAAATCTGGGTTCTGAATGGCAGGAACCTTGTCTTTCTCATAGCCATATCTAGACATCTGGGCAATGCCTAGCATATACTAGACCATAAGTAAATATTTGCTAAAATAAGTGTTTTGTTTTCTTTATTTTCCCTTTTTATGAATATAAAATAATAAACTTTATTGTAGAATATTTGATAGACATCTACGAATATAAAGAACATTGATTGAACTTAACTTTATAATCTTGAAACAGCCGTTGCTAACATTAGTGTCTTAATTTTTCTAATTGAATTTAACTTGTGGTTTAAGATGAATAAATAAGACCTGCAACTCAAAAACTTCCCTTTCCCTGTCCTTGCTGTTTATTTCACTTCTGGTTGATTTTACATTTTTTGAAGTTTTTCTCATCTGCAGTTATTTAGGACTGATTTTGTCTGCCTTCATTCATTCTTTTATTTATTTTCATACGATAAATATTCATCGACCTCCTGCTATGTTTTAGGTACAATGCCAGGTCTTGGGAACATAATATCGAGCAAACACATGTTATCTCTGCTTTCTTGGAACTCATAGTTAGGAGAGCAAATTATAACAGAGAGTATTTACAAAAGGGAAGGCTTAGAACTCAATTTAAAAGTGTGAGTTCTTTTCTAGGGGGATGAGAAAAAGAAAACAAAGATAATCTGCAAGTTTCAAAAACTATGTGGCATTCAGTAGGTTTCTGTATTTGAACATCTGCCACTGTGTGTGTGTGTGTGTGTGTGTGTATGTGTGTGTGTGTATGTGTATTTATTCTGATCATGTTGTGGAAGTACTTGCAACTTTCTAGCTGTCCTAAACCCTTCCAGCCATAATCTAAGTACTCTTCCTCCACAAGATTGGATAATTATTTGATTTTCTTTCTGACATGTTACTGATTCATTAAACAATCTGGTATCAGAATACCTTCTTTTAGAAGAACTCATGGATTTTCAAGGGCTTAGAACATTGAATTTCACTTTTCAATTTCACTATTTATGTACAGAAATTGTATTTATAGTCCTAGGTTTTTTTTTTTTTTTTTTTTTTTTTTTGAGACGGAGTCACACTCTGTCGCCCAGGCTGGAATGCAGTGGCGCGATCTCGGCTCACTACAAGCTCCGCCTCCCGGATTCACGCCATTCTCCTGCCTCAGCCTCCCGAGTAGCTGGGACTACAGGTGCCCACCACCGCATCCCGCTAAATTTTTGTATTTTTAGTAGAGATGGGGTTTCACCGTGGTCTCGATCTTCTGACCTCGTGATCCACCCGCCTTGGCCTCCCAAAGTACTGGGATTACAGGCGAGAGCCACCGCGCCTGGCCGTATTTTTTTAAAAGTTGAAAACAAACAAACCAAGTCAATCTCAGGAAATCTGATACACATCTGCAACTGTGAGCTGCTTTTCTAACACTCTCTTCACAATAAAATTGGTTAAAGGAGAATTTATCATTTGATTTTTGATTCTATAAAAAAGTTTTCTAGTTGCTTCTGCTATATTTTAAGTGACATTTCTTAGTAATGTTAAAGATTCAATGATAAAGAGGAAAGAGAAGTGAGAGAGGGAGGGCACAAATGGAAACAGTTCATATGGATTTCCAAAAATGATTGATCGTTCTTGATTATACCCGTGTCACTTCATAATTTAAAAAGATAAGTAATTCTAAATAGAGTTGCAATTTCTAGTAATGCAAATTAGAAATGTCATGTACTTTATTTACTCCTACTCACCTAGTCAATGAAAAGAATAAAAGTGCATAATTAGAATTAATAAATTAAAAGGTATCTTTTAATTAAATCTGAGAAAGAAAATAAAGTTTAAATAACTTTAAATATTTTAAGTGACATATGGTAGAGTGAAATCAATGAAAGAACATGAAAAACAACCTGTTGTTTTTACTGTTTAAGTGTTTTATTGGAGGAAATGTAGTGACTGAACAACTTAGAGGGTTATTTCCTTACTTCCTTCCTCCCTCCCTCTCTCTCTCTCTTTCCTCTCTCTTTTCCTTCCTTCTTCTCTCCCTTCCCCTCCCTTCCCCTCCCTTCCCTTCCCTCTTCCCTTCCCTTCTCTTCCCTCTTCCCTTCCCTTCCCTTTCTAACGGAGTCTCCCTCTGTCACCCAGGCTGGAGTGCAGTGGTGCTCACTGCAAGCTCCGCCTCCCACTTTCACGCCATTCTCCTGCCTCAGCCTCCTGAGTAGCTGGGACTAGAGGCACCCACCACTACGCCCGGCTAATTTTTTTTTTTTTTTTTTTTTTTTTTTTTTTTGTATTTTTACTAGAGACGGGGTTTCACCATGTTAGCCAGGATGGTCTTGATCTCCTGACCTCGTGATCTGCCCACCTCAGCCTCCCAAAGTGCTGGGACGACAGGTGTGAGCCACCGCGCCCGGCCCTTAGAGGGTTATTTTCTATGTTGTTTACCAAACAGGTAGAAAACTTCAAAAATTATTTGTAGGCAAAAAGTAGCATCTATATATTTTGGATACATAAAGCTAAGTAGGCATGCATTGTAAGGTGTTCATTTTCAGTTTATAACTCTCAACTTTAAAATAAGCTTTGTCTTTAATATCTATGGTTTTATATTCTCTTCTTGTTATTTAACATTTATTTTCTATCATTAGTAGAAACAACCTTTAAGAGAAACAGACAAAATTTTGAAAATATCTTAAGTAACTATCAACAGAATTGAAATTGCCTTCATTTTTACTTTAACTTCTTTTTTTCACTTTTCTAAGCAAAGTTTTTGAAATATATAGGAAAGTTCACAAGTTGTAAGTCATTTTTCACAAATAAACACAGTCATGAAACAAGTATTCATATAGAGGCAGTACTAGAAGGTGCCTCATGCTCCTTTTAGACCTTAATCCCCCAACAAATGTAATCATTTTTTTGATATTCATTACCATATATTAACTTTGTATGCTTTTGAATTTTGTATAAATGAAATCAAACAGTAAGCTCACCATGATATCTGGCTGCTTTTACTCAATATTTTGCTTGTGAGGATTATCCATGTTGTTAACTAGAGCAATAGCTCATTATGTATTTTGCAGGAGAGCAGCAGTTGGCAAAATTTTTCTATACAAAGTAAATATGGTAAATATTTGTGTTTTGGGGACTGTGTGGTACCTATCACAACTCCTCAATTCTGCCCTTGTAGCATGTTATAATATGAGAGCAACTGTAGACAATATATAACTTAATAAACAAGTCTGTGTTCTAATAAAACTTTATTTACAACAGCAGGTGGTGGGCCAGATTCTGTTCATGGGTCATATTTTGCCAACCCATGCTGTGTAGTATTCTATTTTGAAAATATACTACAGTTCATTTATCCAGTCTTCTATTGGCATTGTCTCCAGTTTGACTAATAATGCTAAAAAACATTCTAGTTCATGTCTTTTGAGGTACATAAACATGTATGTTTTGTTTATGCTTATAATGAATTAGTAATTGCTGGGACAGAGAGGGTTTAGGTTCAGATTTGCTAGATACTACTAAACAGCTTTCTGAATTTACATCTATCACAATGTATGAGAGCTCTGTTTGCTCCATTTCTCCACCAAGGCTTGGTATTGTCAGTTTTTAATTTGGTACAGTGATGATTTACTCCTTAAACAGAGATGACACTAGGAGTTAAATATCTAAATCTACAGCAAGAAATATATCTCCATGGAAGGTATTACTGTATACATTTAAATTTATGTTCTAACATTTAATTTTAGTGGATCTGTACCCCCCTCACATCTCCAGTTTGGTACACACACACACACCCCAAAACCCCCTTCCCCAAACCTGAAATAAAAACTGCATTTGCTAGTCTTGAAAGAACACTGTGATTTCCTATGGTGCTTTAGGGGAAAAAAAATCATGTATTTGTATGCTTACAGAAACAGAGAAAAAAAGTGTAGCATCCTATTATCTTTAAGAGGATAATTTCAAAGCCTCAGAAACTGTCTCTAGCCAGTACTTTCAAAGTAAGCTCAAAGTGCAGTGGGATGTGCAGAAAACGTTCATTAATCAGGCACACTGTGAGTTAAGTCTTCACTTCTAGGAATCATTTCTAATCATTTGCAATTAGAATAATGTTTCTGAAAGTGTTTGCCTTGCTAACCATGAGGAGTTGAAACTCTCTCTTTTGGGAAAGTGAGCAGATGGTGTCACTTCATTTACTTTTTCCTGTGCTGCAGGGAGGACTAAGAGATTTAACTGTCCTTTCCATGTCTCCTGCTTAGGATTTGGATACTTGTCTAGTCTGGTCATAGCTCTTGGCTCAGCTATTTCTTGTCCAGTTCCCTTTGTTTGATATTACTTTGATCCTCACCCAATATCAGCAATGCTTTGCTTGGATGACTCTCTCACTCTAGCTCTTACTCTTTTTCTTGGCAGAAGTATTCTTTTCTTTTGGTTGTAAGACTCTGGCCAGTAATGAGGTGGTAAGCTCCTGTCGAAGCAGCAGGAGTTGTCAGTGCTCCTTTCTTTCATTAACTTTCTTGGGCTGTAGCCACAACAGCGAGACTTCAGGGACTGAGAATTTAACCTTCTCCAGCACCGATCATTTTTCCACATGGATTCACATGGCCCCATGGCCCCTTGGCCCCTTTCACCAGCCCCCTCTCTTCACACTGCTTTTTATAGTTTATCTTGAACTTTCTGTCCAATACTCTCCAGGGCCACCACGAAATAATATGCTTGAAGCATTTTTTTGTTGTTGTTTGTTTGTTTTTGTTTTTTCTTTTAAGTTAACTACCTTTTATTCATTGTTGTGAAATGAAGAACACTTTCTTACAGTTTTCACAGAAAGTTTTCAAACTTCAGATAAAAACTGTGGCAGATTATATTTTTCCTTATGAAATAAGCAATAAATTGGTAACCACACTTCTGTAGCATAATATCATTTATTTTAATCCTAGTAGAATAGAATATGTATATTCTTCTATCTAAAGTAATGACTATATGTGTGTACATAATATATAATTAGAAAATGTACATCTCTTCAAGTAGTAATCTTTCAGTTAAATATTCATATCATTTATCATTCATTCTGAAAGAAACATTGTATTGATGAACTGAATGAGAACTTTGATCTGTGGCACTTAAAGTGACAATAACAGTAATCCAAAAATAATATTAATAATGATAATTAGGCTACCATGTTTTAGATGCCTATCATGTACCAGATACAATGCCAGACATCATGTGTTGTATGTGGGTGTGTACAATTTCTAATTCTCACATAAAACTTGTGAGATAGTTATGATCATGACCATTTTACACATAAGGAAAATGAGGAATCAACAGCTTTCTCACCCAAAGTTAGAATTACACTGGATGGTTCTCTTTCTGCAATTCCTACACCTCTTATCCTAGGTCAACTCCCTGTTCTCTCAGATTTGGCTGTCATACATTTTATCAATATGTTTGCCATTCCTAATGTATTGAATGTTCATTTGTAAAAACATGTCCAATGTGCAGATGGGTGTAACCTATTCTTGAACCTATCATCATGAACCATAAAATGTTGAAACACTAGAATCTCTTGTTATTTCAAGTTTACTTTGAAATGATTTCTACAGGCTAATGGAATATCCACCTTTGCTGGTGCTTTAGTTATATACTATATATATATATATATGTTACATACTTTAGGTTACAATATATATAATGATATATAGTGATGAGATATATATACTACATATAATGATATATACAGTATATAACCTAAAGCACCAGTAAAGGTGGATATTTCATTAACACGTAGATTAACTGAAAGATCCCTACTCAAAGAGATGTACATTTTCTATTTATATATTATGTACACACACATATAGTCATTATTTTAGGTAGAAGTATATACAATATACTACATATATGTATATTATATAACCTAAAGCACCATTAAAGGTGGATATTCCATTTTTAGATATATATTTTATTTATATATATAAATATATAAAAATATTTATAGTACAGTAAATATATATTTTTATAACATATAAATATAAATATTTATATTATAGTAAATATAAATATATATATTTTGATATTATATAAATATAAATATTCATATTATGTAAATATAAATATATATTTATATAATATATAAATATATATATTTATATTATATAAATATATATTTATATAATATATATTTTAAAATATGTAGTATATATAATTTAAAAATATTTATACTATATATGTTAAATATATACATAGACCGATTTTACAATTAATTATAGTTTATACTTTTGTGTTTATGAGATTAGAAAATAAATAGCTAAATGCAACTGTGATATTTAGAAGTTCTAACATACATTACAAATATTATTTCCATTAGTTTCCAGTTTGCCATTAGAGACTGAGATTGTTTTTCATTCTTTGGATCTGTATTGACATCAAATTCATATCAATTGCAGGAAAATGTCCACATTGGCTAATACTTTCTTAATATGTGCCAGCATGTGCTTTATTATAGTTTCTCATTTACTGATCTGTAAGGTACTCTAATGTTCCTTCATTTTTATTTGATATATTCAATTCTCTTATACTTACATTTGTAGATGGATATATTTCTATCATTCTTACTAGCAACAGCCATGGGCTTTTAGTTACTCCAGGAAAATTATAAAGCAACTTCTTCAACAGAGTGTCTTTCAGTTCTTATTATTTGGCAGCACAGGTAAAATGCCAATCTAAGTCAATTCAGTTACATCAGGTATTCTACAAATGGCAGTAGAGTAACACTTAAGGGCTGTGGCAATTCCCTTCAAGACTAGGAAATGAGTTCTGAAAAAGATGTACAGGAAGAGTCAGATTATGAACACGTAACATTTTAAAGACAAAGTTAGAAAATGGTCATCACAATGCTTTCTTTAACTGATGTAGAGATGTTGTTTGTAAGGAGATGTAAGGTGTAAAAATATTTCATTCATTTTAGTACAATGAAAATCAAAGGCAGATGAAATAATTCATTCTATTTCTATATTCTTAAAATTCCATAAATATTTCCAAATTCATAAATGTAATGCTATTGCCAAAATTATAACTTTTTAGAAAATTGACTTTATTTATTTATTTATTTATTTATTTATTATTATCCTTTAAGTTCTAGGGTATATGTGCACAACGTGCAGGTTTGTTACATATGTATACATGTGCCATGTTGGTGTGCTATACCCATTAACTCGTCATTTATATTAAGTACATCTCCTAATGCTATCCCTCCCCCCTTGCCCCCACCCCTTGTGTCCAAGTGTTCTCATTGTTCGATTACCACCTATGAATGAGAACATGCAGTGTTTGGTTTTCTGTTCTTGCGATAGTTTCCTGAGAATGATGGTTTCCAGCTGCATCCATGTCCCTACAAAGGACATGAACTCGTTGTTTTTTATGGCTTCATAGTATTCCATAGTGTATATGGGCCACATTTTCTTAATCCAGTCTGTCGTTGATGGACATTTGGAACATCGATGCAAAAATCCTCAATAAAATACTGGCAAACCGAATCCAGCAGCACATCAAAAAGCTTATCCACCATGATCAAGGGGGTTTCATCCCTGGGATGCAAGGTTGGTTCAACATATGCAAATCAATAAACATAATTCAACATATAAACAGAACCAAAGACAAAAACCACATGATTATCTCAATAGATGCAGAAAAGGCCTTTGACAAAATTCAACAGCCATTCATGCTCAAAACTCTCAATAAATTCGGTACTGATGGAACGTATCTCAAAATAATAAGAGCTATCTGTGACAGACCCACAGCCAATATCATACTGAATCGGCAAAAACTGGAAAAATTCCCTTTGAAAACTGGCACAAGACAGGGATGCCCTCTCTCACCACTCCTATTCAACATAGTGTTGAAGTTCTGCCCAGGGCAGTCAGGCAGGAGAAAGAAATAAAGGGTATTCAATTAGGAAAAGAGGAAGTCAAATTGTCCCTGTTTGCAGATGACATGATTGTATATTTAGAAAACCTCATCGTCTCAGCCCAAAATCTCCTTAAGCTGATAAGCAACTTCAGCAAAGTCTCAGGATACAAAATCAATGTGCAAAAATCACAAGCATTCTTATACACCAATAACAGACAAACAGAGAGTCAAATCATGCCTGAACTACCATTACAATTGCTTCAAAGAGAATAAAATACCTAGGAATCCAACTTACAAAGGATGTGAAGGACCTCTTCAAGGAGAACAACAAATCACTGCTCAACGAAATAAAAGAGGACACAAACAAATGGAAGAACATTCCATGCTCATGGATAGGAAGAGTCAATATCGTGAAAATGGCCACACTGCCCAAGGTAATTTATAGATTCAATGCCATCCCCATTAAGCTACCAATGACTTTCTTCACAGAACTGGAAAAAACTACTTTAAGTTCATATGGAACCAAAAAAGAGCCTGCACTGCCAAGACAATCCTAAGCCAAAAGAACAAAGCTGGAGGCATCACGCTACCTGACTTCAAACTATACTACAAGGCTACAGTAACTAAAACAGCATGGTAGTGATACCAAAACAGAGATATAGACCAATGGAACAGAACGGAGCCCTCAGAAATGATACTACACATCTACAGCCATCTGATCTTTGACAAACCTGACAAAAACAAGAAATGGGGAAAGGATTCCCTATTTAATAAATGGTGCTGGGAAAACTGGCTAGCCATATGTAGAAAGCTGAAACTGGATCCTTTCCTTACACCTTATACAGAAAGGAATTCAAATTGGATTAGAAACTTAAATGTTAGGCCTAAAACCACAAAAACCCTAGAAGAAAACTTCGGCAATACGATTCAGGACATAGGCATGGGCAAGGACTTCATGTCTAAAACATCAAAAACAATGGCAACTTTATTTTTTACAGCAGTTTTTGATTCACAGCAAAACTGAGAATACAACACAGAGATTTTCCATATGCTGCCTGCCCCTACATATACATAGCCTCCCCATTATCAGTATCTCCCACCAGAGTAGTACATTTGTTATAACTGATGAGCCTACACTGACATATCATTATCATTCACTGTTGGCATTGGATGGAGGTATAATGATATTTATTTACCATTATAGTATAATAGAGAGTAATTTCACTGCCCTAAAATCTTCTGTGATTCACCTAATCATCCCTCCTTTACCTCTTTCCTCAGCAAATGCTGATTATTTTTAGGGTCTCCATAGTTTTGCCTTTTCCAGAATGTCATATAGTTGTAATCACACAGTCCATAGGCTTTTCAGATTCGCTTTCTTCACTTACTAATATGCATTTACATTTCCTCCATGTCTTTTTTGAGGGGTTTTCATTGAGCTTTGAATAGATGTTTGATTCTTTGAGAGGTAATAAATTATAAAGTAAGCGTATTTCTTTTTGTAAATTGCTTTTTTATGTCCTTGCGTGTTCTTATTTATTTATTATTTTTTAAAATTGACACATTGTAATTGTACATATTTTTGGAGTACAATTTGATGTTTCAGAATGTATATATGTTGTATAATGATTAAATCAGGGTATTTAGTGTATCTGTCACCACATGAATTTATAACTTCTTTGTGGTAAGAACATTCAAAAGTCTATTATCCCTGCCAAAAGTCATAAAGCATTTATTCTATGTTTTATTCTATTAGTTTCACAGTCTTGGGCTTTACATTTAAATCTAATTCATTTTGAGTTGTTTTTTGTATATGACGACAGGTAGGGTCTAGTCTCACTCTTCTGCACATGGGTATCCAATTTTCCCAGTATTATTTTTTAAAGAGACTATCTTTGGGCCAGTGTTTGTTCTTGGCATGTTTGTAAAAAATTAGGTGGCTGTAGGTGTATGAATCCAAATCTGGGGCCTCGTTCTACTCCTTTGGTTTATGTATCTGCCTTTATGCCAGTACCATGCTATTTTGGTTACTATAGATTTGTAGTATATTTTGAAGTACATAGTGTGATGCCTCCTACTTTGTTCTTTCTGCTCAGGATTTTTTTGGCTATTCTGTCTCCTTTGTGGTTCTATATGCTAAAAGTGAATCATCTGAAAAAGAAATTTTTAAAAATCCCATTTACATAGCTACAAAAAAGTAAGATGCCTTACCTTAAGCAAGGGTGTGAAAGATCTCTACAGTGAAAACTGTAACACATTGATGAAAATATTGAAGAGAACACAAATAAATGGAAAGATATCCTGCATTCATAGTTTGGATGAATTAATATTGCTAAAATTGCCACACCACCCAAAGAGATCCACAGATTTAATGCATTCTTTACCAAATACCGGTGACATTTTTTACAGAAATAGAAAAAAAGAATTCTCCATGTCTTTTAACGACTTGAGAGTTTACTTATTTTTAGTGCAACACTTTAACTTTTTAGTGGTTAATCTTCTAATTCATGTCCCCTGAGTAATCTGATAGGTTTCAAGCACTTGGTCTAAAGAAATTAATACAGCTAAATACAGTGTAAAAAGCCTTGGAATGATTGCAAAATAACTTGGTTGCAGTTCCTGATCTCACACTTTGCTCTTACCAACCCCTTGTGACTTTGAGCATCTCACCTTTATGGTTCTTTTTTTTCTGTTAAATAATGGACTATGAGAAAATTGTCTATTAAATCCTTTCAACTCCAGATATTTGTGATTATTATCTGTATCAAGATAGGCTATGAGGCTGGGCACGGTGGCTCACACCTGTAATTCCAGCACTTTGGGAGGCTGAGGGGGGTAGAATTGCCTAAGGTCAGGAGTTTGAGACCAGTCTGACCTACATAGTGAAACCCCATCTCTGCTAAAAACACACAAAATAATTAGCCAGGCGTGGTAGTGTGCACCTGTAATCCCCGTACTCGGGAAGCTGAGGCAGGGGAATTGCTTGAACCAGGGAGGAGTAGATTGCAGTGAGCCGAGATGGCGCCACTGAACTCCAGCCTGGGTAACACAGCGAGACTCCATCTAAAAAAAAAAAAAAAAAGATGAAAAGATGGCCTATGGTTTTGCATACATTGATTTACTAAAACTGTATGAGTAAATCAGGCATTATTATTTATCATGTGAGAGGGGCAGGAGTCTGGGGAAAATTACCTAAATTATTTAAAATAATGGCTACATATTCATCATCATTAAAGCTAATTGAAGATAACCGGTTTTTTGAACATGACACTTTCCAGTTAAAAGCCCTTCAGTGGCTACTTATTGCCCTTATAATAAAGATGGAACTCTTTAACCTAGCCTGCTAGTCTGTCTTACCACTACCACCACTGAACCCCTATGTTAGCTGAGATAGGACAAATGTGTAATGACTTAAACACAATGGATGTATACTTCTTGTGCATAGAGGAGAGAGGACTTCGTCTGACATTGCCTCAGGAACAGAGGTTCTTCCTATCTTGTGACTCTGCCGTCCTGCAGGTACATCTTGGTATTTAACTGACAAATGTGAAAGGGAGGTGGGCTTGGCTCAGAAGTGACATACATCATTTCTGCTCACATTTTATTGGTGGGAATTTGTCACAAGCCACACCTAAATACAGAATTGAGAGAGAAGCTGGAAAATAGTGTTGATGAATGTCCAGGAAGGAGACAAAATGAATTGTAGCACACCGCTAGCAGACATTGCCACAGTTTTACCTCTGTCTTTAAGCCTCACTTAATTTCTTTCTGGATCTGGAATGCCTACACTCTCGTCACCCAGGAGCCCCTCCCTCTTCATCAGGCTCAGACTCACCCTTCAGATCTCAGTTGGTGGTGACTTCCTTTCTCTACTCCCATGACACTTTGCTTCTGTCCTATCTTTTACCCTATCATAATCTTTTGCCCAAACCTCACTGCAGTGTATTTTAATCATTTATGTTTACTCTGTGAAGTTCTAAGCTCCTTAAAGGTTGAGATAATATACGTTTTTAAAATTTTTCATGTTTGATTTACAAGTGATGGAAAGAGAAAACCAGAATTAGGGAGAGAAGGAAAGAAAAAAGTATGTAGAGGAATAATTGTGAGGGCTAGAAAAAAGTTAACCTGTGTAACAAGCCTGCACATGTATGTACCCCTAAACTTAAAAGTTTTGAAAAAGTAGTAAATTAGTAAAAAAAAAACAAAATAATTTAAAAATAAATTGAGAAGTGTTCTGTTTCAGATGTGAAATAAGATTATTTTTTATAATATATTTTGTGCCTCAAGTTTTTACAGAAATAGTTGAGAAATACATATTAGAAAAAGTATATTAAGATATACATTAAAAAATTAAAATTCAGACTTCATGAGTCACCAAAGTTTTCCACATTAATGTGTGAAGTCTGCAAAATAGATTAATTATGGCAGACTTCTATTGGCATTGCCCATAAGTATTCTATGCCTGGCATGGATTAAAAACTTAATGAAAAATGTCATTTTATACATGTACGTTTGTAAGTGCTAAAATTTTAAAGAAATATAGGTAGTTATATTAGTCAGGGTTCTCTAGAGAGACAGAACTAATAGAGAGACATATATATATGTATATAATATATATGGACATAATATATATGTGTGTATAGTTCTGTCTCTCTAGAGAATGGTGTGACTTAATAAACACACATATAATATATATGTGTGTGTATGCATATGTGTGTGTGTATATATATATATATTGGTCTCTCTATTAATTCTGTCTCTCTAGAGAACCCTGACTAATATAACATATACACACACACACACACACACACACACACACACACACACACATATGGGGTTTATCAAGTCACACCATCACAAGGTCCTACAATAGGCCATGTGCAAGCTGAGGAGAAAGGACAGCCAGACCAAGTCCCAAAACTGAAGAACTTGGAGTTTGATGCTCAAGCGCAGGAAGCATCCAGCATGGGAAAAAGATGTAGACTGGGAGGCTAGGTCAGTCTTGTCTTTTCATGTTTTTCTGGCTGCTTGGTACTTTAGCTGCACTGGCAGCTAATTATGGTGCCCACCCAGATTAGGGGTGAATCTACCTTACCCAGCCAGTTGACTCAAATGTTAATCTCCTTTGGCAACACTCTAACAGACACACCCAGAATCATTACTTTGCATCCTTCAATCCACTCAAGTTGACACTCAGTATTAACCATCACAAGTCCACCCACTGTCAACTTGAACCCATAACATCACCTGAGATCATACACACTCTTCAAATAAAGACAATAATAAATCATAATTATGCCTAAGATAATACAACTATCCTTCATACAACCGGAAATGCACCAATCCCCAACTGAAATACTATTAAATAAAGTTAACAATATTTAAATGCTGGTATGAAGTCAATAAATATCAAATCACATGATAAAGGAAATAAAATGAAGATTTTTCTTAGTACAAGTGTATACATGCACAAACATATTTTTAACAGAAGTAGGAGGAAATACTCATGACAATTACAGTTCTCATTTCTGCAGCTGGTCACGTGGTCATAGGTGATATAGCTGATATTGATGACTACTTTCTTCTACGACCCATTCTGTATTCCCTTTGTCTTCAGCAATCACCTCAGCAGGTGGTGGTTTTTCTTTTTGTTTGTTTGTTTTTTTTCCACTGAAGGACCCAAACTTTCATTCCTGAATGGTCTGGGCCATTTGTAGTCCTGCCTGGATTGGGCTGTTGTAGTTTCCCATTTACCTTAATCACAGAGTATGGTAATACTAAGAGATGCCCTAACGGATCTCCTGTATTCCATGCATACTCTTCCCTACCTCCGTTGTGGAGTAGTAGACTGATTTCATCTTGATAGTCAGGGTCAATCACCCCAGCCAACACTGTAACTCCCTTCTTAGGCTGTTGACTTAAAGGTAGGAGGGGCCCAAAGTGTCAGGTGGCAATCTCAACTTCCAGTTTTATGGAAACATTGTTGTGTCTTCTGGTGGCAGCATTACTGCCTCTGGAACTAAGACCTCTAGGCCAGCAGAACATAATGTCGTGGGAACAGGAAGCAAAAAATTTTGCTAATGGATCACTAGGGATGATAGTGAGTGGTGCCACCTCCACTTTCACCCCTTAATTCCTGGACCCGTGAATTTTGGCTAAAGAGAAACAATACCATGTATTGACCATTGATTGGGAGCATACATGGCCTTCTGGAGAACTTTGCCCTAGGACTGCAAAATATTGTCACCTAGTTGGCATTGTAATTGTGACTTCAAAAAGTCATTCCACCATTCTATCAATCCAGCTGCTTCAGGATGTAGGGAACATGGTAAGATCAGTGAATTTCATGAGCATGAGCCCACTGCCGCACTTCTTTAGCTATAAAGTGAGTGCCTTCATCAGAAGCAATGTTGAGTGGAATACCATGATGGTGGATAAGGCGTTCTGTGAGTCCATGGATGGTAGTCTTGGAAGAAGCATTGCAAGCAAAATAGGCAAATCCACAGTAAGTGTCTATTCCAGTGAGGACAAACCTCTGCCCTTTCCATGATGGAAGTGGTCCAATATAATCAGCCTGCCACCAGGTAGCTGGCTGACCACCCTGAGGAATGGTGCCATATCAAGGACTCGAAGTTGGTCTCTGCTGCTGGCAAACTGGGCACTCAACAGTGGCAGTAGCCAGGTCAACCTTGGTGAGTAAAAGTTCAAGTTGCTGAGCACGTGCATAACCTCCATCCCTGCCACCATGGCCACTTTGTTCATTGGGAGATGACAGTGGTGGCTGGGGAAAGAGGCTAAGTGGTGTCCACAGAATAGGTCTTCCTTTCCACTTGATTATTAATATCCTCCTCTGCTGAGGTCACCTGTTGGTGAGCACTCACATGAGATACAAATATCTTCAGTTTTTGACCGCTCAGAAAGGTCCATCCACATACCTCTTCCCCAAATTTCTTTGTCACCAACTTTCCAATCATGCTTCTTCCAAGTTCCTGATCATCCAGCCAAACCATTAGCTACAGCCCCTGAATCAGTACCTAATCACACATTTGGCCATTTCTCCTTCCATGCAAAGTGCACAACCAGGTACACTGCTCGAAGTTCTGCCCACTAGGAGGATTCCCCTTCACTGCTGTCCTTCAGGGATGTCCTAGAAAGGGGCTGTAGTGCTGCAGCTGTCCACTTTCGGATGATGCCTGCATATCGTGCAGAACCATCTGTGAATTTTGGGCCCTAGTCTTCTACTCCTCTGTCAACTGATCACGGGGAACTCCCCATGAGCCCATCAGTGCAAGCTGGGGGACAGAAAGCAGGGTGGCAGGAGTGGAGACCATGGGTATTTGAGCCACTGTCTCATGTAACTTACTTGTGCCTTCAGAACCCGCTTAAGCCGGATCACATATAGACCACTTGCATTTGATGATGGAATAATGCTGTTCATGACCCACTTTATGGCTAGATGGGTCAGAAAGCACCCAGTTCATAATAGGCAGTTCAGGTGGCATAGTGACTTAACAACACATAGTCAAATGTTCATTTTCCACCAAAGCCCAGTAACAAACCAAGAGCTGTCTCTTAAAGGGAGAGTAGTTATCTGCAGAAGATGGCAGGGCCTTGCTCCAAAATCCTAGAGGCCTTCACTGTGATTCACCTATGGTGGCCTGCCAAAGCCCAAAACAGCATCCCTATCTGCCACTGACACCTCGGGCACCATTGGATCTGCTGGATCATATGGCCCAAGTGGCAAAGCAGTGTGTACAGCAGCCTAGATCTGTTGTAGAGACTTCTTCTGTTCTGGAGCCCACTCAAAACTGGCAGCCTTTCAGGTCACTAAATCAATGGGCCAGAGTAACACACCCAAATGAGGGATGTGTTGCCTCCAAAATCCAAATAGGCCCACTAGACTTTGTCCCTTTTTCTTGGTTGTAGGAAAGGCCAAATGCAGGAACTTATCCACCTCAGAAGAAATATCTCATCAGGACTCATGCCACTAGACCACTAGAAATTTTACTGAGTTAGAAATTCCCTGAATTTTCATTGAATTCATCTCCCATCCTCAGGCATGCAAATGTCTTACCAATAAGTCCAGTGTGTTTGCTACTTCTTGCTCACTGGATCCAATCAGCATGTCATGTATGGCCCCCCATTAGGGCCAGTGTTATTTCTTGAGGAAGCAAAAAGTGATCAAGGTCTTTCCAAATAAGATTATGACACAAAGTCAGAGAATTCATATACCCCTGAGGTAGGACAGTAAATGTATATTTCTGGCCTTGCCAGCTGAAGGCTTATTGCTTCTGGTGGGCCTTATGGATAGGAATGGAGAAAAAGGCCCCATTTGCCAAGTCAATAGCTGCATACCAGGAGATGTGTTAAATTGCTCAAGCAATGAAACCACATCTGGTATAGCAGCTGCAATTGGAGTCACCACTTGGTTAAGCTCATGATAATCCACCATCATTCTCTAAGATCCATCTGTTTTCTGCACAGGCCAAATGGGAGAGTTGAATGGGGATGTGGTGGAAATCATCACCCCTGCATCTTTCAAGTCCTTGATGACGGCACTAATATCCACAACCCCTCCAGGGATGTGATATTGTTTTTGATTTACTGTTGTTCTAGATATAAGTAGCTCTAATGGCTTCCATTTAGCCTTTCCCACCATAGTAGCCTTCACCCTATGAGTCAGAGAGCCAATTTGGGGGTACTGACATCTGCTAGGTATGTCTATGCCAATTATGCATTCTGATACTGGGAAAATGACCACAGGATGAATCCAGGAACAGACTGGACCCACTGTAAGCCAGACTTGAGCTAAAAATCCATTAATTACCTGACCTCCATAAGCCCCTACTTTAACTGGAGGAGCACAATGACATTTTGGGTCCCCTGAAATCAACGTCAGCTCAGAGCCAGTGTCCAATAGTCCCTGAAATGTCAGACCATTTCCCCTTCCACAATGCACAGTTACCCTGGTAAAAGGTTGGGGGTCTCCTTGTGGAAGGATAGGAGAAAGAGTCACTGCATAAATTGTTGGTAATGTAGCGGTCTCCTTCCTCAAGGGAACCTGGTCTCCCCTTCATTCAAGGCTTTCTGTGTCTGTAAACTGACTCAAGTCTGAAAATTGATTGAGGGGCCGTGATACTCTGTTTTTATAATTCAAATTAACCTTTTATCTATTCGACCTAGCAGTTTTCTGCTTGCATAAGCTTCCTATTAATTTCACTTCTAGGAACACTGTGATTAATTAGCCAATGCCAGAGCTCTATGTAAATCATATCATTCTGATTGCCACTTTTCCTCTGCTGTCTATTACGGTAGCTATGCTCACCTTGCCTTTGATGGTTGAGTGTCACCACTTGGCCCTGCCACCTCAGGATCCAATTATTCCCATTGTATTTAAATTTTGTAGTTGAGTGACTGTGGTTTCCACAGTTAGATCTGACATATAGAGAAGAGCAATTACAAGATTCTTCAAAGATGCAGGTGCTGCCTTCACAAAGTTATTTCACAAGGCATTGGTCATGAGTATATCTTATGGACCCTCCTAGTTGGAATGAGTAGGTCTGAAGCGACTAATCCATTCCACCATCCCAATCACCCAAGCCTTTGGATCCCTTCCTCTACATTAAACCAAGGGAGATCAGGCATTTACAGCTCACTCACAGTGGGCCATCTATTTTTTTTTTTTTTTTTTTGAAGCGAAGTTTCACTCTTGTCACCCAGGCTAGAGTGCAATGGTGTGATCTTGGCTCACTGCAACCTCCACCTCCCGAGTTCAAGCAATTTTCCTACCTCAACTTCCCAAGTAGCTGGAATTACAGGTGCCCACCACCATGCTCAGCTAAGTTTTTTTGTATTTTTAGTAGAGATGGGGTTTCACTATGTTGTCCAGGCTGGTCTCAAACTCCTGACCTTATAATCTGCCCACCTCAGCCTCCCAAAATGCTGAGATTACAGGTGTGAGCCACCATGCCCAGCCACAGCCATCTTTCAATCTATATTTCAGCTAACCAAGCAAATAAACTCTTAGAACCATTTTTAACTCCTCAAGGTGCAACATTAAATGTAGAGTCCCTACTTAGTGGGCCCAAATAAATAAATTCAGCCTGATCCAACTCTGTTTCTGCCACCATTATTCTACATCCTTAATATCAATTCCCATGCCTGTTCTTCAATTTTCTGCTTATATAAATTGGAAAACTCGAGCAGTTCTTTTTGAGTGTAGCATACTTCCTCATGGGTCACAGTCTCAACCTCACCTCTAGAGGCCCACCAGGACATTAGTCTAGTTATAGGTCTAGAAGCAAACAAGGATATTGGGGGTGGCTCCTTAGGAGAATCAACATGATCTTGTCTGGCAACTGCCTCAGGGGAGGCCATCACTGTTGTCTCAGGCAGTGCAGGGTTCATCTCCTCAGACAAAGGTGGAAAGGCTGATGGCAGTGTGGGTCAGGGATGGGATGTTACCTCTACTGGAGATGGGGAAGTTGTTTCTTCTGATAAAAAAGGTTTATCAGAGTTTAGAAACTCAGTGACTCCCAACTTCATCAGAGTCCTCCCACACATCCCCATTCCAAGTTTCAGGGTAGGGTCCCATTCTTTTCCAATCAATGCCCTCACTTTAACAGTAGATACCTGATGAGACTGTGCATGCCCCTTTCATTGCAGGTCAGCCACTCTCATGGTAAGAGCTTGTGTCTGTTTTTCCACAATTTCAGATAAGACTCTCACTCAGGGCAATCTTAGCAGATTTGAGGCTCAGTATCTGCTTCTGTAGCAGGAATTAGAATCTCTGAGTTCATTATTTTAATTTATCACTTTGTCCACTGAACTTGGGAACAACCAACCAGCTTTATTATGTCCTTGGTTCACCACATATGGTAAAAGGTAGTACAGGTAGAGTCACTAAACTCCTTGCCTCTCTTTAGCAGTGTATCAGAAGTATCACATGCATTTATTTTGCATAACTCTCTAAACAGTTCACATCAAGGACTATTAGCATGCTCCATCCTATTAGAAGTAGAGTCCTTAGCATTTTTGGAGTCTAATCATATTAAGCAGCCAACTCCAGAAACCCTAATACTAATAAAAGACCTTCATCCTTAATATTCTGTTCCTCTAGAACCACTCCTGGTACCAAAATCTGTATTAGTCAGGGTCCTCTAGAGACACAAGTAATAATAACAATTTTATATATACATATATAATATATCTAAATATATATATATGATATATATAAAGGAGAGTTTATTAAGTATTAACTCACAAGATCACAAGGTCCCACAATGGACCGTCTGCAAGCTGAGGCACAAGGAGAGCCAGTTCAAGTCCCCAAACTGAAAAACTGAGTCCGATGTTTGAGGCCAGGAAGCACCCAGCACAGGAGAAAGATGTAGGCTGGGAGGCTAAGTCAGTCTAGTTTTTTCATGTTTTTCTGCCTGCTTTATATTCTAGCTGTGCTGGCAGCTGATTAGATGGTGCCCACCCAGAATAAGGGTGGTTCTGCCTTTCCTAGATCACTGACTCAAATGTTAATCTCTTTTGACAACACCCTCAATGACATGCCCAGGATCGATTCTTTGCATCCTTCAATCGAATGAAGTTGACACTCGGTGCTAACCATCACAGTAGTCACAATATTTAAGTGGTCATGCAGTATTTCTGACTCTATTACCCTTACTGTTTTCAATGATTGCCAGTAATTAAAACTTAATCTCCACTTACTGACGTGTCAATCCAGCTGAATTCAGATTCCACATCCTGTCTTAACCTTGTATTATTTGGCCATTTCAGAATGGAAGATGGAAAAGATGGACATTCATTTTTTTAAAAAGAAAATTACCCAAAAAGCTTAGAATTAGGCCATTTTTAAAATATGGCGAGATCAAATTGTCTATTTTTACTTCAGAAATGAGAAAATTGAGACCTGTGAAGTTTAAGTGACATTAAAAAAATAAAATGCATACACACTCTGAGAACAAGGATTTTCTTCCATTATAAAAGGCTGTTTTCTTAATATGTTTTCATTATTTGGATTTAGCTTCAAAAGACATTAACTCCTTTTAATGAAAAGAAAAGTAGCTTTATATTTAGACTGGTTTATTTTCATGCACATAATCTGTCGGCGTATCAACAGTTGTTTCAGAAATTTAAATACTTTGATTATGCATTGTTTACATTTCCTTTCATTGATGAAAATAAAACATAATGTACAGTGATATTTTAATTGCAGTAATAGCCCAGAGATTCTAAAAAGAAAAAAATAACAGAAGCTCTTTTTACTTAACAGGAGAAAACTAAGCTGTGCTGTTGCACCTGCTTGTAGGAATTTATTGGGAGAAATGGAATTAGAGATATTTGCTCTTTTTATTAAATCAGCTTAATAGTTCTTAGCACCACCTGCTACTACATTGTATAATTAATCTTAGGGTACTAGATTTTCTCCAGATGTTCAGCTTTCTGTTTTGTTTGGGGTTATGTCTTTCTTTCTTTCTTTTTTTTTTTTTTAAGAGACTAATAAGTCACATTGTTTGCCTGTGGCAAAAATAGAGAAACAGGTCATTTCAAATGTTTTATGTTAAGAAAGAAAAATTCAATGCTGATTTTGAATATTTCTTTTTTAGATTTAATGGTGAGCTAATACGGCATTTCTGAGGACAATTGATAACCAAATAGAAATTTACTGATGTAAAATAAACTCCTTCAAGCTAAACTTAGGGACTGCTCCATGAAGGTATTTTAAATATCTTATTCTTACAATACTTTTTTTTTTAATTGCCCACTGTTTGTAGGCTAGGATAGCTTTATGCAATTTTAAGTTAATTAAATAATTATACCAAAGCATAAGATGAACAATCTGTTGATTTTGTCTGTCATTTGGTGGTGAAAGCACAATTCAGCATGCAGACTATTTTCACGAAATAGTCTATTTTATGACTAGACAACATACATATGTTTTTCAGTAAATTTTTGCTAGGATAAGATGTAAGTTGTAGTTATGTTGAAATTGGACCCTCCCCTTCTAAGAACAAGAATAAGCTAAAGGTGTCAGGAGAACCCTCTCAGGTGTAAACAAAGGTGAATCTCTTTGTAGTTCAATCTTCCAGTATTATGTAAGTTTGTGTGTCAATCATGTTAAAGCCTCATTCTGGAG
This sequence comes from Chlorocebus sabaeus, assembly GCF_047675955.1. Taxonomy (NCBI): domain Eukaryota; kingdom Metazoa; phylum Chordata; class Mammalia; order Primates; family Cercopithecidae; genus Chlorocebus; species Chlorocebus sabaeus. The sequence goes on from NC_132918.1 coordinate 44,175,732, forward strand.
GAAGAGAGTAGCTAGGGATGTGAACCTATGATGTAAATTGGGGCATATAATTGTACTCATCATTTCCCAAATCTTGGAGAATTTGTCCTGTTAAACTTCTGGAAACTTGACAAGACCCTTTTCTTGGTTAGTTGGCTTTTAGGATTTTGAATGGGTAGCATATTTATACTATATGCCACACTAAGCTTTAAATTAATGTGAAGGTTCTTCAAAATAGAATAAAAACAGGGCTGATGAGCTAAGTCAACCTTTAAGAACTGACCAGCTTTAAGATTGGGAAAGAGGATCACTGAGACTCCCTTCAAAGTTGCTCCACTCATTCAGCCAACCTGCAGTACTTTATGTAGACTTCCTGAAATTTGACGGCCAAAGCTGCTACTGTGTAACGAGGATTCCACCGGCACCCAGGAGTCCCAACTGTCCCTAAATGCAACTCACTGCCGCTCACAGCACTAGGCTGGGGGGGGCACAATAGTACTCAGGGGCTTCATATAAGATAATTCCTGGTTGCACTTCTGTATTCTGTCCCTATTGTAGGACCTAGAGTAAATAACTCACATACCATATTAACTCAGAGGAAATAACTCACATACCATATTAACATTCAATCTGAGCATTGTAAGTATATGAGTTAATATGGTATGTGAGTTATTGACTCTGATTTACAGAGAGATTTATAAATCTTACTGGATTAGTCTGTTTTTATTGCATGAGATTATCTATTCCTAATTAAACAACCAGCTTTCAACTTTGCTACTCTTATTTATCATCTAACTTTTCTAATTTAACACTAATATCTTGGGCAGGAGAGAAACATTTCCCTGGAAACAAATTATTGAGAAAATATCGGCATTGTATATATCCATTCTGTAAATTAAAGCAAAAGACAAAAACATGTAATAATTTTTGATGAGATAAGAGATCTCTGATGGTGTTCTACCAAAAAAATTTTCTAATGTAATGGTAAAAAAATAGATCTTACTTTTTATCTCCTAAATTGTGTATTTCAACTGAGGAAACAAGATTATTAAAAATATAATAAAATTTGGTATTACATTGTAGAATGTAGAAGCTGTCCTATTTCCCTCAACCCCCTTTTAATAAAGATTTTAAAGATGGGAGATGCAAGAAATATCTTGAAGTTGATAAACATAAAAAATTTATATAAAGTGATTTTTAAATTTTTGGTAAAAAACATTTATTAAATACATATTCTATAAGTGTGTTTCCTCCTATTTTAAGGGCTAGTACTAAAAACTTTTATTTTGTCAACAAATACTACAAGCCAAGCACTATTTTAGGCACTGTAGATAATAATAGATAGAAGAAATAAAAATCCCAAGCCTCACTGAATTTACATACTGGTAGCAAAGTCAAACAAAAACACAATATATAGCTAAACTTTGAAGTTTATTAGGTGATAAGTCCTAGTGAGAAAAGTAAATCCAAGTAAAAGGGATTGTGAGGACTACCGGGGTGTGACTGTAAATGTGGTTATTTCAATAAGAGTTTTAGGCAGAGAGAATAGTCTCTGCTAAGGCCCTGTGGTGCAACCAACCCAGGAAAGGTTGAAGGTCAAGAAATATACTAGAATACTTGCAGTAAAGAGAACAAGGGAGAGAGTAGAGGAAATTGTGAAAGTGGAGAGGAAATAATGATGGGCCAGAGTTGTAAGCTATTGCAAGAAGATGATTTTACTCTCATTGAAAAGACACCATCAGAGGCTTTTGAGCAGAAGAGTGACATAATCTGACATAAATTTAAAGTGGCCTTCTGGCTGCTGTAATGTCTGAGGATTATGATGGGGGAGGTGGGGACAGCTGGATAAGGGTAAAAGTAGAGAGTTTCATGCTCTTGAAGGATCTTGGGGTCTAGTTCAGAAGCCAGACATGCCCACAAATTGTAAAGGTGAGTATTGATGGTGAAGTAGAAGGCAAGTGTGGCCTGAGTGTGGTCTGAGAAAAGAAGCAGACTATCTCAGGGTCAAATGCACTCATTTCCAAATCTTCACATTTCATGTTGGTTGATTTTGTAAAGTCCATCTGGCATGTGAAGGCAGAAAAGGACAGCTGGAGGATGATTTATTTTTATTAAAAATATTTATCAATTCTTTATCATAACTGTAATATCTTTGTTTTAAGTATAGAAAAATATAAATTAATAAGTAAAAAGTTAAATTAAGAAATTCAAATTTTAGGCCAGGCACAGTGGCTCACGCCTGTAAGCTGAAGCGGGCGAATCACCTAATGTCGGGTGTTCAAGACCAGCTTGACCAACATGGAGAAACCCCATCTCTACTAAAAATACAAAATTAACCGGTTGTGGTGGCCCATGCCTTTAATCCCAGCTACTCGGGAGGCTGAGATGGGAAAATTGCTTGGACCCAGGAGGCAGTGGTTACGGTGAGCCGAGATCACGCCATTGTCCTCCAGCCTGGGCAACAAGAGTGAAATTCCATCTCAAATAAATAAATAAATAAATAAATAAATAAATTGAAATTTAAAAAATAGAAACCAGGCGTAATGTCATCATCAACACACCATCACTGTTTACATTGTTAGGTAGGGTGTTCCCTCACTGTGGATTGGTTCCAGGACCTCCATATATACATAAATCCATACGTACTCAAGTACCCCAATTCACCCAGTGGAACCTGTGTATAGAAAAGCTGGGCCTCAGTATATGCAAGTTTCACATCCTGCTAATACTGTATTTTTGATTTTGGTTCTGTTGAAAAAAATCTGCATATGAGTGGACCCATACAGTTCAAATCCATATTGTTCCAGGGTCAAATGTATTTCATTCCAGCCCTTATTTATTTATCATCTATCTACTTAACCATCTATGAAGAATTAGAAAAAAAAATACTCTATGTAAATTGATTCTGTTTTTTCACTCAAATTTTACAATGAACACTCACTCATTGCATGGAATTACTTGTGGAAGCTATGATATTTATGGCAGCATTTCCGTAGTAGAAATGTAGCATTATTTCACCATAGCCCATGCAGTTAGAAAAAAATGGAATGTGTTACTTTTATATTGTTTTGATCATTCTCAAATATAAATCTTTTAATATAATTAAAATACACATGAATTTATTTCATAATGCATTTTTCATTGGATTTTGGTGTCTTGTTTTTCTTTACCTCCTTTTTTTCTTACTGAGGTACACATACTCTTCTTAGTTATTTATAGAATTTCATTATATAGTAAGGTTATTAAACATTCAGCCATATATATTGTGAATATATTTGTCATTTTATTTTTTAATTTGCATGCTGATATCTTGAAGTTTTAGATAGTAAATATTTTTTTCTTAATTTTTCCTTGTTTTTGGAAATACTATTTTTCATCTTGATATATTCACATCTAGTTTTCTACAGGGTATAATATGTTTATCTTTGTTATTTCCTCCGCCAATCCAAACTCATTCTTCAACTAGACTTTCTTTGTGTAAAGACAGAGATGAAAATCTAAGCTGACTTTTGTTTCCTCAGTACATGGTGAGTTTTCCCAATAGCACATCTAAAATAGTCAATTCTTTTCTCATTAAATTGTTATGTTTGCTTTATTGCATATTGAGTTTTTACATATACTTGGCTCTGTTTCCATTGATCTATTTATATTTTTTTATGCTGAAATATGTTTTGATTGGAGTAAGAACTATTTCTGGGACATTTTAAATCTTAAACTTATGATTTAGTTGGTTTGAGGAAATCAGACTATCAAAGAAGATTCTTTGTAAGGTGATTTTTTTTTTCTATTTCTTATTTCTGTTTCTGTCTAGAAACAAAATGGTATTTATCATTTATTCTATCTTTTATTCTGAATAAGGTCTCAGAATAAACTTTCCCCCATGCTGTAGATATTTGACTAGAAACAAATTTTCAGAATTTGATGTTACATCAAGCAAATCCCTGATTTCCTATATGAATACGGTATAAAATAAGCAACACTTCTGATAGGTTAAGTGCCGGAATAGGTGAATATGAATGAGTGAATAAGTGAATGAAATTTAGTATAGAAACAGATACTCAAGATAAGATTTTCATGATGAAGTAAGTACACTGTTAAATACAAAACTAAGAAACCTGAATATATTCACTAATTTTATGGTTCAAGGTGTGAGCTCTAATTCAAAATTTTGGAGTTCTAGTAAAGAATATGGTTTGAGACAGGAATAAATGAATAAAAATATAAGATAGCTTTCTAATTTTGTCCATTTCTTATTCTAAAAATGAGCGGTAATGTATTTCTTGTGGTAAAATATAAACGTTTTAAACCCATAGTTAGCCTGACAGATGAAATGGGAAGCAAATCAGAGAGTTGTTTTCTTTTTAACCACAGTTTTTCTTGTATCGCAATTTTTATCTCTCATATTACTTCTTTCTTTTTCCCTCTCTCTCTACTCACTTTTCTTCCTCCTCTTAAGATTTTCTTCCCGTTTTCTTCTATTTTATTTTCTAAAAATTCCTATCTAATTAACTTCCACAGGAAAGGTCTAATAGCCAGTCAGTCATGAAAAAGGAAAAAAAGAAAGCAAGAAAAGAAACTATCAAATGATTAATATATCTTTCTCATTTTACAGTAGATTAGATATTACTGTTTTGACTTCCTAGTCTCAGGAGAAAGACTTGGCTAAGAAAGAATACAACAAAACATTCATTAGTATAACATATGGCAAAAATAATGAAAGTGGGACCCAGCAAACCCATTCAGGTTAAAATCTTGAAGCTGTAATTGTAAGATAATTGCACAGTCTTATTGTCAGGCAGTTACAGCATGAGACTAATAGGATGCCAAGGGAAATGTTGATCAGCACTTGAGAGCCTTAATTTTCCCCAAATTTTATTCACCAACTTGTTCAATGAATAGGGCTCTCTTCTGAAGTTGCTATTCATGTGTGAGTTACTGAGCAGTTATGCGCTTAAAAGTGGTGGTCAAACAGAGCTGACTATGAGGACTTGGAGCGGGCACTCGGATGAGAAAATAAAAAAATACATTCTCCCAAATAGTTTATTCCAAGGTGTAGAAAATGGTCTTAACATCAGGTTGCATTTATATCCAGACTGCACTGTCTGTGCCAATGATGTGACTCATAAGTGTGCTAAACTATTACCTTAATCTTATTTTGAAAATGTACTCCAGTTAAGAAAGTCACTTGGATGTTTCCAAGAACAATTTATAGGATTGATCAAATGCTAAAGTTTATGTAAATTTTCTTTTATTAGTTGCTGTATGATCACAAAGTTACATTCTGCTTTAAGATGCTTATTAATAACAATATCTCAGGAATATTGAAATTATAAGCATTCAGATACTTTCAATTAATCTATTTTTAGTAGAAAAGTGATATATGCTATTTACCATTCTTATTTTAAAGGAAGTATACAGTTTTCTCCCAATAAATGTTTCTACTCTGAGTTTAATAATGAATTTTATTTATAGTACACAGAGAAAGCACAGAAAAATATTCCCATCTGCAATAGACAACCAAAAAGCTCTATTTTGAGGAGCACAATTTTATTAATATCAAAATGAACTCCTAAACTTTTGCCAAAATGAAATCATTGATTTTCAAAGTTGCTTAAAGCCTAAAGTTAGATGGAAAATGTTTAAACTAAGTTTTGAAAATCAGAATAATTCAAGAAACTTCGTAGTGCACATTTTCAGGACCTTTTTCACAAACTAAGATATAATATTTGACCATCTGGCCTAATAGGTTAATTTTAAAGATAAGGACAAAAAAGTGCAGAGAGATGCAGGGCTTTTTCCAAAACCATGCATCTACTTGCAAGTAAAACAAAAGCCTCTTCTTTTCTCCAGGCCCACAGAACTATTTATGTAAGTAACAATTGATGTAAAGAGATGACACCCTGAATGAGAATGCAAGTAGATTAAAATATTTACTTAAAGATGTTTACTAAGCTTTTCTTTAGTACTTTCTGATATTTTTCATGATTCTTTAAAACGCAAAATTGATTGCATCATTCCTTTGATCAAAATCCTGTAGTAACAACCCCCACCCTACTTCACTTAGATGAGAAGACAGTCCTTAAAAGCCTTTGCGGAATCCCACTCTTCTGTCCCTTATTACATGCTGACTGCATCTCCCACCATTTGCTCCCGATGACTCTGCCTCAACTCTAGCTTCTTCAAATTTGCCAGGCATTTTTGGTCTCAGAGCCTTTGTGGTGCCCTCAGCTGGGGATGTTTTTCCTGCGATGTGCCCCTATTTATCTCCCTCATCTTCTTCATGTCTGTCCCCCAGCACGACTTCCAAATGTGGGAAATGAATGGACCCCTGCCCTGTGTTTGTTCTTTTAGAGGTGCCAGTTCTTCTTCCCATCTTGCCGAGTCCCACTCCCTACAGAGCAGAGTTTTCCAAGCCAAGGAGAAACACCTACCTGAAACTGGCAGCTCCTTTCTTGGCTACCAAGGGTGCCTGGCAAATATAAAGAGAGAGTCTGCTCTGCTCAAGAACCACAGCATCCATTAGGCCTTCCTTGGTTATCTTATTTTAAATCATGCCACCATTTTCACCCAGATATCTTTTTTTCTCTTTCCTGTAGTGAAAACTGCCTTTTAAGTTAGTGCATAATTTATTTATTAATTGTATCTTTCTTCTCTTGCTAGAATGTACGCTCCATGAGGTAGGGACTTTTGCCTACTTGTTCACTGCTGGGGCACATTGTTCCAAACAGTGTTTGGCACACACAGTATATGTTCAATAATATTTGTTGGCTGAATGAATAAATGAATAAAGGGTAAAGGTCTATCTTCTGTCTTCTGAACTGCTGTGAAAATGATGGAAATTCATCTGGAGATGTTGAATTGATTTCAGTTCATTTTTCTTGCCCATAGAACCTATTCTAATGATCTGAATCTCCTCTCTTTTGGGATCCATCAAGTATTGTCAAAGTTTTAACAAAGCCGATCTTTATCAGAGTTTGATCCAAATCTAAACTGTTCAGAAAACTGAATATAAACAGCCACTTTCCCTTAGTTTTTGAACTGTAATTGAGAAGTTAAAGATAAGAAAAACTTTCAGTTCAAAACAACTGTGCTTATCAGTTTATAAGGTCTGACTACATCTTTTGGGATGTCTGAAGTCATTATATTAAACCTAAAAAAATTAGCTTCTCAAAGATGTGTGGACTATTTTCTGAAGCAACATTTTCTCTATAGGGTTTTCTAAATATTTTGTAGTTTGCTAAATATTTACCACTGTGGCCTAAACAAGATAATTTAATTTAAGGGATCTAGATTTTTTAGAGAGTTATTAAATGGAAACTAGCTTTTTTTTTTTTTTTGAAACGTAGTCTCGCTCTTGTTGTTGCCCAGACTGGAGTGCAGTGGCAATGGCATAATCTTGGCTCACTGCAACTTCCACCTCCTGGGTTCCAGCGATTCTCTTGCCTCAGCCTCCTGAGTAACTGGGATTACAGGCACCCACCACCACACTTGGCTAATTTTTGTACCTTTAGTAGAGATGGAGTTTGCCGTGTTGGCCAGGTTGGTCTCAAACTCCTGACCTTGGGTGATCCACCCACCTCAGCCTCCCAAAGTGCTGGGATTACAGGCGTAAGCCACTGCACCTGGCTGGGAACTAGTTTTTTTAACAATATTATTATACTTCTACAGTTTGCTGATTGTGTTTAATACGAATTAGGTGCTTTCTGTGCTAGGTAGAGCAGGAAATTAAGAAATCATGGTACCTTGGAAGGCTAAGAACATCTATATCTAGTGATCTTTTCAAGTATTGACAGTAACTTAAAAACAAATATTGGCAAATGTCTTTCAAACACAACCTTTGTTTGTTTGTTTGGATGAATCTCACAAACATAATGTTAAACAACAATGACAACAAGCCAGACACAAAACAGTACAAACTGTGAGAGAAATTCCATGTCCTTGATATTCCAAAACTTTCCCGTTAATTTGTGTTTTTACAAGTCAAGATAGCAGTTACCTACTGGAAGGGGTTACTAGAGGTCCTTTGTGGGGTGCTGCTGACATTCTGTCTCTTTGGGTGTTGGTTACTTGGGTGTGTTTACATTGTGAAAATTCATCCAGCAGTTCACTTTTAGTCAAACACAAGCTTTAATATACCACTTTAATCAACAGAAATACTCACATTTTGTCATGATATTCTGAGTGCCTGGAATAGAATTTTTGAACTTTAAGAGCCTTAGAGATTGTCTGAATCTAATCTCGTTCTTTTACTAGTACTCCAAATAATTTAAGACAGAAATAAATCAAGCAAATGAGCATTAAATTATTTGTCTTTATTTTGATAGATTTAGGAGATACATAGAATGGAATGTGAAATTCTATAATTTGCAGCAGCTTGGATGAAGTGGAGGCCATTATCCTAAGTGAATAATTAAATGTTTTGATAGTAAAAAAATCAATGAATGACCTTCTATTTGGCTGTGATCATCAGTGTGGGAAGAAGGAGGCATCATACCCGGGACTAGCACAAGCACACAAATGGAGGTAGGAGTGCTGGAATGGTACTGACAAGAAAGAGTAAGTACTCCAGTTTCATGGGAGTGTCAGGAAGAATTGGGGTCTGGATGAAAAGCAGGGGTCAATGACAGTAGATCTTCACTTGTAGATTTAAGAGTTTGAATTTTATTGCTTAAGTAATGAGCTATTGATATTTTTGTAGTAATACAATTAGAGTTGTTTTCAAGAATATAAGGTTAGTGAGGTAAGTAGAAGATTAGATCAGCATCTCGTGAGAAATGATTGGTGTTATGTGTAGTTATATTAGATTATTGGGATATATGGTCCAGGGAGAGAAAAGTCCACCTGGCTCAAGTTATGGTAGTGGAATGGAGAAGACAGAATGGAAAGAATAAATCCTTTCTGGGTGTATTTAAAGGAATATGACAAATGTACATTTTAGCAACATCTCTTACATGATTGTAGCATGAAGAGAATCCAACTGCTGCTATTATGTTTGAATTAGAATCATGAGATGATCCATATAAATAAAGTCAGAAGGGGTCAGCTAAACATCTTTATGTCACTTTTTCCTCTTTGAAACCAGATTGATGTTTTTTAAGCTATTAAACACTCTAGGCCAGATGACCCAAATTCTCTGTCCTCAATCTTTACTGAAAGAGGAACTCACTTGCTATGTTGCAAACTACATTTTAAAAGTAAATAGAAAGCTAAAAAGTTGTTGGAAACTAGATATCAATAGAAAAGTTAAGCAAAATAGATGTTATTGTCTTTATGTGAAATTATTGTTAAATAGGTAATGAAATAACTTAGAAGAGAAAGAGAAATGTAAATGATTCTGAGCACCATTTTGTACAGACGGTCATCTGAGCATTTGTATAGCAAGCAAGGCAAACTACAGATATAGCCACGTTGTTTGTAAAGGGGATGATGATAAAAATATTGCAGAGTACTGTGAAATTTATAACATTTAAAGTCTTATTTAATTTTTCCTAATAATAACTATGTGATTAAGGTATTATTTTTCTAATTCATATACAAGAATGCAGAAAACTTTACAAATACGTTTTTACATATTATTTCAGCAAAATATTTTCTTTTTGAATATGTAACCTAAAACACTCTGCATTTCTAAGTTGTGATATTTATTCATTTTTGGTCAAATTTCTTACCATAAGAACACATCTCTAATATAATAGCACAAATCAATGGAAAACATGATTCAATTAACACAATTTTAATAAATGAATTGCAAGATTATATTTTTAAAAGTAAGTTTCATCTGTAGTTAGATTTTTTTTAAAGTAATTTACATTCGATTTAAGGAGGACACTTTTCTCATTAAGATTCACTACTGACAAATCACAAGACAATGTGTTCTGGGAGGCTAGGTGTATTAAATTATATATAGTCACTTAGGGAATTGTTCAAGGAAATACTAATAGTCACAGTATAAGTCCATAGGTATTATGGCAAGTACATCCATCATGTGAGAACAATTGTCATTAATAAAGCCTTATCGCCAACTACAAAGAGCTTTCGAAGCATTTTCCACTTGGATTATTGTCTTCCAGATTTCAAAGATTCACTTTCTGGCTTAGGAAATAAAAAAACAATAAATGTCAAAACCCAAAGTGTGCAGTTCTGAAACAAATATTTAGGTCTGACTGATCCTTGCTGTAAGAACATAAGCAAAAATAAGACATGTAGAAATGAGTTTAACTCTTCAAATACAGTAGATCAAATAGTCATTTAATGAAAGAAGGTATTTAAGAAAAGTGTAACACCTTTTACCAAGAGCATTCATTGAGCACTTCATCTTATAAAAACCTTGTGACTGAGTTCTTGTCTCACCACATTGACCTTCTAGTTCTCCTATGTTATCACTTAAAGTTTTACAAGTTTTATTCAGGCCTTCGCAGAATAATTGGAAGATTTCTGATTGTAAGAAATATGCATTAAATTTCTTTGAACATGAAGATTGTGTAGCAGAGTAATCATTTGATAAATACACTTAATGCAACTTCTTTTTCACCTACTTCAAAATTATTAAAGATTTTACTTGAATTACTAGCTAACATCCAAATACTATCTTTGTGCTAGGCACTGTGTTAAGTGTTTGGTGTGGGTTATCTACTTTATTATTTAAAATATAGCTATTCATGAAATAATTCTACTAACAATATTGTTAGTATTCCCCATGAAAAGTAAGACATATGATTTGAGTAACTTATTTAGAACCCCACAGTTATTTAGGCAGAGAGATCATTTTAAATTCTGGAAATTGGATGCCAGAGTGTTATTATGACTTTATACCTAGTCCACTCTTTCTTAATCAATGCCTTAGCTTTCACATACATGAGGTTTGTGAATTCAGCTAATATTATAATTCAGCAAGGTGCAAAATGTATCTCTGGAATTAGTTTTCTGTGTGCTCAGCAGCATAGCTACAAGTAATAAGGGACTGTTCGGTACACTCAGACAAGGATTCTGAATTTCATCCTGTGCTTTGAAGCCCATAGGGCCTGGCTTTCCTGTCTCCAATTTCATTACTAGGCCTGTCAGATGTAGCTGTTCTACTTGGTGGGCCTACCATTCCTCATCCTATTTAAGCGGATCTATGGCAACAGTCACCTGTTCTCTGGACTTCATCTTCAAGAGGCCCAGGTTCCAGCCGGTCACTGCTTGTGGTTGTTTAAAGATTCTTTGTCATTGACCACCACTTTTATATCTCTGAACATGGGTAGAAGTCTCAGCACTTTTCGCTCCATTTAATTCAAAATATTTACATTCCTCTGAGTCTATATTTTTAATTCTGATTTCTGGGTAACTTAGGCGTCTTCGGTTGCAAGAAACAGAAAATGACTGAGAAACTGAAAAGAAAAGAGAAGTAATAAAAAATCAGAGAAATGAGATGTGAGATTTTTATTGGAAGGATATTGGGGTATCTCACAAAATTCAAGCAAAAGCATGTTTTTAAAGACAAGGATACAGGGTCCCCTGTTATCTCCTCAATAGTAACATGTGGCTTTTCTACTTGGTTTCTTCCTATTTGATAACTCAAATCTTATTTAAATCTCAATCTTTTACCCTGGTCATCACTGATAATACTGAAATTTCAAGGACAAAGAATCTGTTACTGCCTATAACTCACTTTAGTGGTCCAATGGGTGCAAGCCTGTTGAAAAGCAAAGAAAGAAATGTACTCACGTAAGAAACAATAACTACCTAAATTCCCACACCATACTTCCTTTTTAAAAATATGCGATTTATAAAATGGCCTCCCTGAACATAATTCTTTTCTACATGTGATCTTAAATGGGCTTTTCCCTCTCAATGGGAGATAACCCAAAGTCACCTCCAAATGCTAAACATAAAAATGATGTCACTGTTCTTTGTGTCTGATATCTCTGAGTGGCATCTATTTTCCTCTACTTCTGTTACAGTTCTCTTTTGAGATTGTACAAAATATAGGCGAGCCACATACATAACCCTCACTATTATCTGCTGTGTACAAGAGAAGAGAAAAAAATAGAAATATTTTAATACATATCATATATAATGGTAACAACAAGCACGTCAATACCCTTATGCATATATTACAATATTTCACTTATTGCTGTGACAGGAAAAGGGAGGCTCAGTGGCTTTTACTTTTACTTGGTACTGTATCAGCCTTTACTCTATGTACCGGGAAGCCAGTATGGGAATTCTGGAATACGCTGTGATAGTGATTCAAACCATGATAAAGAAAATATGAAGGTATCCACAGAGTGGGGATTGAGCCACACAGAACTGACTGTGAGATTAATTTACTTTGAATTCTATTTACCACCTAACCCTCATAAGCCCTTAATATTGTTAAAAGTTTTGGTCCGGATGCTCATTAATAGTGTTTTATTGGAACCAATGCATGAAAATTATAACTAGCTCTCCTTTTCAGGTGCACAGTTACCTGGGAAAGTACCTGGGATTATCTGAGGAAGATTAGGGAATAGCCCATATTACATGTAGCCAACGAATAAAGGCAAATCAAACTCATGGATCAAGGGAGAACTAAGACTTACAATCAAACTGTTTTCTTACTATTGTTTGAGAATATTTTTCCCTTAGGGGACATACGCACTATCTGATATTAAGATTCAAATAAAATTTAGAGTTAGACACCCCATCCCAAACAAACAAACAAACAAACAAATAATTTCCTGTAAAGATTTCTATCCAGGAATACGACTCATTTTTTAGTACTAAACAGTTTTCTATTTATTTCTGCATCTGTTATAACACTATAGAAATCTTGGACTTACAATGGATCAAGAAGAAATGAAAAAAATTATTAAAAAATTCATTGTCAAATTATCCAGCTTATGCAGGCTTATCCGAAATTGGAGTTCAGCCTGGGAGGATTCTTGGCTTCACTCAGGAAAGAATTCAAGCGCCAGCCAGCTGTGAAAGAAAGAAGTTTATCAGAGCAACAGCTTACAGCAAAATAGCTGCTCCGTAGACAGAGTAGGGCTGGCCCAAAGGCAGAGTTCCCGGGAGTAGCGGTGTGCAGCCGTATCATCGTCCCACAGAGCAGTGCTTCCTCATAGGCAGAGTTGCCTGGAGTAGCGGTGTACAGCAAAGTGGCTGCTCCATAGTCAGAACAGACCAGAGCAGCAGCAGCAGCAGCCGCAGCAGCAGCAGCCGCAGCCGCAGCCGCAGCCGCAGCAGCAGCAGCAGCGTATCAAAACAGAGCAGTCCAGAGGGGCACTCTGGGTAGATTGCTGGCCAGCTATATTTATCCTTATTCTTAATTGTATGCTAATTAAGGGCTGGTTTTCAGAATTCTATAGGAAACGGGTGGGGAAATTCCTGAAACCATATAACTTCTGAATCGTTGTCATGGCATTTTTAAACAGTCACATTTAAAAATAACGCTGGTGGTCTTTAATCAGTGAAGGCAACCGGAGGTTGCTGATGACGCCATCTGCTAGTTTCCGCTTGTTTCTTTATTGTATTCTGCTTTGATCAATAGGGTCATGATTGTTGCTCAGAAAATAAGTCCTGCTGATTTCTTACCTCACTTCGATACCTTGCACACTTAAAAATGGTAACAAGCATTAACACGTTGTTTGGGCGGGTGGATCACGAGGTCAAGAGATCAAGACCATCCTGGCCAACATGGTGAAACCCCGTCTCTACTAAAAATAAAAAATTAAAAAAATTAGCTCTGGGCTTAGTGGTGTGCACTCGGCAGACTGAGGCAGGAGAATCACTTGAACCTGGGAGGTGGAGGTTGCAGTGAGCTGAGGTTATGCCACTGCACTCCAGCCTGGCTACAGAGTGAGACTCCATCTCAAAATAAAAAAAAATAATAATAATAAAAAAGGAATTCAGACTTTTTAAAACTGAAACATTAATGAATCAAAATATGTCAAAAAATCCATGTGTTTTAAAATTCTTAATATCTTTTCAATCATCTTGAGATGACTGAAGAGCAAAATACTGTGTGATGATACTTGACAGGTTGATTGATTCAATAAATATGTACTTAAATATATAGGGATTACTATCAGGTATTTACTGTAAGATATACCTTGGCTATGTGGCTACCTAATTTACTATACAAAAATACCAGTTGTTCAGGTTGTGGACAGTACTTAAGTTCATAATACAGTTCTTGGGGTGGTAAACTCAAATTGTTTTAACTAAATCATTCATGTTGAGAGGTGACAGCGTGCTCAGGGATTGTAAACGCACCAATCAGCACTCTGTCAAAATGGACCAATCAGCTCTCAGGAAAATGGACCAATTAGCAGGATGTGGGTGGGGCCAGATAAGGGAATAAAAGTAGGCTACCTGAGCCGGCAGTGGCAACCTGGTAGGGTCCCCTATACGCTATGGAATCTTTGTTCTTTCAGTCTTCACAATAAATCTTGCTGCTCCTCACTCTTTGGGTCTGTGCTGCCTTTATGAGCTATAACACTCCCTGCTAAGGCCTGCAGCTTCACTCCTGAAGCCAGCGAGACCACGAACCCACCAGAAGGAAGAAACTCGGGACACATATGAACCATATGAACATCTGAAGGAACAAACTCTGGACACACCATCTTTAAGAACTGTAACACTCACCTCGAGGGTCCACGGCTTCATTCTTGAAGTCAGTGAGAGGAAGAACCCACCAATTCCGGACACAATGTTCTTGCTTTATTTCTATAGTTCTTAACTCTGATCTTAAAACAGTAGTTCTCAATACTGGATAAATATCACGTGGGTACCTTTTAAACCCTGATATACTAGCTGGAACCCAGATAAATTAAATCAGAATGTTTTGGAGTGGGATCCAGGAATGTATAGCCTAGGAAAATTATGAAAGGTTTCCGGGTTATTTATAATAAATCAAGGGACTGTGCTATAGGCTTAAAGGTATAAGGTTAGTTATTAACATAAAACTAATGATCCACTTTGTTTTCCTCTGTTATGTCAAGTCTGCTGACACATTTCTAAGAATAATTGTAATATTGCTTAAGGAAAGTTAGTCCTCAACACTATGAGGTGGAACAAATCTGAAGACTATGTCTTAAAGAAAATCTTACAGAAACAGAAACATGTATCTTGAAAGAATTAGCTGTAACCGCTAAATCTGAGTTTGCCCTCCCCCACCTCCCCGCCTCTGTTTTGTTAACTGATAGCGTGGGTGAGATGGCAGCGGTCGGAAGATTTCAAAAGTGTTCTTTACCCTGAGGCTCAATATGACACCTGCCAAGCAGGATTGCTGCTTTTTTTGTTTCTTAGTCATTCACAGCAATGAGTAATTTTAATGTTCAGGTATGTATTTGGGATAAATATCTGAAGCTCCAGTATTTTCTATAGTAAAAAGCATTTTTCCTCAATATAGTGGTGTCTACTATGTAACAGAGGATACAGAAAACTATTGGTTCATGCCACCGTATCAAGCCTTATTTAGCAATTTGCAATGCTTACAATATATCTGACAATACCTTGTACGATATTGTCAATGAGACACAGAAAGTGTGTTATTTATGGATTACTCTTTTAGTGTCTTGTAACAGTAAACATTTGACAGACGGCTATAGATTGAATGGCTCAGATTATTCAATAATTGTTACTTTCTCATAGAAACAATATTAGGTGCGATGGCTAGGTTTCTAGATGTGATTAGAATGGTACTCCTTCATTCATCCTCCCCACCAAAATGGTGTCCAGATCTCTGGAACCTGTGACTCTGCTATATTGCAAAGCAAAAGGAAATTAAGGTTGCAAATGGAATTAAGATTGCTAATGCACTGACTTTAAAATAAGGACTACCCTTATTTTAGGTGAGTCCAATGTATTCACAGGAGTCCCTAAATGCAGAAAAGAGAGGCAGAAGAGTGTCCAAATGATGTGATGCAAGAAAGATATGACTGGTCATTTCTTGATTTGAGGTTGAATTAAGCCAAGGAATGTGAGTGGCCTCTAGTAGCTAAAAATGGATTCTCCCCCTAAAGCCTCCTAAAAGGAAGGCAGTCCTTAATTGTAGCCCAGTGAGATCAATTTCCAACTTCTGACCTAAGCACGATAACATAATAAATTTGTGTTAAGTTAGTAAGTTTGTGTTAATTTGTCACAACAGCAATAGAAAACTAATACAGTAGTACAGATCTTAAAATATTTTTAATGTATTGTTTTAATGAGGTATAATTTATAGCTTACAATTTATAGTTTTATTTTGTAGTCCAATGGGTTTTTGTTGTTGTTGTTGTTTTTCCTGACAGATTCTTGCTCTGTTCCCCAAGCTGGAGTGTAGTGGCACAATCTTGGCTCACTGCAACCTCCGCCTGCTAGGTTCAAGCGATTCTTGTGCCTCAGCCTTCCAAGTAGCTGGAATTACAGGTACACGTGACCACACCTAATCATTTTTTTTTGTATTTTTAGTGGAGATCAAGTTTCACAATGTTGGTCAAGTGACCTCAAGTGATCCTCCCAACTCAGCCTCCCAAAGTGCTGGGATTACAGACATTAGTCACTGCCCCTAGCCCCAGCCCAATGGGTTTTGATAAATATATACCCCTGAAAGCCACACTCATATCAAGATATAGAATATTTTATTACTTAAAAAATTCACTCATCAGTCATTTCCAACCAATTTTCTTTTCCAGGAAGCTGCTGCTTTGATTTCTACTGCCAGAGAATCATTTTGTTACAGTTTCATATCAATGGAATCATAATAGCATTTACTCCTGTGTTTGGTTCTTTTACTCTAGATAATGATTTGGGATTCATTCACATTGTTACGTGAATCAGTAATTGTCTCCTTTCTGTTGCTGAATAGTACAGATGCTCCTCGGCTTATGTTGGAGTTACATCCAGTAAACTCATCTTAAGTTGAAAAGAATGCATTTAATACACCCAGGCTATTGAACATCATCACTTAGGCTTGCCTATCTTAAACATGCTCAGAACATTTACACTGGTCTACAGTTGGGTAACATCACCTAATACAAAGTATGTTTTATAATAAATCATTGAGTCTGTCTTGTAGTTTATTAAATACTGTAGTGAAAGTGAAAAGCAGAATGGTTGTAAGGGTACTCACCACTTAGGTACACAGCTGAAAGCATACTGCTCCTGAAGAATGTTTGAAACATTGAATGAAAATTAATTGCCGAATGACAGGATGCGACAGTGACAGGGTCATTAATTTCTCTTTGAATGAGGCTTGAGAATAGCTGACAGAAGCCATCCAAACTTGACGGATTAGCAGGCATAGTGTTCTTCAGGAAGATACCAAATTTTGACTACAGTTTTCTTATTTTCATTATGTATTTCTCTATAGCAAGCATGAGCACCTGTAACTGCCTGTCAATTATGAGTCCCTCATAATTGGCATCCATTTTCTCTAACACCCATAAGCCACTGCTGATACTGGCAAATGCCTCAGCTAGTTTCCTTGCTGTGAGCTTTCGTGGTGCCTTGGGCATAACTTCTTGTGCTTCAATTTCTTCTTTCTTCCTCTAGTTCAGTTAGCTCCTCACAGCAGAGCTCTTCAACTTCAGTGCAAACAAACTCATGAATATCCTCTTCATCAATATCCAATTCTAGCTGGTTACCAAGCACTAATATCTTGTTACTTACTGTTTCATTGACAGCAAAATCTATATTAAAGCTTTTGAATATGTTCATATATGCATTCAAAACTTTCTTCCAAATGCCTTTTATGCATTGCTGTGTGACTTCTTCCCATACTGCAACGATGTCCTGGATAACATTTAGAATGTGTAAACATTTCCAGAACTCTAGGATCATTCAACCAGATTCAGTTGCTTCAACAGCCTGTTCAAACGTATGTTTTGAATGCTGCTATTGCACCTTGGTCCATTGGTTGAATGAGTGTAATGATGTTCAACTTCAAATATATAACCTTTACATCAGAACGTATGTTACTGTTATGCTGTGGATACCCTGGAGCATTGTTTAAGATCAGAAGAATCGTAAATGAGATGTTGTTTTTCCTACAATAATATCTTGCCTGCGGAATAAAACAGTTCAAAAACCAGTCTTCAAACAAAGCTGTTGTCATCCGATGTATGCTTGCTCACATTTTTGAATGTTCTAGGGTTCTCTGAGTGGTAGATTAGAAAAGGCTTGAATTTGAACCCTATGACATTTCCCATTTCCATCCCAAAGCAAAGTCAAACAATCTCTCAATGTCGTGAATCCTCTCACTGTCTTGGACTCTTGAGGAATGTGTGTATCCACTGGCATACACTTCCAAAATAAGCTTGTTTTATTGACGTAAAGTATTTGTTCTGGCAAGTATTTCTCATCCACAATTATTTTATGCTGCTCTTCCTTAAAAAGGTCAAAACCTTCAGTATCTGCACTTACTGCCTCACTGCTGACCTTCACATTATGAAAATTGTAAGCTACTTGAAGCAATGGAACCACTATGACTTGCTATAAACATTTGCTTATAAGTAGGACCATCGGCACACTCTTTTACTGCATTGAAAGACACGCCTTACTCTGGATTGTCAGAAGGCTAAGAGTATACTGTATTAGTTCATTTTCATGCTGCTGATAAAGACATACTCAACACTGGGAAATTTACAAAAGAAAGAAGTTTAATGGACAGAAAGTGAAAGGCACATCTCACATGGTAGCAGACAAAAGAAGAGAACTTGTGTGGGAGAATTCCCCTTTATAAACCCATCAGACCTCATGAGACTTATTCACTATTATAAGAATAGCTTGGGAAAGACGGACCCACATGATTCAATTACCTCCCACCAGATCCTTACCACAACATGGGGGAATTGTGGGAGCTGCAATTCAAGATGAGATTTGAGGGGAGCGGACACAGCCAAGCCAGCCATATCCTATATACTTCTGTTATCCAGTCTTCCATCTATGTAGCAAGTAATTTTTTTCTTATCACAGTTGGCCCAGCATTTTTCTTTGTGTTGACAGTGGATTTAACTGATTCTGATGATTTCACCGCATCACTGATCCACTTCTTGTTGTGGTGGTGTGTGCCTGCAGTCCCAGCTACATGGGAGGCTGAGGCAGGGGAATCACTTGAACCTGGGAGGTGGAGGTTGCAGCGAGCCAAGATAGGGCCTTTGCACTCCAGCCTTACTATAGAGCGAGACTTCGTCTCAAAAAAAAAAAAAAAAAAAAAAAAAAAAAAATGACCAACAAGATCATAGATTGCAAAAGTCCCAACTCATGTGTGATGGCCATTATTGGTTTTCCAGCTTCATGCTGGGAAATTATCTCAAGTTTGTCTCAAGAATAATTACATTCCTCTTATTCTTCCCACCAGAAGGAGGAGAAACAAATTGACATTTTGTAGACATGATCAGATGCAGAAACACAAAACACAATATCCAAAAACTGCTGGCAACTCAGGACACTGTAGAGTGTTTGTAGTCTGCCCTTGTAATTGTGTCACTAACTGGGAGCTATAACTCATGGACACTACCCAGCATCACAAGAAAGAATATTGCACTGTATAATGCTAGCCTGGAAAAGATCAAAATTCAAAATTCCGTTTATGGTTTCTACTGTTGTATCATGGTAAAGTTAAAAAATCCATCACAGAGCAAGAGCTGATGTGGTGAACTCTGATGTTAAATAATTGAACTAATCGCAATTGACAATTCTTGGCTCAGGTGAGTTGCAGCTTCTTGTCCCTAGGTATGCAGTTTCATCCAACCACTAATAAGTCACTATAGGAAGCCAGTCAAGCATGATCTCCACTCATATTTATCTAGCCTGTTTGGTGTAGTAGAACAGGGTTGTTATTGGAAACAGAAATGCCTAGATCACATATCCACATGTGAAGAGGTAAATTTCCACCCTCATCTCAGATCATATCTAAAAATTAACTCAAGTGAATAATAGACTTAAACATAATATCTTAAAAATACAAATTGTAGAAGGAAATATAGAAAATCTTTATGACTCAAGTAAGACAAAATTTTCTTATATATACCAGCAAAGAATATGGTCCACAAAAGAAAAAAAATGCTAAATTTGACATAATAAATTTCTAAACTTTTGTACTGCAAAAAACACCGTTAAAACCTAATAAGACACGCAACAGACTGGGAGAAAATATTTGCAAAACAAATACTAAGTTAAGTACTTGTATCGAGAATTTACAAAGACCTCATAGAACTCAAGATACAACCCAATTAAGAAGTAGGCAAAGATATGCAAAATATATCACCCAAGAAGATACATTAATGGTTAATAATCACTCAGAAAGATGCTCAAATCATGTCATTAGGAAAATGCAAAATAAAACCACAATGAAATATCATTTCATACCCACTAGAATGGCTATAAACAATAAAACAGACAAGAAAAAATTATTTTACAGGATTTAGAAAATAGGGAACCTCAAACAATGTTGACGACAATGTAAAATAGTACAGCCATTTTGGAAAACAGTTCATCATTTTCTCAAAAAGTTAAACATAAAACTACCATGTGTCTCAATAATTCTACTCCTATGTATATACCCAAGAGAAATTAAAAATATGTCTGTTCAAAGATGTGTGTGTGAATGTTCGTAGCAGCATTATTTTTAATAGCAAAAAGTGAGGGAAAAAGTGAAATACCCATCAACTAATGAATGAATGAACAAAATGTGCTATACTCATACAATGGAATGCTATTCAGCAATAAAAAGTGATGAATTATTGATGCATGTTACATCATAGGGGGAACGTAAAACATTACATTAAATGGAAGAAGTCAGACACAGGAGGCCACATAAGACTGCATTCATATGAAATGCCCGAAAAAGGCAAATTTGTCAAGAGAGAAAGTTGATAGTGGTTGTCTGAGACTGTGGTTGAAAATGAGAACTAAATCTACATGAACATGAGTAATCTTATTAGAGGAAAGACAATGTTCTAAAACTGATTTATGGTGATGGTTGTTAAATTTTTATTTGAGTAAAATTCAAAAACCATTGAATCATTCACCTGATTTTTTTGATATGTAAAGCATTCCTCAAGAAAACTGTTTAAAAAAAATAAAAAAAAGAACATCTGGGTTCAAAGGTTAGTTCTTTGTTTTACTAACATCTATCTTTGGGCACGTTCGAAATAGTAAAATCCGTATCTACATCATACTGTTGGATGAGGTTGACATAAGATAAATACGTCATGGACCTAGAACAGAATGGAAGTTTAATTAGTAATAATTATTATTGTTTGCAATACTATGAAATTATTTTTCTTTCCACCTTCTGTTCACAACTCTGAGGTCTCTAAAGTTCTGATTAAACATTAATAAAGTAACTGGTAGACAATATACACTCAGAAAAGTATTTGCTGGTTATTTTAAGCTAAGCTTATAGAATTAAAAACAACTGAAAGAAAACTAAAGGTGTAAGAATTTTGTGTGATATCTACTTTTATCCTAGGATAGCCTATGTGCTAGTCCTCTCTGGAAGAGAAGAGTTGGAGCAGTGGGATTGATGAGATCTACTTAGGATCTGCCCTTGAGGTTAGATGGCACCTCAAAGGCTCCTCTTAAATCTTTTTAACTGGCCAGCACTGAGCAAATAGGAGTAAGTAGAGTAGACCAATATGTGTAAAATCTAATTCAATTATATATGTTAATTTAATTAAAAGCTTTAAAATTGGTGATAATTTCCTTTAGCTGGGAAGAGATGGTTATATAATCTATAAAAGAATGAACTTTCACTTATAAAATAGTTTTAAAATATTTTACATTTTGAATCATGAGAAAACATTAGTTCACATTAGTTCAATTATATTGTCTGAATTTTCCATACCTGCTACAATATAAACCTAGTTTTTAAAACTACACTTAGAGATTTGCATGGGAATATATTAATATATTCTTCCTCAGGTCTTTCCTAAACAGATTTTTTTTCTTTAGCTTTCAACCTCTACTTTTAGGAGGTTTTCACAACCATCATTGGTGCACTGTTCATTGAATGACAATCCTCCTGTTATCAAACTGTTTATTTTGAATCTCCAATATTCTTTAGTGGCCTTCAGTGGATTGCTTTGCCTGTATTATAGGCTTGTAGTCTGGATATATATTTACTAATGTGCTAAATGGCACATTATTTTTCAGAATTTTCCTAAGCCATCAAATCTGTTAGCATTCCTCAGGGTCACACTTGATTTTTCTACCTTCTGCCATCTCTTTTCTAATATGACAC
This sequence comes from Chlorocebus sabaeus, assembly GCF_047675955.1. Lineage (NCBI taxonomy): Eukaryota > Metazoa > Chordata > Mammalia > Primates > Cercopithecidae > Chlorocebus > Chlorocebus sabaeus. The sequence goes on from NC_132918.1 coordinate 44,197,903, forward strand.
CATAAAATATAAGCTGCAAAGTACTTTATTTCTTGCACTAATTAAAAATTTATTGTAAATCCCACATCTTCTAAGATTCTCCCACCACTCCCTGTCACACCACACATAATCAGTCAAATGTATAAAGTGTTTCTTCTGAGGTCCCGTTCTTTATGGATCTAATATTTATTGAGATTATTATGTGAAAGATATTAGGCTGAGCACATTGACTGCATTATCACATTTTTCTCGCAATAATTTTAGGAAGTAGGAATGTTACTGACTTCATTTTATGATAAGGAAATGGAGGCTTAGCAAGAATAAGCAACATGTATCTATAATATCGTTTTTGAAATGTGACTCTATTATCTTTAATCTGAGAACCACACTATCAACACAAAATACAGTGCCTAATTGCTCTTACAGGATGTTCTTGACTAAGTTCTCAGCCTCTGTTGGTTTAAACAAAAAATCTTCTGTGGTTGGATACAAGACAGGAAAAGCCAGAAATAATGAAATTCAGTAACCTCTGGGATGCTGAGACAGAGATATTTCCTTGAGGGGGTTCATTCAAAGAACAGGTTGGTAAATTGTCAGATATCCAAATTTAGGGTGTTGACTCAAGCATGAGTGAAGAAAAAGTATTAAGTATCACTTGTTATATATTGGGGAGAAATAGTTGGGTAGGTTGCAAACCTCAAACTGAAAGAGGCAGAACAGACTCTCACAGACAAGTGCCAAGACTAATTTTTCTCTGCATGCCTATATTTAACACAAGTGAAAAGTTGTCAAGTGGCTACTGCTCTCCAGGGTGAGGACTGGTTTCATTGATGGCAGCAGTGTTTGCAGTAAAGGTATCACTGAAAAGGATCCAAAGTTCTCACAGCTTGTTCCAATTTTTCATCCACGTAGACTCCAAGTTTCAAATTTTCAATCAGTTTTTTGATGCTCTTTTCTCTAAGACCTCCAGTTTAACTCAAAGAATATTCAAGAAAACAATAGCTTGAAGGACTCCAAATACTTGTGATTATTCAGTTTCAATATAAAAAAAATCATCTTAGCTCTTAATTGGTTTGAATTATTTACAATCAGTTTGAATCAGTTAGAGCCAGTATCCAAACATAAAAAGAAAGTATCTATTTTGAACTTTCTTAACAGCTTTTTATTCTAATAGTTTTGAACCAACTTCAAACACTTCAATGCAGTTTGAATCAATTCGCATGTACCTAAGAACACTTGATAAATAAGAAGTTGATAGGTTCTTTGAATTGCATTACTGATTTATTTCTCTAGTATCCTAACTAGGTATACTATCCCATCACTCTAATTCACAGTGCAAGTTATTTATCAAGTTAGTTTCTTTAAGCTGCATTATTCATTAAGGGCATATGAGGTACCAGGTACTTTGCTAGGTGCGTGTAACAGTTTTTTCCCAAAACATCAGCTTTGATTACTCATAGGATTTAGAACTAAAATACAAACTCATTGGCTCATCAAATTTTTGTCACATTCTGAATTTGGTCTTTATTTTCTTGTAGTTTTATATAAAACTCTTCATGATTTCTGTCTATTCTGACCTATTATTTACTCTTTAAACACACTTGAACTAGATTGCCTTTGAACTCATAATTCGATTAGAATGGAAGGCCATTCTGTAAGTATTTGCCCTGCCAAAGTTGTTCTTGATGAAGAGAATATTTATTGTATATTTAGTTGCCTACCATTGATTCCTGCTTCTTTTACTAGTATATCCAGATTTCATTTCAGAGAAACACTACCTATGTTATTCTTAATCCGTCTCCTGCCGTAATAATTGGTTCATTGATAAGCATATGACCGGATCAGAGTAATTAAAAAGTAATTCATAGGCTGGAGGGAAAGATATTCTGTTTTACTCTTGATTGAACCTAGAAGAATATGGTTAGTGTTACTCTGAATAAGAAAAGAGTCTAGCCAAGGAGGAGTAGATAGATAAAGAAAAAAAAAAAAATCCTGATGTCAGTATTTAATCCTTTAATCAAATATTTTCCACTATGAGAGGCAGTATTTTTATCCTTTTTCCCCCAAAGACAATTTATATTGAATTTTCTTTTATCTATATTTGCCTCATCTGTTTATTTCATTCTGTACTTCTATAGAGATAAGAGTTTAGGGCATGACCTATACATGGCATCTTATATGTTCTTCTCCTTCTTTTAAAATTTGTCTCCTCATCCACTGAAACAAATTCATTGGGAAATTTAGAATATGCTGCTTTCATGGGGATAATAGGTGTTTAAATGTATATGATATCTATTTTAAAGAAAGCAAATACATATAACAATGTATTTTGCATCTTTCCTAATAAGAATATACAGATGTGTATGTGTGTGTATGTGTATGTGTATGTGTGTGTGTGTGTGTGTGTATGTGTGTGCTTTAAAATAGTTAGTCTAAGAGGTTTCCTTTTAACTCTACATACAAGTGCAAATCCAGTTAATTCTATTATTGACTACAAGAACAATGAAGACACATTTGTAAATGGATTCTATGTTCCACTATGTATAAAGCACTTTAAGAATGTCTTGTAGCTCTCAGAATCTTCCCTGACCTCAGATCAATGCTAAAGGTGACCTATACATTATGTCCACATTTCCACCAGTGATGTCACAGTCTATCTGCTGGGCCACCAAAAGAATGCCAGGGGAGAGAGTAGTTACTTGTAACTATTTTCTCCTACTGTGTATCAAAATGGACAGCATTAAGGTGTCATCTACAAACAGATCATCTTCCATGCAAGAACCGGAGACTGATTTGCTGGGACAGTGTATTTCATCCACTAAAAAGAAATATTGTACTACATGAATTTTAAAAATACACTGTTTACTTTCTGATATTTCTTTGAAAATTTCCAAACAGATAATTGCAAAGCAAGAGTGTAATGACTTTTAAACTTTTCAATTGTGTATGCGATAAAACATATAGCTTTCCTGAATCATTCCAGTAATTTTTCCTAAAATCCTTCTTTTACTTTGGAGCAAAATTGTCAAGGAAAGGCGTTCCTGATTAAAAAATAACTTATTGATTTTATGTGGCCATTTTATGTTATATATGTTTTATATGTTAATAGGTTATATGGCCATTCTGTTATGTAGCTATTCTTGTGTGTGTGTGTGTCTGTGTGTGTGTGTGTGTGTATGCTTGTATGTAGTTGAGCTAAGTGTAGAAAACCTGTGTTTAAGAATTTTCTGACTTACAAACTCATTAATATTGTCATTAAAATGAAAAAATGGTTTTCTACTGAAACCTGGGTCATTTCTCTGACGACTGGTTTCTGAACAAAGAAACCTCATTGAACATGGAGTATCCAGAATCATCATTTTTTGAATCTTGTACATTTCAACTCCTGAAGGCAGGATTTATAAAGACACTTGAATTAACACCTCACTGCTTTGTATAACCTACAGGGTCAGTTTCTAAATTTAATCTTTATGTAATTGACATTTATAAGTAGCTTTCATTTTAAAGTTTAGAAGATACCTCCTCTAAACATATATGGTCAAAGTTTGAAAATTTTACCTTTCTGTTGTTGTTTATTTGTCTTTAGAGACAAAGTTTCACTCTGTGGCCCAGGCTGGAGTACAGTGGCACAATCAGCTCCCTGCAGCCTTGAACACCTGGACTCAAGCAGTCCTTCCACCTCAGCCTCTCAAATGGCTGAGACTACAGGTGAGCACCATCTCATCCCTCACCCAGCTAATTTTAAATTTTATTTTATTTTTTCAATTTTTTAATAGAGATGGTAGTCTCTCTATGTGGCCCAGTCTGGTCTCAAACTCTAGCCTAAAGCCATTCTCTTGTCTTGGCCTCCTAAAGTGCTGGGATTACAGACCTGAGCCACCCTGCCCAGCTTGTTATGTCTTCATTAAAACTTGCAAGTTTCAGAGAAAAATATATTAATCAAGTCTCAGAATATCATCAAAATTATTAAGGCAAGCTGTCTTTCAAACTAAATTCCAAGAAAATTTTCCTTTAAACTACTTTACTTGTTTTCTTTGTAAACCTGTACAGCCTAATTAGAGTGTGTTTGACTAAACATCTGGATAAATGTCACATTTTCCCAAATTGGCCTATATGGACAAAAATGAAATCTGTTATTAGTATATTACACAATAACTAAGTCATATGTGGTTTTAAACAACAGCTGGGGGAAACATGCCTGTCATAAAAGCATCACGTACATTACTTCTACTGCTTGGCTAGCAGATATTCAGACACCAGAGTTAAGTATTTTTAAGTAGATTCTCATGAGAACAATTTCTCCTGAGGTAGCTAGATAAAAGAAGAACTAAATGGTGAAGAAAAACTAGTAATAATTATGCAACAAATTTGTAATTTTTATAAAAATTAGTAATAAGTTTGTATTTACTATTTATGATTCTAAGTTTCTGTTTGCTGTTGAGTTCTGTTGAGGATTTGATGACATTAAGGAAACCATTTGCTTATGGAATCGCTCTCATCCCTTCTCATATGCTAATCTCCTGGGAGAATTCTTCTTCTGAACATCTCTCATCTCCAGTCTAATAGCCCCAATAATATATATCACAGGTGATGGTTAGAAAAAAAAAATTGAGACAAGTATAAAAAACATCTACCACAGAGTCTGACTTCCGACAAATTCTAGCTTATTATTTTATTTTTTCCTCTTTCTAACAAAAAAGATAGTGAAAGAATTGTTGGCTATTTGGAAGAGAGAAAAATCATATAATTTCAAGACTTCTAAATTTAACAGTAATAAAGTAATTTTTTCTAGATTAATGGCTTCTGATTTTTATGAATGTTTGAATTCATCAGTGTTTATTGTTTTTACTGCAAAATTCCCATGTTCTAGGTGTTTTAACTTTAAGTAGAAAAATAAAATTTGATTCCCATGTTTTCTTTATAATATAATTTAATCAATAGAATTGCATTAAAATGGTACACAATTTTAGGCAAAAAATACAATAAATGTTAATGATATTGTTGTATGGAAGTAACATTAACTGACCTGCAGATACTATTACTGAACATTTAGATTAGTTTAGCAAAGGGAATGAACATGAATGGGCTACCTTCTACAAACTACACTGTATGCTAGGTCTTGTGTAAGCAGTATCTCCTATTAATCCTTGTGGTAAATGTTTGTACTAGATGTTATTATATACACGGTAAGCCAAATACATCTTTTCTCTTTTCTTTCCCTTCTCTTCCCTTCCCTTTTCTCTCTTTCCTTCCTTCCTTCCTTCCTTCCTTCCTTCCTTCCTTCCTTCCTTCCTTCCTTCCTTCCTTCCTTCCTTCCTTCCTTCCTTCTTTCTTTCCTTCCTTCTTTCTTTCTGTCCTTCTTTCTGTCCTTCTTTTTTTTTGGTGGAGTCTCGCTCTGACGCCCAGGCTGGAGTGCAGTGGCACAGATCTTGACTCAGTGCAACTTCTACCTCCCAGGTTCAAGCAATTCTCTGCCTCAGCCTCCCAAGTAGCTGGGATTACAGGTGCCCGCCACCATGCCCAGCTAATTTTTGTATTTTTAGTAGAGACAGGGTTCCACCATCTTGGCCAGGCTGGTCTTTAACTCCTGACCTTGTGATCCGCTCGCCTCAGCATCCCAAAGTGCTGGGATTACAGGCATGAGTCACCGTGCCCAGCTGGTAAGCCAAATATTTCAAGTTAGGAAGTTCGAGGCTTGAAAAGATTAACAATTTACTGAAAGGCACATGGGTAATAAGGGAGAAATCTGATTTCTAAACCAAGTTCCTTTCCTCTAAAGTCCATGCCTTTCTCAGCTATTCTGTTTCCACATAGGACCACAGAGTTCCTCACTGCCAATGCCTTTGGCGTCATTTTCTTTTCACCATCACTTCCGAAGTGGTGATTCCCATACCATGGGTGTTTGTGCAGATTCTCCCACCATGTAGACAATGAATGAGTTGAGAAGAGCTATATTGACCAATGACTACCATTTGAGTAACAGAAGTGTCTAGGTGTCTAGAGTTGTGAGGTATGTAAAGAATGGATTTTTCTATACATTCAATTTAAGTGGCAATTTGCTTCTAAAGCCAATACCCCAGAGCCCACTTAGCTTAAAATATGGCAAAATTATTTTAGTAATAGTGATATTTCAACCACTGATGGTCTCTCTTTTTCTTCTATTACCTGTTTTGAACCCTTGCTCTATATTAAAGCCCAAGTGATCTCTTTAAACCTGATGACATCTTTCTTTTGCTTCTTTGAAGGCTTTCCTTTGCTATGTTTGAAGACTCCAGTTCTTCCTCTAACCTTCAAGGCACTCCATAAACTGGTTGTCTCATCTCACATCTGCAGCATCATCTCAAACCTCTCTTTCCTTGAGACCATGCCCTCCAGTTACATTGGCCTTATCTCAGATGCTTAAAATACATCAGGACTTATATGTATGCTCTCCCTCTCTCTAGAAAGATATTTCTCTCTTCCTCCATTTTTTTGTTTAATTAATTGCTGTAGAGAACAAGTCTATATCTCAGCTCAAATATCACTTTGGGGAAAATCATCCTCAATCCTCTGTACCAGATCTCCTGTATGCCTCCTTAACTCCATGCTTTTTTTCTTCATAGGATTTATAAGAATTTAAATCATATGTTTGTGCAATTATTTGATTAGTGTATACCCTACTAAACTGTAAACTCCTTTAGACCAGCGTTTATTTTGCTCAGCATTATTAACTTTTGGATTACCTTGTTGTTTTGCTCACCATAATATCACCAAGCATGTAGTAGAGTACCAAGCATAGGTGATCAATAAATATTTGTGGGATGAATAAAGCATATTCTTCTAAACTACCTTCTTTTTCATTTTTCTTATTTGGATGCATGTTATGGAACTCAAAAAAATACAAAAAAATTAGTGGCAGAGGACAAAGTACGTGGATAAATACTATAGTCTGAATGTTTGTATGCCCCCAAAATTATTGTGTTGAAATTCTAACTTCCAATGTAATGGGAGTAGAAAGTGGAGCCTCTCAGAGAGGATTAGGTCATGAGGATGGAACTTTCATGAATGGGATTGGTGTCCTCATAAGAGAAACTCTAGAGACCCAGACAGTCCCTTCCACCAGCTGAGGAAACAGCTAGAAGGCACTGCCCACAAGGAAGTGTGATACTATTGGCACCTTGATCTTGGACTTCCCATCCTCCAGAATTATGAGAAATAAATGTATGCTATTTATAAGTTACCTAGTTTATTATATTTTTGTTATAACAGCCCAAACAGACTAAGACAATAAGCCTGTTGAAAAAAGCAAGACATATAAAGATGTTTGTATCTTATAATTTCATTTGCAGAAGAACACCTGTTACAGAGAAGATCATTAAGGGAGAGACAATGATTCATTCTGTACATGTCAGTTGACCTTTCTTTCCCCAATACCTCTGCATTTGCCCAATGGATTCAGTACAGAGTGATCATGGCTGCATAAAAAAGATATTATGAATGAGCTCAACAACACATATCCCTATTCAATGAGACTTTTCTGACAATTGCCACTAAGGAGTGCCCAACATGCCACTAGCAAAAACTAAAGCTAAATTCCAAATCTGACCCCTGAATTATAGGAGATTATCTGTTCATCTGGTAGCAAAGTGGCCTCATTGGACAGTTTCATCATGAAGAGGACAGTAATTTATCCTCACAGGAATGGATGTTTATTCTATTTAAAGCTTTTCTTTTCCTGTTTGCTTTAGTTTTGCTAGCACTGACATCCATGAACTTACTATAGACCTTATTCTCCACCATGGTGTTTCGCATAATGTTTCTGACTAAGGAACTCATTTAGTAAAAAGAAGTCATGCAGCAATCTTCTCATACCCACGATATTTACTCCTCTTAAAATGTACTCTACCAAAGTCAGGTGTCCTTATAGAGCAAGAAAGCAATATAATTACTTGCTAAAGACTTACTGAGAACTGAAAGTCAAAATCTTGAAAATATTGGCACCGTCATACAAAATTCAGGGCATGCTTTGAACCAACAGACATCCATAGCTTTGAATATAGGTCCGATAATTGAAAGACAGAAGTAAAAATGTCATCTCTCCCGTAAGCTTAATATTTCCTTTAAATTTTTTATTTTTGTATTTTTTGCTTTCTGTCCTGAAACTTTTGGATTCTGCTAGTTTAAAAGTCTTCATTCAAAATGGAGAAACCATTTCAACAAAGGACTAAAAGTGATTTTGGGAATTGAAAATTGTGATAGCCACCTGGCCATTTATGGTTTCTCATGCCAACAGGCAAAGAAAAGGGTGCTCTGCTCTGTTGTGACAGATATCCGTTGTTATGAGGGAGAGAGAGAATTCCTTGTATAGACCCCAAGAGATTATTTGTGATCTCGTTTATTTTAATATTTAGTGGTATAAATCAATAGAAGACTGTGTAAACCAATAAAGGGTAGTATTACTTAGAAGTTTTAAGCAATCTTACTGGGGAAAATTCTGGCTAGCTTAGGTTAAAAGAACCACAGAATGGATAGTGGAGAAAGGATATCATAAATGGAAAGTATTGTCTGTGATCAATTACAGAAACTAGGATGGAACCAGCTATGCACACCTTTTCTTGCCTATTTTGTAATTTTACACACACACACACACACACACACACACCCCATTCTGTTCTTTTTATCTTCCTTTTTTTCTAATTATTTTAAATAATGAGTATAGTGAATAAAATTGTAACTGAACTAGAAGAACAATTAACATCAAATTAACATAAACAGAAATGGTTACAGTGAGTGATAAGATTTTTCTTCTATTTTTAGGGGAAAGAATAAAAATATCATCATTTATATGTGACATAGTTGCATCATCTTAGTTGAAATATTATTTTGCGTTATTGTCACTATTTAGAAATTTAAACATGATAAGAGAGCATATGGATACTGAATAATAAATATTGGAAGTTACTAGACATTATTCATTGGCACATGAGCCTGTTTATTATATCCCTGTCTTCTATACTGTCCTTTCTACAAAGCTAGCATTTAAATACTTTCTTGCCAACTGGGTTCTGATTATCTTCTACCAATAAGGACACTTGTGAAAGATGGGAAGGTTGTCAGTGATTTAACACCATTCCCTTCTGGCAGCACTCACTGAGCGACCATAAACTCCTGCAAAAGTACAGGTGGTTCCAGCATTTGTGCCAGGGTTCCAAATGTAGCCGGGTTAGTGGTAACATTGGATGATTTTGGGCCACTGACGGTTGTTGCAGGCTGTTGTAATAGCTCTGGAGATCTGGCAGAGATCCATTGCTGTTGTGAGTTTGGACTTTTTAAGAGGCAACATCCTTCAAACAGCAGGGACCTCTGAAGCAACTACAGAGAACATTGTGGGCTTAGACAAGCTTTAGATATTTTGCTATTGTGGAGACCTTAATATCTTTCTGTAGTAACTAATCTTTAGGAAACAGGACCTTCCTCTTTTTTTCATTTTTCTGCCCTTTCACAAAAACATGTAAAATCATTTCTCGTATTATCTTTCTATTCAAAAACACTAGAGTAGATTCTATTTTCCTTATCAGACATTGGTTCATTCTCTTCTTTCCTACCTCTTGATATTGCCCCCAAAGTTTAGTAATCCATACTCACGTTTCATCTATCTACACACACTCCCTCTGTGATCTAATCCAGCCCTAATCTTCCTCCAGATTCACATGTCCAGTTGCCCACTGAATATGTCCACTTGGATGTGTAATAGACATTTCAAACTTGCTGTCTCCAAAAAATGAACTTTTGAATTTTCTTCTCACATTTGTTTCCATCTTACAATCTTTCTGATCTCAGTAGATGGAAATCACCCATTCATAACCTTAGATCCCTCTTCAAAACTTCTCTTTTATTCATATTTTATACCAGACCCAACAGGGAAATTTATTTTTTTTCTGTATTCAAAATATTTCTAGGACTGGATCAATTTTTATCACAACCTCTGCTATCACCATGGTCCAAACCTCCAATATCTTTCACCTGATTTACTGTAATGATCTCCCAGATAGACCATCCTTCTATCATTATTCCAAATACTGTAGAATGCTACTTTAAAAATATTAGTGACAGGTCCTATAACTCCTTTGGTCGGAATCTTCCAATGATTCTCTTCCATTCAAAATAGAATATAAATTTACTATAATAGATTATAAGATTTACTTCACTCCTATTGGTGTTTCTTTGACCTGAATTCCTGAAAGTTTACTTTCAATCCACCATCCTGACCTTGCTGTACTTTTTTCTTTTTTCTCGCATGTGCCATGCTTTCGAACTGCAGAAAATTTGTTCTACCCATTCCTTCTGCCTCAAGCTCTCTTCCCCTACAACATCTACAAGGCTAACCCAGTCACCTCTATCAAGTGTTCTCTCAATGTTACCTTTTTAACTAGGCCTATCCTTACTCCCTGCCCCCTCCCCCAGCACTGTAGATTTTATTTGTCATACTTTTTTCTCAACATGACATATATTTAAAGAATACTATAGTTTTACTGTTTATTATTCATTGTCTCATACACAAGAATATAAGTTTAACGAGGGCAGAGATTTCTTTTTAACTTTTTTTTTAAAAAAAAAAACTTACATATCATCCCAAGTACCTGACATGTTGTAAGCATTCAGTGAATATTTGTTGAATGAAGAAATAAATTTCTTTCCTGGAATATCTTTTCTTCCCTAAATCTAGAAGAATTCTTTTAGAACAAAGACTGCTGAAATACGAAAGCAAAACGAGCTTCTTTTTTCTTTCTTCTTATCATATTCTTTCTCTTTTGTTCTCTCATACACACACAAATACACACACAAACACAGGCATATTCAGGCACATACATACACATGTGCATGCAGACACACACAGAAGAGGAGAAACATGCTAAGCATGACCTAAAATGTAGCAGATTTATGTTGCAGGTGGGAGTAAAAAATATTACGTGAAATTGACTATTTCTGATGGCACAAGAAGTAGAATAAGGTTCTAAGCGCCACTTGAATCGTTGTGCGCAGTATGCTTTCATTACTATTCACCCTTAGTTCTTCTCGTACTCAAAGAAGGAAATTAAAATAATGCCAAAACAATCATCCTACAAGAGAATGTTTTTATTTTTGGAAATGCTTTCAGCAGCTAATGAATGGTATTACTAATTTTCATTAGAGTAAATTATTATTCTGTGTCTTGGAAACCTCTTTTAAATTTTCTTTCAGAGCTTGTATTATATTGTGATACTCAGGTGAATAATAGGAAGAAATAGTAATTTAATGGTACATTGCAGCATTCTTCCTCTATGCGTCTCCACTATTTTTTCCTGCTCCATCAAAGAGCTTACACAGGTTTGGAATTTTCAAAAGGACCTAGGTTATCACGGAGACAATTGCATTCTCACTATAGTTTAATTACCAATGATTTTCTATATATAATAAAGATAACAGATTTGTCTGTCTATATCTATAAAATATGTTGGTTAAAATCCTTTTGAGAGAAATTAATCTGACAGATGTAAACATTTTCAGGACAGGCTGGGCACGGGAATTCACGCCTGTATTCCCGGCACTTTGGGAGGCCGAGGTGGGTGAATTATGAGGTCAGAAGATCAAGACCATCCTGGCCAACATGGTGAAACCCCGTTTCTACCAAAAAAAAAAAAAAAAAAAAAAATTAGCTGAGCATGGTGGCATGCGCCTGTAGTCCCAGCTACTCAGGAGGCTGAGGCAGGAGAATTGCTTGAATCCAGGAGGAGGAGGCTGCAGTGAGTCAATATTGTGGCACTGCACTCCAGCCTGGCAACAGAGCGAGACTCCATCTAAAAAAAAAAAAAAAAAAAAAAAAAAAAAAAAAAAAAAAATTCAGGACAAATATCTCCTGTCTTGTGGATATGAATTTGAATTTCAAAGTTGGGAATATGGATGGATACAGAGAATGCTGAATCTACTAGCAGTTGGCATAACGACTGTGTAAACAGAAAGCTACTCAAGTTATCTTATTTTTCCTTGACCTTGCCTGAGCTACACATTGTTAACCTCTCTAGAAGCCACCAGTAACCTGGGCTAGAAGGCAACAAAAGTAACCTGGTCATGAGCAGGTTTATTTGTTTCAAGGTGGCTAGTGTTGGTTTGGTTATGAAAGCCTAAATTGAATGTTTTGGTATTATGTTGGGCTGTGTAGACTGGAGGGATGCAAGCATAGGCTTAGGAACTACAAAGCAATTGACATATTACCCTCTACTTGGAAAAGAAAATATATATCTACATAATATAAAATACCTCTCTTTATTTCCTTTTCCTCTTTCTCCTTCTCTCATGTGTGAAACATATGCATTGACAATAGGGATACATGAACAGGCAGTTTTGCCCACATTTATCAGATCGGCTGGCAATGTAGCACTGCTGGATTGTCATGGTCAGTTTCCAGAAGACTGAGATAGGCAATATCTGACTCCTGAAAAAGGAAAAAAAATCATAGTATGGAAGAAAATGGAGGTCCCTAGGATGAAACAATAGCTTTACTGATAGACAGAACCATCAATGTCCAAGGATTAAAAGAAAATCAAACTATTTTCATTCTGTTGGGCACCTAAGGTGTTTCATATAGTTGCTCTTTATCTGGTAATTAGCAGTAATATCCTGGTATCCAACTAAATTGGGGGTAATTATGGGTTTGTAATTATGGGGTTTAGAGTCAGACAGATCTAAACAGGTCTAGGTTACTGTACTAGCCATGCCACTCTTTACCCTGTGATGTTTAATAGACTATCTGACCTATCTAAGGTTTAATCTTTCATTTATTAAATGCATACAATGGTAATATGTTTCTGATAGGTTTGCCATAAATAGCAAGTAAGAGAATACATATAAAGAATATAACGTGTTGCCTAGGACATAGGAGAGGCATAATAAATATTTGCTTTATTGACCTTGACTACTACAAGTAATTACTTTCTAGGCATTTTGTTCTGAATTGGTTGGAAAATGAGTCTTATTTTATTTTTTATTTCAGATATTTCCAGTAGTTTCATAAAGATATGCGAGTTAAGACTAAATCCTGAAATTTGTGATCTCACAGACAAGTGTGTTTTGTTTGTGAATTTTATATGCATGCATAATTCTTTTCAAAATAAACCACCTCACACTTCTCTCTAAATAAATCATAGTCAAAGTTTATTTCCTTTATAATCATGAAAGCATCCATCTGGAGCACCAGTTAAGATTCTGATACTTTATAGGTAATCATAGAAATTCAGTAGCTCCTGGGAGATAAAAATATTAGGATAAAAATAACAGAAAACCCCGTTCTATGATCCCTAAAAAGAAAGCATGCCATAGAATGGTTTGTTCAGCTTAATGAGATATTCTCATTATTAGTCTAAAAATTATGAAATTGCTAGTGAATGTCAAAAATAATCAAATACTAGCAATCTGAAATTTCAAACTAAATATCAGGTGTGTTTATACAAGTAAAGTTAACTATGTTTCCTCTTTAGTGAATGTTAATTCTAAACACATACCTTACTTAAGCCATGTATTTATTCATGTCATGGGTTAATTCTAACATGTATGAAGGTGAGGTACGGTATGAGTGGGATTCTTGGGTGTAAATAAAGGAAATCACTTTGGCTAACTAAACAGAAAAGGGATTTCCTGGAAGGGCACATCATGATATAGAGAGGAAGTCTTGGAAAATCAGACTTAGGTAGAAAGGCCAAGACCCTGAAACTTGTCAACTTAAGATACACCATAATTTGGGACTCTCTGCGATCTCTAGCATGAACTGTTGTGCTAGCTACTCCACATATCTGCCAGAAATAAGCTCATCTGGATCCTCTTTTTTCTCATACTCTCTAAGTTTGAAACTCTGGAATGGAATGCCTGATTAGCTGCTGTCACATCCTTTATACTCTACCCTCTGGAGATATAACAACTTCCCACTTAGTCTTTTGTAATGGGCCACAGAGCCCTGCTTCCAACCCATCTTGTTATTCCTGCCAAAGAGGAAGTCTGTTTGTATGCTGGATACCTGTACATAGTTTGTTAGAATTCTTTCTCTCGATTTATTACTGTGTAACATTTTGTTAAGGTAGTAATCTGGGGCCGGGCGCGGTGGCTCAAGCCTGTAATCCCAGCACTTTGGGAGGCCGAGACAGGCGGATCACGAGGTCAGGAGATCGAGACCATCCTGGCTAACACAGTGAAACCCCATCACTACTAAAAAACACACACACACACACAAAACTAGCCGGGCGAGGTGGCTGGCGCCTGTAGTCCCAGCTACTCGGGAGGCTGAGGCAGGAGAATGGCATGAACCCGGGAGGCGGAGCTTGCAGTGAGCTGAGCTCCAGCCACTGCATTCCAGCCTGGGTGACAGAGCGAGACTCCGTCTCAAAAAAAAAAAAAAAAAAAAAAAAAAAAAAAAGATAGTAATCTGGGATTGATACAGACCGAAGAAGTTTTGCATTTTCCATTATTTTTGTTTATAAAAAGTACATATATTCATATATAAATCTGAAAATAATGTATGAATTTACAATGATGAGCTAAAAATAGTTTCTAACCATTAAAAGTTGTTAATTTAGAATTTTCCCATATTGCTTTTTCTCGTTTGTACTATAAGTAACAATTGTTGGTACATATAGAATATCATGAAAGTAATATGAAGAACAATTTTTTTTTTTTTTTTGCTGTTTCATTGTGCAAAACATACTTAAGAGAGTGCTACCACCACAGATGTTTTTTCCATATAAGAAAACTCACCCATTTGATCTTTGTATAGAAGATACAGAAGATCATCAGTGTAACCAAAGGGAAACAAAAATCAATTTTCCCCCAATGCACTTATATGAATTTAATCAAAATTGAAAAGTAAATAAATGTATTTCCTGATGGTCTTGCTTTCTGTAGGAGGTAAAATGTTTGCATTGTTGTTGGCAAGTAAAATTATCTTTCGTGACAAATGAATTCATCTTTTTTCAAGGTAAAGAATTCATTTCAGATTAATGTTAAACTTACATGCTATAGCAAAATTTAAAACTTTATTAAGAGATATTATGACTGTATTTAATCACAATTATTTCACACTGGGAATAAAACTGACTGAATTCGACTATCATGTATTTCCCATGATATTTCAGTTCTATGAAAGACTTTTAAGATCTCAGGGGCAGTGTATTCCTCACATGAGCACTTCTTAGCGTATTATATTTCCCAATCTCAATTATCTCTTCCTTTACTCATTTAAAAGATGCCTGAGAAAACTCAGTTCTCAGAATACACATTTAAAATGTGACCTATTCTTTCTATTGAGTTAACAAATTAAAATCACTTTAATTTCGTCTCCTAAACTTTACTGTTTATAAATGCTTTCTTCTTTTCTATAGTCAAAAGGTTTTGTTTTCTTTTGTTTTGTTTTTTAATCTATCCCCCTTTTTGTTGGTACGTGGGAAGGGAAGGATGGTGTTTGAAGTAAACATGCTTTCAATGTTAAGGGCAAAACAATTTTACTGATGGGTAATGAATTAGAAAGTTACAAAATATTATGAAAGCACAGCCGTAATACAGCAATTAGATATATAAAAAATACTGGTGGTCCTTTAGGACTCTGCTTAAAACATGGTGTTTTTCATTTAGACAATGAAATAATTTAATTTATTAATAAAAGTAGCTGTACTGGTGAGGCACTTTTCCTGTAATTGGGATGGCTTTTCCTTGAACATTAACAGCTTGTTTAAAAGTATTCATCTGACGATGGCTAATGGTCATACTGGACTGTGATTTCTTCACCGTGAAAGAGAACAAGGCAAAATGTCCTGTACTGAGTATTGCTCTCTGATCTTGGTGAAGCTAGCATAATGTTCAATCACGTTTGGCCATTTTTTTTCTATTTAATGCTTAAATGATGCTGTATAAATTAGATATTTGACTTCCCATTTCTGTAAGGAGGAAAACATTTATTTTAGAAAAAACAAAAACTAAATTTCTAAGATTTTGATTTGTTTTCATTTCCCCTGCAGTCACTTCTACGGAGAACATCATGTCACAGACACCAGACATATTGCTATGTAAGAGAAGCATTTCCAGATACAAAAAGTTTGGGTTGTTTTAATTACACAAATAACACAATTTTTTTTTTTTTTCCTAAACATAAGCATGAATCCATGGTATTTACCTAATAAGAGAAAACTTGGTTGAAAGGGGAAACTTTTAATTTGGTTCCAGGTCTGGTGACAAGGTTACGCATAATATTTTTTTCTTTTAAAGAGTAGGAGAGAAAAACAAAATGCAAAGATATCAAAATAGGGAATAAAAGTATCTGTATGTACTTCCGCTTTTTTCTTCAGGTAAATTTTATGTGAAAATATGTGTGTGTGAGAGAGACAGAGAGCATATTACATATACATTTTGAGTGACTTCTTTTGAGTTAGAATTTTAGCAATTATTGATTCTCCCTAAGTCACCAATGTTTGCCACTTCATTTGCGTATTTACGAACAGACAGGCTAAAAGAATGAAGAGAAAGAAAGAAACAAGCAAAACCCAACTGTGGCACCTAAGAAGGCAAAGAAGCAAATGGTGTAAGACATCCATCTCTTCCCTTTCACCACTTCCTTGATTCCCATTCTCTGAACTCTGATAAAAGCGTTTTTACCTCACAATGGAGGTGAATGGTAAAATATGTGGTATCAGCTAATGTGTAATCTTGATCTTGATCTACACCCCAGGCCCATGACGTCACTGCTTGTGCAAGAAGAAAAGTCAAAGGTTTCACACCCTGTCTTACTGCAACATATGGTAAGTATGAGGTGCCTCATGTTGTGACTGAGACAGCATTTTACTGCACCGCTCTCCTGATTCCGCCACTCAGGGCACCGGATGCAGGCACACTTCTTTGTTCGTTTGTGTAAAATCATACATCCAGGCAAGACTTAATTGTTATTGACTCCTTTATTATATATTGATTAAAGAGACAAAGTTTAATTAATCTTGAAAGCAGACTTGTACTTCCTGCCAGCTAATGGTGCAAAACTAACTAGGTCATTTGTTCAAAATAGAGAGTTCTATCAAAACCTTATTCAGACTGATTTTTACTTCAGCCATTTCCAAGATGAAATCATTATGACATTAATCTGAAGGAGAAGAAATTCCCAAACAATAGGTATTTGTTACCCAAATTTCCAAAATAAACTAGTCTAGGAGTAAATATAATGACTCCAGAGTAATAAAATCGTATTTTTCTGGTGTTGCCACTATCCATAAGATTTCAGAACTTTTGGCATCTCTCAGATTTCTCCAACAGACTTCAAACTGTTCCCACAGGGATCGCTGAAAGCAGTTATTCAATGGATAAGCAGAGAGTACAATTTCCTCTTGCATACTCTTCTTGGATATCACAAGTAGTCCTCCATTTATCTTGTCTCCTACTCCAGCGATTGTGAGGCTATGTCTTTCTTCTCCTAATGCTCTGATGTTTCAGCTCTGATATAGTTGTTTTTTTTTTTTTTTCTTCATTGTACACAGAGGTTGGATTGGTTTGCTACTTCAGTAATGTGACCACAGAGGTCAATAATTATCAAAATTATGGAAAGTACTACATTCTGCTACATAGGCTATGATTGCTCATATTTTTTCATGTTTTGCAGAGATTTTAGGGAACCAACTCTACTTTATTGCACCCTTTCCACTCAATTCTCTACTACCTAACATCTGATCCATAGTCAAAAATTTTCATCTTTTTTTGAAACTTAACGCAAGTTTGTGTGCACTTACTCTTTTTTCCAAGAGATTTGTTCTTTCCTAGTAAGTTAATCGGCCCTTTATGCAACCAGACCAACTTGAACAAACTCATTAAATTTTCTAAAACATATCTGAATCCTAAGATGAATTCAACACAGTCTCTCAAGCTAAGATCTCTTCACCATACATGTACATATATTCCAATAATAATATTCCATTTGAGAACAGACTATCTCCATTATTTTATATATAATAGTCAGTGTATTGAATCCAAGTTAATTTTGTTCTTGGAATTATCCCTGATGTGCCATGATATATGTTTGGAAGCAGCTGAACTTTCTAATAGCGGAACAAGAAGAGCATTACCTCTTAATATCAGTTTGGATGGCATGGTGCCAAGGTCACTAATTGAGTTTCCTAGAGTTCTATTGCCAAAAGTAACCACATTGGCCATTGTCAAAAACTCTCAAGAGAGTGAAGCACCAGTGGCATCATTTTGACTTGTAACAATAATCTACTTAAAAAGCACCTCTCTAATAAATTACTTCTTTTGCTATAAGAAGCCTTAAGAGTCAGATTTGTCAGGCTCCGTTACTCCTAAGCCTTGTGTATAACAATTAAGTAATGGCATATGTCCATGTTGGTCATTCTTACACATTTTTGATGCCATTACATATGAGTGGCACCTTGTCATTTTCATGTATTCCATGGAGATTACATACACATTATGATGTTGGTTTAGTAAGAGTGCATATTTAAATGAGGCAACTTGGGGTGTGTGGGTGAGATTCCAGAAGCCCTGGTCATTGCATTTCCCAATAACAATATTTTCTTTTATCCTTTTTGAAAAGCTGTGTCCTTTAAGCTTATGGTAGTAAAATGAACCTTAATATTTAGATATTTAGATCAATTTTATAAATTCTCAAAATTTTCCTCTGTGGAACTATATTAGTTGCCATGCAAACAAAGATTCTGATTACAAATAAAAAAGGATGATGATTTTGTATTTTTATGATATTTATTGAATTCATTCTTCAGTGGATATTAATCTGATTTATTATAATAATAAGACTCCTTTTATCATTCATATAATTATTCCCCTATCAAATTTGTAATTTTCTTCTTATGCTCTGATTTTGGACTTATGAATTAGAGTTAACAAAAGGCATCCCTTAGACTTCTACATGGATGGGATAAAAGAAAGAAAACATGACAAAAAAAATTTTTTTGAGGAATTTCATGTGCATCAACTGTGACAGGATTTAGTGTTTGTTTGTTTTTGTTTTCCCTACTACAATAATATGAGCCAACTTCCTGAGAGAGAGTCCCATACAATATGGTGGATTGTGGAAGTTCCAAAGTATTCAGCAGGACAGAAATATCATCTCGAAATCTTCTCCAGTGGAAGCTGATTCATAAGACTAAGGAGGGTAAAATAAGAGTTATATATGAGGGAAAAAAAAGAAAAAGGTCCCTCTTGGAAAAGGTCTGTGGTAGAGCAAGGAAGAAAAGAGACAACCAGAAGGAAAAATCTGTAAAAGATATCTCTGAGAAAGGTCACTCCAATTGATGTAGGTTTTTCTGTTATGAATTCCCTTTTATGTGCTTAGCTGTTAAATGTTAAATCTTCCATTTTAAAATGGACTTTAGTTTCACCATGGAATCAGGCCCTAACCCCTGCAAATGATGGTCAGTCTCTACATATGTATTTCATTTTATGTCATGTGCTCTTTGCTCATGCTTCCTATTTTTCTTATTTGGTGCCCTGATATAAGGGCATTTATCTGTCTGAAATGCCATTGTTTGAATGTGTATTGATATCCTCTTGTGTAAGTGCCTCAGGGACATTCTTTTCTGATGGATGTTCCAGATGTCAGAGTTTACACCTGTTCCTAAGTGTAAAATGTATATGTTAACCAACAAAAATAAAGTTTTATAAGACTAATATGATTGTAAACTGAGAAGCTCATGTAAGTGGATATAGCAAGGTATAGGAACAGAAAACATCTCATTTGTTTGAAAAAACATATAATTTCTAGAAGAAGGCAAATATAACATTTAAAGGAAAGGTCTGGATTAAGTATCATATGTTTAAGAGACTAAATAGAGTACCTTAAGTGAACTATTTACTATTTCCCGAAGTCCAAAAGATTGTGACTTTTATCTTTCTCTGTCATTAAATAGCACATGGTTTGGAAAAAGAAAAAATAAATAAATATTTTCTAAGAAATGTCCGTCCTTGAAACAAAGTAGAATTTAATAGCTTTATGAGAATTTTTATATTTAATGTAATCAGCAATGTAGTTAGTAGTAGTATAAACATTAATAGAGAGAAGCCTAGATTATATTCCCCACTTCATCACTTAGTAGTAGTAGTCACTGAAACATTCATTCTATTATTATTTAAGTCTTTATAATGTGCCATGCAGTGTTCTCAGAAAACACTTTAATGCTTTTTGCCTCTACTGCCTTATCTGTAAAATGGGTAAAAATTTTCCCTAACTTAGTGAAGGTAGAGGCTAAAAATGGTCTTTTGAACTTAAATAACAGATTTATAATTTTTTATATTGGGTAATATTTTCTATTTGGACCTCAATCATTCCCTCTTTTACTTCTCTTCTCTCTCACTCTCTCTCACAGAAAATAAAAACAGAAACAACAGTAAACAATCAAAATAACACAACCTAGAAAAGTCATTCCTACAGAAATATATTATTTAAGAGAAGAAATTAAATGTAACTCCAGAAGACCAGTGAAAGAGGCCTCCACAAAGCTCCGCGAAGGGCAACAATGAAAATGAGAGATATAAAACCTTTTGAATTTTAAGATTTACTTACCAAATAATTATTTAATAATTATTGGAATTTTAGGCTTCTGCCATTTTATTTTTTCCTTCTGAAATGAAGAACTGCTTGCATAAACTAAAAACAATTGTATAACATGATTTTAGTAAATGAATAAAAACTTACATTTTAATTGTATATTTAATTGTATAAGATTAAAGGTTGGTATTATGACATATAATCTAATTTTATGACAAAATTAGACCACATATTTAGGAATGTGGTCCTAAATATGCTCCTTTTTGGGAAAAGGAGGATTTTTGTAAATAAGGGGTTTTAATTTCATTGTCCCATTAAGCTAAGCCAATGTTAAATAGATGTATTTGTAAAATGTTGGTTAGAATCCTTTAAAACTGCAACATTAAAACATTTAGTATGTTTTTGTATATTTATTCTAATGATCTATAATATTTAGTTTTCTGTAAATAGCTGTAATCTAGGTTTACGCTTTGTCTGAAATTTATTACATCTACATTTCTAAAAGTTTGAGATGGTTAGGATACTGTTGCTGTTTTGCAAAGTCTTACAAAAGGAAAATGAGTACCTGATCCGTAATCAAATAAACTATCACGAAAATTTAATTGGAACTGGGCATAGTAGCTTGAATATATGTCGTTGCCTAATCTCATGTTGAATTTTAATTTCTAATGTTGGAGGTGGGGCCTGGTTGGAAGTATTTGGATTATGGAGAATGATCCTTCATGGTTTAGTGCCTTCCTTGTGACAGTGAGTGAGTTCTCAGGATATCTGTGTTTTTTTTTTCTTTTTTTCTTTTTTTTTTTAATAATGTGTGGCACCTCCTCCCCTGATCTCTTGCTCCCATTTTTTTGCCATGTCATGTGCCTGCTCCTGGTTCGCATTCCACCACTAGTAAAAGCTCCTGAGGCCTCGCGAGAAGCCAAGCAGATGCTGGAGCCATGCTTCCTGTACCACCTGGGGAACTGTGAGCCAATCCAACCTATTTTCTTTGTAAATTACCTAGTCTCAGGTATTTCTTTATAGCAATGCAAGAATGACCAAATATAATACAAGTCGCAGCAGGAACCTTCAAAAAATGATGGGCCTTGATTAGTTGATTTCCTCTATGATACAGCCATGTTGCAGATTTAAAATTAACTACAATTTGATTATTAATTTTATGGACATTTCATTCATTGCAGATTTTGAGGGCTCTGAATACATGGGTCTATAAACACACACACACAAGTTTGTGTGTGTTTGTTCTTTATTACTTAAAATGGCTTGGTGAATTTTTGCCAATTATATTGATTATTATATAAAAGTTTTCTATCTTGCTAAGCTGCTTCGTTACTAGCCCTTTGACTACAGACAGCAGAGTTTCGTTAGAACCTTTTTGTTGTTGTTTGTACCCGTTGGCATTTGTGGATTGCCAGCTTCTTAAGCTGGCATATACGAAACAAACAAACAAAAAAACACAAGGAACTCAGCATCCTCTTTCCTTGGGTTCCTAGTTCCCTACTTGATCTGCCTTTTTCTTAAACTTTTAGAGTCTTCTTATGCTTGTTTTGTATATACTGTCCAGAGCAATTAGTTGTACTTAGTCGAAGGCATAAGGTAAAGTATGTTTACTCCATCTTTCCAAAAGTGGAAGTTCAAAAATATTTTTAAAAGTTTATATTGTACCAACACTTTATGTGCCCATCACCCCATCTACGTGATCAGGAGGCTGAAATGGGAGAACTGTTTGGGTCCAGAAGTTAGAGACCAGCAGCCTGGGCAACATAGCAAGATCCCATATCTTTTATATATGTACATAAATATATATTACATATATCTTTATATATATTTATATAAGAATATTATATAAAGTATTTATATAATCTATATTGTACATATTATCTTCTATATTTTATATAGAATATTTATATGTTTACATATGTAAAATATAACTATATGTAATATATGTATTACAGTTTAGTAATGGCTAACAATTATTCTTACTAACATTGGATAATACAGTTAATTATGCTCCTTAGTTCTATCTGAATCGTTTAAAATTACAATAGTTATCATGGAATATTTGAGTTAAAAATATCCTGAATGACCACTATGTCCTTCAAATCAAATATTTAGTAGCAGCTCTTCTATTAGAAATCAGGTTCTTAGCACCTAGTTCAGGGTTATTACTCTAATATCTTACCAGCGTTCTTAGCATAGAATAGCAAATCTCATAAAATTTAGTAAATGCTAAATTATTGCTTAAAGTTATAAAAAGATGTTCTGAGTACAATGCATGGTTAAACTTTCAAGGTTTTGCCTTCTCAATCCAATTTTTCCATTAACCTTTAAAAAACTCGTAGGTATAAAAATATATATGCCTTTATCTATCTTGGGCTCCTGTGTATTTTAAAAATACTCTTGCTAAGTATACTCAGAACTGCTATTTAGGAAACTTAGAGGAAAATATCACACCAGAAATATGAGTTATCAGAATTACTAAAGATATATATACAATTAGCCATATGATTGATAATCTATACTAGTCATATTTCTGAATGCTATTTTCTCTTTCACTATGCAACAAACCAAAATAGTTCAAAAGACACTTAACTGATACACGTATCCAGTTTCTCCCACTATGGTCTATCTTCCATGCAGGGTGAAATAAAAAAAAAATGTAAATCATTATTGTATATCACCCCTGCTCAAATTTCTCCAATACTTTAGATTCACACTTAAAACACAATACAAACTTTTGTATATTCCTCTAAACTTTACTTGATTTTGGTCTTGCCTCCTTTGACACTTCTCCTATCCTAAGTGCCCTCCCATATGGTTACCATGCTGCCTCCATGCTTGTCTTCTCTCTTTTCTTGAAAACATTTATCTTATTTCTACCTGAACACTTTTGAACACACTGTTATCTCACATTACCGCCTTTGCCAGAAAACTATGAAGGAGAAAAATCCAAGGTTGGCTATTGTATGCTAGCTAGTAAACGAGTACAATCATTTCTGCTTCTTTATTTTCAATCCCCTATTGTTATCAATTATCTATCATAAGCTATAAGAGAGATGTTTACTGAAATGTGTGAAGCTTCAGAATATAACTGAAGATAAATGCTAAAGTATATATAATGTAATTTGTCTGCATAGAAAAGCAACATCGTGGATTGCATTTTCCACTATCCCACACATTACCATCAACAGAAAACAACAGTTAGGCATGGAGTTAAACCAGCCCATGCCAATTGTGTTATTTCATGTGCTGTTCTCAAAGCACTGGTTCTGGAAGAAATCCAAATGGAAATCCAATTCAACAGCACTCTGTATGCCAAAGGCTTTGTGGTGGGACCAGAAGTATAATACATGTGACTTGAGGGCACAAAGTTTTAAGAAAAAATGACATATCTCACATAAAAGATGAGATGATTATAACTAGTGGGATGCAAATTATAGTATTTTTGTAGACATTCTGATAAATAAGAAAAAAGAACATTACAACTTCATAATATATGCTATACACTCCAAATGTGAAATCACAATCTGATTTAATTTCAGCTAAGATTTTTTTTTTGCATTCTATATGTTAAATTTTACTACTACTATTATCACAATTTATTGCTTTGTTTTCTCTTCCCTGGATTACTTTTCTTCTCTTTCCTTTTATTGTAAACTAAGCTACACACACACACACACACACACACATATATATAGTTACTAAAAAATATATATATTTATTAACTGTAGCCGCCATGTTGTGCAATAGCTCTCTTGAACATATTCCCTCAGGTCGCTACCATTTTACTTTCTGCTTCTATGAGTTGAACTTTATAAAAGCTTCACTTCAGAAAGATCAACAAGGAAGCCATGTGAAAAATGGATAGGAGGCAAGAGGAAGTTCTGAGACCACATAAAATTAAACATTGACAATTTTGAGACCTCACTAAGAGTCCACCTATATGTCTATAAGTGTCCTGTCTTATATAATGCTCCTGCACTTCTTTATTAACGTCTACATTGGTATTCCGTTGTAATCATAAATGAAATGAACAACATCTGTGCTGAATCGATACCACGATTCCATTTGTAGGCCACATACTTTTTTTTTTTTTGAGACAGAGTCTCACTCTGTTATGTAGGCCACTCTTCCTCCTCATCTTCATGGTTCTTCCAAGAACCAAATATAATGAAGATTCAAAGGAGAAGAAAGAGAAGTTCTTTTTTATTAGGTGAAACTATTGGCAATTCTTAGCTAGCAATAACTGGCTAATTATTCTCCGCTGTCATGGCAGACATGAAGACTTTCAAACTTTTATGAAGTATGTGCTGTTAGATTTTTTATGGATCACCCTTGTCTATCTACCCCACAGTGCCTTTCAATGTTACATATTCTCTGATGATAATGTGATAATCTTGAGTTGACCGTTTGGATGTTGTTCTCAACTAGCACCTGTGACAGAACATCACACAAAATCTTCACCATGGCAAGTCATATTTTTTTTATAAGGGAATTATTAAGGTATTACTTTCAGAATTACCTCAGTCTAGCTAACTTCCACTGTACCCACTTGGTTCAAAGGACCTCAAACTTCCTTGTTTGTCAAATTGTAGAATTTTAGCCTGTTTCTACTGTGGCCTTTCTGCTCTTTGTATGGGTGTTTCAAGCCTCCTCCCAGCTTCAGACTGACAGTATGAGATCCAGGCTGCAGTCTCTCTTTGCTGTCAAAACTCCAAGGGTGACAGAACAAGCTCTCCTAAGATGTCACAACACTCCCCACCCTGGTAGAAGCCTAAGGCCCGTTTTTGGTTTTCTGCAGCTAAGGAGTAAAAAGTCAATTTCTTCTTGACTCCAACTTCTCCAAATTTCCAAGGGTGTTTTAGAGCCTTCAGATTTGTTGTAGAGGCCAACTGCAGGAGTGGAGGAAAATCCTAACAGCGGTCTTTACACCTACATTTCCTCACTTCACTAAACGCTCTTCTCACCATATATCTGTAGCCTTAATCTTTATAGGTTGCAGGTAAAAAATAGTACAGAGCCAGTTCAGCTTTCCTTTAACTGGCCACACCATAATGAATGTAGTACCTCCCTTTGGATGGTGGAATACCTAGCGCCCAATATATTATAAGTTTTGTGGTTTTATCCAAGATTATAAAATGACAGGAAAGTTCTATTATAAATGTTATGCCAACTTTTATTTACTGGCTTTGAAATGACAAAGCAACTGTTTAGTCAAAGTTATATGTCAAGTATGTGGTCCACATAACAGAGCGAGACTTTGTCTCAAAAAAAAAAAGTATGTGGCCTACAAATGGAATAGTGGTATTGATTCAGTCTGAATGTTGTCCATTTCATTTATGATTGCAATGGAATACCAATGTAGATGTTAAAAGAGAAGTGCAGGAGCATTATGTAAGACAGGAGACTGACAGACATATATAGTGAGACTCTTAGTGAGCTCTCAAAATTGTCAACGTTTAATTTTATGTGGTCTCAGAACTTCCTCTCGCCTCCAATCCATTTTTCACATGGCTTCCTTGTTGATCTTTCTGAAGTGAAGCTTTTATAAAGTTCAACTCATAGAAGCAGAGAGTAAAATGGTAGCCACCTGGGGGAATATGTTCAAGAGAGCTATTGCTCAACGTGGTGGCTACAGTTAATAAAATGTATCACATACTTAAAAATGTCTAAGAGAATATATTTTAAGTGTTCTCACTACAAAGAATGATGAATATGTGAGGTAATGCATATGCTGCTTAGCTTTATTTAGCCATTCCACAAGTATACATATTTCAAAAC
Organism: Chlorocebus sabaeus; assembly: GCF_047675955.1. Lineage (NCBI taxonomy): Eukaryota > Metazoa > Chordata > Mammalia > Primates > Cercopithecidae > Chlorocebus > Chlorocebus sabaeus. The sequence continues at coordinate 44,224,220 of NC_132918.1, forward strand.
ATTATTCTGTATACAATAAGTATGTGCCTGTTTAATATGTTAATTAAAAATAAAGGGAAAATATACATAAAAATAAAATGAAGCTTTCATCATTTCAACTTCTTTCTTCTTATGCTTTCTAAAAACTTTTAGCAGTTCTTTATGTTCCATTGGGTAATGTCCAACTTTATGCTTTATTCACTTGAATCTAAAATCCGTTGTTATTAGAGCTAAACCTTCTTTACAGTCTTCTTTTTATCTTCTTTCCACCTATGTGATCCATTCTAGATCATCTGTTACTTAAACACTCCTTCTTGAACTTATTTATACCGATCCTATACAGCTTGTTCCAGAACTCACCACACTTACTATATTGCCCTGGTCCAAATCTTCATCAAATTGCAATTGTTCTCATTGGTCCCACTCTTGGCCTCCTTCAATCCATTCTAATTGTAGAAGCTGGTATGAGGCTCTAAAACATAATTCATATAATTTTCCTTTACTCCTCAAACCTTACATAATCTGCCATATTATTTAGATTAAAACCAATGTTCTTACTATTACTACAGAGTACTTTATGATTGCTTACCATGGTATACCCAACTCACTGTATGATTTCACCTCATCTCCTACTCTTCTCCTTTCTCTTTCACCATTAGCAGCTCCTTCATAGAGCTTTTGTACATGCTAACCCATCAGCTTGCAATGCCTCTCCCTCGTGACCTTTTCTCCCACTTTCTCGAAGCGTCTTACTTTCTAAAATGTCTCCTTCCCTGGCCAGCCTATCGATAATTATATTCCACCCTTCCTTTTTTTTTTTTTTTTTTTTTTTTGAGACAAGGTCTGACTCTGTCAAGCAGGCTGGAGTGCAGGGGCACCCTTCTTAGTTTTGATACTGCTTTCCCAGGATTGTTTTCTTCCATAGCTCATATATTTACTAATTTCTTTCATTTATTTTTTTCTTCAGTAGAATATATATTTCAAGCACAAGTATGTTAAATTCACTGCTACATCCTCAGCATTCAGCAGAATACCTGATACTGAGTAACTCAGTACATATTTGTTGAATGAAAGAATGAGCACCTACATGAAGGCCACAGTCCTGAGACAATGAAGAGATACATCTTGTAAAACATAGACTACAGACTATAAGCTGTTAGAGGAGATAAACATTTATGTAATGAAGACAAAACAAGTACAAAATATTATGTTACAAGAAAGTATTGTGGCAGAGACTTCATTGACTGTGAGTAGGACAATAGTAATAATTGTGCTTAATCCTGAAAGATGAGATTAGAATGTACGAAAATGGAAGACAGACTAGATTCTTGGCTAATTATAGAGCACAGGAATTTTTTTTAAAGCAGTGATATAAAAACATGTTTTATGTTTAAGTAAGGTCAATAATGCAGTCTGACAGAAGTGTAGCATATGAGAAAATAAGCCTATTGGTAGAAATGTTAGCTTGGTGGCAGTCCAGAGAAATTTTGAATGTTCAATGAGGAGAATGAATAATAGTGTGTGGGTAGCAGAAAACTATGTAAGATTTTTGACAAGGAAATTAAGATGACCATGTGTGTGCTTTTAGGGTGTAAGTGGTAGTGAGAAAGAGAGCAAAGAGAGAGTGGAAACAGAGAATAGCCAGGAAATTACTAAAATATTCAAAGAAGAATGAGGGTAGTGGCAGTAAGGAATAGTAATCAGAGAGTGGATTCCAGAGATAAAGGAGAGGAGAATGGAAAGAACTTAGTGATTGATTTGTCCTTGATCTATGCAGACAATAACTGTGGCCAACTATGAATATGAGTGATAATTTTCATTGAAAAATTTGTTGTATTTTTCTCAATCATGAGATCTTATAGTTACTAGGGTGTGAAATACTTGAACAGTAGAAAGACCATGCATTTTTTCTTACTTATATACTAAGAATTCGAGTGGAAAAAAAATCTACTCCTAGTCTGAAATTTCCCAGTGATGTCAGAAGTTCAGCGTTAGATTAATTTGTGCAACCCATGCCTATAACCACAAGATTCAAACAATGGTCTAGCACATATGGGAAGCCAGTCATCCTCATTGCCTCAATTCCACTAGGGAATGATAAAAGAAAAAAATATTCTTAACATGAAACATTTTATGTTTGCAAGAGGATGATGGGCAACTCTTGATGAGAATAAAACCTCCAAAAATATGTCTCAAATTAGAGCAGGAGAATTGCATAGTAGAAAGCAAAATGCAGCAAACAAACAAATAAACAAAGGTGATCAAAACATGCTTAGAATAGGCAAGCAGCAAACAAAGAGAAAGGGTTATGTTGGGGACACAGCAACATAATTGGATTCCTCTGCCAACCCTGGTAATTAAAATGGAGACACTCAGTACCTTAGTTGCGCTGCAATCCCATAATATGTTTGAGATTAACAACCCTTGAATCTTGGTTTTACTGCTATATTATCTGAATATACAATACGTATCTCTTGCCATTTTCAGAACACACAAATAAAGATTTTTGTAGGGCCATGAAGATTTATAAACAGCTAGTGAGAAAGTCTGACTTGTGCTCTCCTGTCACTCCCTTTGCTGGGTCAATATTTTGGGCAAAATAGAACAGAAAACAAATGAAATAAGTAAATAGCAAGCTTTGCAGTGATTTTAAGCTCTGCTTGCCTATTTGGGAGAAGCATCAAGCTGCTATTCTGTAGCTTTGCATGGCCACTTCCCTGTTTTCCCAGTTGTTTTTTCTTTCTTTGTTTCTTTCCTTTTTTTTTTCTTTTCTTTTTTTTTTTTTAGAACTCGCCAGTGCCTTATAAAAATGAAAGACACATAAAACGTACTGTTGGCTTGAGGTGCCTGGAGAGGGCTCAGTTATTTGTGAGGGACTGTTATCTTTGTTGGTACAGCCCTGCATGCTTCAAACCCCCTGTCTTTCAGATCTGTGTCTATACCCATCTGTGGAGGGAAGTGAAGACTTGAGTCTCCTCACTGGCATGTGGCCTTAACTGGCTGATGCTCACAGGTAACCCACAGCCCATGTGCAGGAAACTGCACATACAAATAACCCTTCTGCTGCTGAAAGGCTTTTCTGACTACGTAGTTGGTAATCTCAGCCAAATTCCTGCTTGCAGAGTGATGAGCATCCCTCCAGGCTCCAGTGGAGGCACTTGACAAAGGCTGCATATGGCTATTACAAAGGGAACAGGAAGTACACCCCAGTAATTAATATTATATCTTTTCCCCAAAGACATTCTGCTCCCTTTATATGTTAGTTGACTGATCATCTGACTCCTCTGAGAGGTAATGATGAAGTTAATATAAACACTGAGCTTTATACCTAATTTCTACTATTAAAAGTGGGGGAGGAGGGAGAGCAGATACACCACACAGATGCAGAAAGCTGACTGTTAATGCTTAAGAAAAATGTCAGTGATACTTGGTATGCAGTGGAAAGAGTCAGAAACCTGTTTTTTCTGGATGATGGAGGTTGTTGCTAGTAAGTCTGCTCATGGTGACAGGTATTACAAATAACCTGGAGAAAAGGAAAATTGAAAGAGCTCAAAGAGAAAGAGTAGGAAGGTCCCACAGTATTCTACTTCTGTTTCATCCCTACTAGAGTGTTTTACAAAACAAAACCATGCCAACAAAAGCTCAGTGCTAATCCAGACCCATATAGTGTGAAATAGACTCCAGCTCTTAGCTCACTTGCCTTGTTAGTGAGAGAGGAGGTGAGCGAAGGACCAAACGTAAATTGGGGATTATTCTTAGCACAGTGCAGACATTTGTCTGTTTTTGCAGTACCCAAGCTATTGTGACATGACAACTGGAAACTCATGCTTTAAAACAATGACTTAAATTATGCATACCTCAGATTTTGGCATTAAAATAATAGACATTCCTAAGGTAAATGTCTAGTCTAAGCATGTGGAATATCCTATAATTCATGCTTTTAACCATCCATTTATTCAATAGATATTTTCTGCATACTTTGCTGCTGCATCAGTTACTGCTGGATTGTATAAGTGATGCCCACTATTCTCAGAGGGTTTATAGACTAGACAATCAAGTTTGTTGGATAATACTTGAGAAAAAAAAGGAGACTATACACAGATGTGAATTTTGTTGGGCCAATAAAACATTAGAGCTATTGACTGGAGAGAACAAAGATGGATTATTTTTTAAAGACACAAAGATGGATTTCTTTCTTCCTGGAATCTCCCATGTTACACTGTTACAATCTCTAAAGAGCTAAGGAAGATTACAGCGGTGAGAGAGCCCAGCCATAACACAGTTCCATGAATGCTGACCCTGGGTTCAATATAATCTGCCCCCAAAGAGTCACAACAGCCCCTAGAAATCTGATGATTCCATTGTTTGTGAGAGAAAATTCCATCCTTTCTTCATGATTTAGTTTGGTTAAAAAATTCTGATTTATGACTTACTGGATTATCTCCAAATATTTCAAGGGGATCATGCTGTCTTTTGATCCTTGATGGCCAAATATTTTTAATTCTTGTACAATTAAAATAAACAAGACAAGCCTGACTATGAGGATGAAGCTAGGCATTGAAAAAGAAAACAATTGAGGGGGTGTCGCAGCCTTCCCAAAATGGACATTCTTTGCATTTGTATCGTCTGTATTAAAGATTCAATTTCTTCACCACCTATCACAAAAATAAAAATATATTTTTTTATGTCAGAAAAGTCAGACTAGCCTCTTTCAACTGTTTCTGTCAGTGGAAAATGCTTTTCAGTGAAAATAAAATGAGCATGATTTCTTCTGAACCACAGAATTGTTTCAATGGCTCGTGGTGTCTAAGTATTAGAAATAAAGCAGTAGAATTTTAGGATCTGAGAGTTTCAGGGGGAAAATAGGACCAAGTTTGGGTCTACATGTGTTCATCAGGGGTTACGCTTCACAGTGGATGCTCTGAGGGGACAATGGGGAACAGATGCAGCTGTGGAGGGGAGCCAGCTTCTGCACAGGGAGGCCGTTCCACATTGCTGGGGCTCGGCGGTGGTGAGTCTGGGAGCTGCACAGCATTATGGCGGTGCAGTGGTTCGGTTGTTATTAGTGAGTGTCATTGTGCCCTGATTGCAAGCACTCAAGTGTTCAAAGGAGGAATCAAGAGTACCAAATGGAGAAAAACAATACACAGGAGTCTAATATATTTAAGTGGGTAAATTATCTTTTCCTTGAGAAAGCAGAAAATGTTAATGGCTAAGTCTGCAAAGACATTTTATAATAGAAGTAAATAAAGAAACAAAAGATTGTTCCGGTACTTTTGTGTGCAATTAAAGCCTGTCATTCAGTACCCTAAATTAATCTAAGCACTCTGACGTAAATGTATATTTCATAAAAGGTACACATTGTCTTGAATTTTTTCTTTATATACATAATTAACAACTGGATTTTTTGTGTGTACAGTGATATTTGACTTAATGTATTTATACTGTATCAATATTAGAGTGAAAATAATTATTTATTTGTATTTATCTATCTTTTCCCTTATTCAACCAATTGAAACAGGACTATTTCACCCTTGAGACTAAATTTTATTAGTCAAAGTTTCTTTTGTTCCAGATGATAAAATGATTATTGATTTATAAAATTAGATGAGGTATAAGAGAGTCTGTGGGATAAGGGGTTGTCAGAAACAACAAAACTGAACGGGCTGAACAATCCTGGCTCCGTTTCCTTGCCTGTTTCCTCTGGATTTTCCCTGGGACATCTATAAAATTTAAGCCTCCTTTTACCTCTAAGTTACTTCATGGCATGCTCAGAAAGGAGAGCCCTGGAACTGCTCCTGTATCAGCTGTCCGATTAATAAAATGATAAAAAGCAACGAATAGAAGTCACCTCCCTGATGTCATGATGGAGTAGGTGTGATTGCCAAAATAATCTCTGAAGTACCACGTCTTCAGCTGTTCCACAACTGACAAGTGGATTGACAGAAAAAAAAAAAATTTTCAATTCATACAATGAAGTGACATGACAAAGTAGAACAATCATAGAATTTGTTGTCAGAACTTTTAGCCCGGGCACGATGGCTCACACCTGTAATCCCAGCACTTTGGGAGACCTAGGCGGGTGGATCACCTAAGATTAGGAGTTCAAGACCAGCCTGGCCAAGATGGTGAAGCCCTGTCTCTACTAAAAATACAAAAATTAATCAGGCGTGGTGGATGTTGCCTGTAATCTCAGCTACTCAGGAGACTGAGGCAGGAGAATCGCTTGAAACTGGAGGCGGAGGTTGCAGTGAGCCAAGATTGTGCCACTGCACTCCAGCTTGGGCAACAGAGTGAGACTCCATCTCAAAAAAAGAAAAACAAAAAAACTTTTGGATTCACATATAGACATCAGCATTCACCAGTTGTGAATGGCTAGTCATCTAACTTCCCTGAGCCTCATAATCTAACTATAAGAAAGAATGATAATGTCTCTACCACATATTTTAGAACAATTAGTGGAATCAAGGGGAAATTAATATATAAGCATATTTTTAATACAAAGGCATAAAATTTGCTATTAATAATTATTTACACATGGTAGGTTCTCAATATGTATATGTTGAATAAAGCATTCAGTGTGTCATGAAAGTCCTTCTAGATTAGGTAACATTACTAGGATGGGTGCTTCTTAAAAAAACTAAAAGATGAGTAGTACAATCTGTTTGTAAAATATTTGTTAGTATCTACTAATGCTGAATATTTCATGTATTATATGGGCCCCAGATTCTACTACTAGGCATTTAACCAGAAGAAGTTATTGCTTACTTTTTATCAAAAGGTGCAAAAAAGATTTATAGCAGTGTAGTTTGCCATAGCCCCAAAGTGGAAAATGCTCATCAAAGGTAAAATGTGTAAATTAATTTTGATATGTTTGTTGCAATGGAATACAATACAGCAATG